>NC_136058.1:341987734-342297417 GCF_964261635.1 Lissotriton helveticus | reverse complement strand
GAGGACTCTGGAGTGGATATGGTAGAAGAGAAGGTGGGTTAGCAATCACTGACGACTGGGAGTGGGTTGAGTGATCTTGGGAGAGACATGGGAGTTAAAGGGGGTGCATGAGCATCATCAGGGTTGCTAGGGTGACTTTGGAATGGATGTTGGTTCTTATTGTTCACCACCTTCTTGAGGATAGGGAAGATCTCATCCACTATTACCAGTTTGCCATTTGAGGATTGCATTAGAATGTTCCTGTTGTTGTATATAGATATGGTAACATCCGCCCTGCAGAAAGGTGAATGAGAGGCAGACAGTCTAACAGCATGAGATATTTTCCTGGTGTAGGTGATTTGAAGCATGGAATATATGACATTCCTCCTTTGTGCTCGCCTTTTTTTGTAGAAGATGATGTCATTGGGTAGTGTTCACTTCTAAAGCAGAAGTATAGGTCTGAGATAAGTATTTCAGGGTGAGTTTTGAGTAACCAGTGTTTGAGACTTTTTGATGCATTTTTAGGCCCCTATGTTCTAGTTTTCTATCCACTGCTTAGTGAAAGGAAGTACCTCAGAGGGGTGAATAGGACCGAGAAGGGGGATTCTGACCAATCTCCAAACTCATAATGTGGAGAAGGTATGACATTTGGAGAGGTGAGATACTTATGATTATCAATTGACGGAAGGAAGTTTGTTAGAGAGTAAGTCACAATTCAGAACGGATGTACCCAATGAGGTGACAAGATCCATTATGAGGGATTCAAGAAAAGTAGATGACTGATTATAGTCCTATTTTAGTTTCCAATAAAGTCTTCTCTCAATTGCCATTCCAGGTGAGGGGGCGCCATCTTCTGTAGGTGAGTCTATTCAGCGGAGCAATGTTTCATAAAATGGTGGGTTGGTCCCTAAGGGCCCTATTGTTTGAAACTCAGGCATCACTGCAGGGAACAGAGAGTTCCCTAGGTCTTCACTCTCTAAGACTGCAGACCTCCGAAAAAGAGACAAGGTGCACCCCCAAACTGCAGTGACCCAAGTACCAGGCCAACGCAGGGAGCCCATGGGAGGCCCCCTCTCATCACTTGGGCAGCCAGAGAGTCAGCTCGGTATTCCAAGGATCGCCACTTGCCAGGACAAATTGAGGTGACAGCCAACCTGGAACTAATGAGATCCTCCTCCCCCCAGTCCTTGCTATGCGGGAGATGTGGAGCAAGCTTGTGGGGGGATCAATCACCTGTCAGGGGTAGAGCAGCGCATGCAGGTTTATTGTGTGGCAGTACATTCCCAAGGACTGTCAAATACAGGGTTGACTCTGTGGACAAGTTGATTACATTGCTTGCCCGGGGGACTAAAGGCTGTAACACTGTAGTGGGGTGTTTGGCATATGAAGCATCCAAACGCACATGGGGTCTTAGGTATATTTGCTGGCGCACTCTGCGGCTAAGGTAAATACACTTCAATAATACTATTAACACTGGTCATGGTGCTAGTAACTCCTACCCCACCTATAAGATTTTTGTCCTTTTGCAATATCACTGAGTTATTTACCTGTGTCATTAATTGTGCCACACGTTCTTCAATCTGAACTAATCTCGAAAGGATGGAATCATATTTAGAGTTCTCACCACCATTGCTTCCCTGAAAGCAGGTTAACACTGAATATTCAAACAAGAGCTCTGACTGTACTTCTGCAGACACTAAACATCCCTTTCTCTTTGGGGCAACCATGCGTCACCTCTGCTTTCTACTGGGGCTGGCAATGGGGCTTGGCTGATTATTGGCCACCCTCTTGGGTGTCCTCCTTCAGTAACGGGGGAGAAACCCCCTGGGCCTTGTCATGAGCAGTACTACCCATGGCTGAAACTAAAATGAGGTCCTGCGTTGGACTAAGTGAATGCGACTCAATTTCTTTCTTTACTACAGAGACTGCCCAGGACAGAAACCCCTCAAAACTAGTAGCTTTTACTGTACTTTGGGCAACTTATGTGTGGGAGCACCCACCTTTCTCTTTTCCATGTTTTGGACAAAATTGTTCCACTAAAATAGTGTAGGTTTTGACATACATTAAGGAGTGACCCCATACTATACTATAGGGCAAAATACAGAATACAAGGTTCTAGTCGTCCAACCCAAGATGGACGGTAATAGATTTGACATGTTCTGAGCATGCAAGCTTAACAAAAAAAGAGGGGCAAAAGCTGTTTCGTACAGTTTAGCCCCTTGTATGCCGAGGATGTAATGGTTACGTTCTCGGCTGTGGTGCTGGTGTGATGAGCACATAACCGTTACTCCTCTGCACACTAGCCAGAAATCAATTTCCTAGCAGTAAACAGCAGATGGATTCCTTTTTTGGTTTTACAGCCTTGGGAGCTGGGGAAGAGCTTCCCCAACCTCTCGAGAATTTATTTTTTCTCAATATAATGACAATAGCGTGCATGGCGTGCTGACGTCATTACATTGAAAGTGAAACTGAAGCATCGCTCATTTCAGTTTCACTGATTCAATGCTCGTGGGGCTATCTCAGCCCCCTAACACCTAGGCAGATGGGAGAGGTATCATTGGAAAGGGAGAATCTCCTCTTTCCAATGGTACCCTTCCTAGTGGATCCCTGCCTGAGGATCACTGCAGGAGTGCGATCCCAAAGCAGGGATCCACCGCTAGACACAGGGGAGGGGGGACCGACCCCTTGGGCTAAGTCCTTTTTTCCCTACAAATGTTTGGGGCATATTTAGTCTTTCTGTCCCCCTGGGTGACAGATGGGGGAAATAGGTCCTGATATGCCCCCAAGTGGGTAGAAAGACCAATGGGAACGAGGGATTTTTTAAAATATGAATTTAGGGGTGGGGTTTGACCTGAGTGTACATTGTAATGCTCCCACCCTACCCAGATATTGGCACAGTTGTCCTGCCCCCTTGGGGACCAGATTGCGGCAATTACCCCCAATATGCCCCCACGGAGGGGAGGAGAGCCCAATAGGAAGCAGAGATTACATTTCTATGTAAATTTAGGGGTGCGGCCAGGACAGATCGGCATGCTAATGTCCTAACTCCCCAAAAAACTGTCACAGTATTTCAGCCCACCCTGAAGGTCAGATGGGGCAATAGCACATGATCTTCCCTCCGGGGTTGGGAACAGAAAGTCCACTAGGAACCAGGGATTTTTTTAATGTACATTTAGGGGTAGAGTGTACCCTGAATGAGCATTGTAATGCTTCCACCTGACCCAAAAATAGACACAGTCTTTTTGCCCCCCACATGGGGGAGCACAAAGCCCACTAGGAACCAAGTATTACATTTGTATGTAAATGTAGGGGTGGTGGCTGTCCAGAATGGGCGTGCCAATGACCCTACATCCCACAAAAAATAGCCACACTCCCGCTAAGCACAACAGAGTATTTTTGTTTAGCCAGAGTAGAGGTGAGGGCTTACCAGACTGGTAATACCAATACCCCAACATCACTTAAAAACAAACGTACAGTATTATTGCCCCCCCATGGGGTATATGGGGCAGTAGCCCCTGATCTGGCCCGGGGGTAGGGGCAGAGAGCCCACTAGGAAGTCAGGGACTTTTTTTGTAGTTGAGGGCTAGGGGCTGCCAGAATAAGGGTGCCAATGCCCCCAACCATCGCCCCCCAGAAATAGTCACAGTCTTAAGTGGCAATAGCCAACTGATCTGGCCCCAGGGGCAGAAAGCCCACTATGCACCAGAGAAATGTTTATAGGAAGTTATCATTTTTATGGCCACATCAAGGGTAACGCTGGGTGGTAGGGCATTTGTGCTAGCGCGGTGACACCCAGACAGAAATGTAAGGAAAATTGGATTTCTTTACCTAAATTTGAGGCTTGCAAATTGCAGGGGGTTCTGGGTAGAAAAATGTTGGGGGATCCATGCAAGCCTCACCTCCCTGGACTCCCCTGGGTGTCTAGTTTTCAGAAATGTCTGGTTTGGAAGGTCTCCTTCGATGGCCGCCTAACCAGGGACCAAAAACATAGGTGCCCCCTTTGAAAAACCAGATTGTTTTGTGATAGAATTTTGATGTCTCCACAATAAGTTTTCGGCCCTTGACTGTTCGGGTACTTTGCTTACTTACACAAGTGAGTTAGCATTTTTATTGGGAGACGAGCGGGATCTCTGGGTAGTAGGAAATTTGTGATGGCCCTGTGATCCCACAACTTTACCACACAGAAATGAGAGGAAACTGTGATTTATTTGCTAAATTTGAGTTTTTAAGGGGATTCTTGGGGATTCTTGTGGATCCCCGGAAGCCACACCTCCTTGGACTCTCCCGGGTGTCTAGTTTTCATAAATGTCTGGGTTTGGTAGGTTTCCCTAGATGGCAGGACTAGAAAGGCAGGTGACTCCCTTGCAAAGCCAGTTTGTTTTGTGACAGATAATTTCCTGTTGCAGGCACTAGGCATACCCACACAAGTCAGTTACCATTTTTATCAGGAGACTTGGGAGAATGATGGGTGGTTGGAAGTGTGTGGCTCCCTGCAGAATCCAACCTTTCCATCACAGAAATGTGAGGAAAATTTGTTTTGTTTACAAAGTTTGAGGTTTGCCAGGGATTCTGAGTAACAGAACCTGGTGAGAGTCCCACAAGTCAGAGCATCCAGGAATCCCTGGGTGTCTGGTTTTCAAATATTTACAGGTTGGCTAGATTTCCCTAGGTGCCAGCTGAGCTATGACTCAAAACCCGTAACTAGGCACATTGAATAAAAAGGGTTAATTTTCACTGGAAAATTGTTATGTGTCCACATTGCATTTTGGGCACTAGGCGTATCCACACAAGTGAGATACCACTTTTATCTGGAGGCTTAGGGGAACACAGAATAGTAGAATAAGTTGTATTACCATTTGTCTTTTAATGCAATTCTGCCTTCCAAATGTAAGACAGTGCGTAAAAAACAAGTCATTTTGAAAAATATCCTCTAATTCACATGCTAATATGGGTGTTCAAAAATTCAGAGAAGCACAAATAACCACTGCTTCTAAACTCCACATCTTGTTTCCTTATCAGAATTACATAGGTTTCCTTGATATATATGTTTCACTGTTTATATTTTACCAAATGGATTACTGTATACCCAGTACACAATAAAAAACCATTGCAAGGTGAAGCTCAGTTATTGGCCCCGGCTACCTCTTGTTCTTGGTGAACTTACAAGCCCTATATATCATCGCAATTAGAACGGTCCTGCAGACATAACAGTATATATTTGTTGTAAACCTATCAAGAGTTACAGGTGAAAATGAAGGCACAAATGGCTGTTTCATCACCTCAAATTCAATATTTCTTAATTCCAACTGTTACTTTCTATAGACAATCTTTGAAGGATCTACACAAATGACCCCTCTCTGAGTTCAGAATTTCATCTACGTTTAAGAAATGTCTAGGTATCCAGGATCCTTTATTGGTTTTAAGGTCATTTCTACCACTAAGATTGAAAGCACAAAAAACAGGAAAAATGCCAAAACGGTGTAGAAAATGTAGGTTTTCTGAAAAAGTCTGCCTGTTCCTAAAGGCTTTGGGGATGGTGATTTTAACACCATAAACCCTTCATTGATACCATTTGCAGGGAAAATAACAGACGCTTTCTTCTGTAGCACTTTTTCCCATTTGTCCCCAAAACACCCAAAATGTAGCTATATTTTGGATACTTTCTCTGTCCTCTTCAGGGAAATCCACAAACTCTGGGTACCTTTACATTCCGTAAGATATTTTAAAAAAAGGATGCAAATTTGGTGTGGATACCTTATGTGGACAAACATTCATGGGGGCCTAAGCGTGAACTACATCAAATACCCTACAAAGGCGTGGCATGGGGGAGCTGGCATCAAAAGGGTTAGTAAAATGTAGGCAGAGGTATTTATCAAGGCAGGCCCCAAGGCATGTAATCGAAGAATCACTAACTTTACCCACCTACTCACAATATAAAAGAATAAACATGCCCACAAGAGCCATGAGAAAAAAGCAAACTTGACACAGAATTATCCCTACTATCACAAAGTCAAGTACAGAAAGTGAGTCCAACAGGCACTTAAATGTCCAGTGATGTTAATATTAAAACAACAAAATAAAGGAAAGTCAAAATTATTTACCAGCGCTTATCGCCTGGTATATCAATGGAATGGGCAGGGGCTGCGGCAAAGTCCTCTTAGCTTTTCGTCAAGGCAGGACAGAGGGATCCCTGAGCAGAGTCAGGAGTGATTGCGGGAGGGCCGTAATGCCTAACCCGTTTAGTTCCGTGTGCCCCAGGCCAGACAAATATCCCAGGATAAAGGCAAAGGGGGTGGCCCAGCACAGCCCAACCACTTCTGGTTGATCGCTGGTGCAGGACAGGCTCGCCCTTGACCAAGGCATCTCCCAGGCGCAGCCTGCAAGCAGCCCGTGCTGCAGGATGAAGCACTGTACTTTATAGCGCTTACAGGTCTGCATGCGGCCCGCGCTATAGGATGATGCATCGCACTTTTTGCCGCTTTCAGGCCAGCAGTGAAGGTGCAGGTGTGGGCAATCACTGGGTCTGTCTCCTGAGGCCCTGTGCAGGATGGTTGGTGTAGTCCCCCACCTTTACACAAATGACAGCCTTCCCACACTGAGAGACAACGTACTGCACTTTATAACACTTTCAGTTCAGCAGTGAGGCTTCAGGTGTGAGCAATCATAGGGCCCACCTCCTGGGGCCCCGTGTAGGGTGGTTGGTGTAGTTCCCCACCTTTACCTGCCTGGCTGAAGTGATAGTGACTAAAAATACAGTTTTGACAGTCAAAATCCTTAAGGGACACCTACTGAGGGGGTCAAACTGATTCAACATAAGAAAAGTCAAAACCAAATTAAGGCTTCACTGCGGCACAACAAATGAGGTTGGAGGATACATATTAGTCAATCTTCTCAGAAAAGCATAGCGGTGGGAAATTTAAAAAGGGATGGCTGATCCGTCAGACATAGAAATGCTGACAATGTGGCAAACCAACCCTTCAGGGTGCCCATCTCACAACCCTACTGGCCAAGAGAAAGGGCATATTGCAGGACCTTGACAGATTATCCTGAAAGGGGTCCACTCCCTTGTCTGGACACCAGACAATAAAGTTGCTCCATCTGCAAGAGTAAACAGATTTGCTGGTGGGGTGACAGGCTGACAAGCTGACATTCACTATGTCCGGTGGCTGCTAGAAGGAAATCAAATTTGCCTGGTCAATCTCCAAGCATGTAGTAGGAGGTCTCTGAGATTGAGGTGGAGAACCATTTGCTCCGACTTGGAGAGAAGGTCCGGCCTGAACTGAAGTCTCAGCAGGGAACATGTGAAGAAGCACAGAAGGTCCAATTACCACCCCCTCCTCGGCTAATTTGGGGTGATGAGCTGGTCTTGGGTCCGGTCTATTCGGATCTTTCTCACACTCGAGGAATCAAGGGCATAGGGGAAACACCGAATGCATCTGAAAGTTGCACATCAACTGAAATGTATCTCCCAAGGCTCCCCGCATTGGATACTGGATGATGCAGAACTGTAAAGGTGTCTTGGACTACCTCTGGTAGAAGATGCCACTCACGGTCAGGAGCATAACGCCGGCTTAGGATGTCGACATTTGGAGATCGTTCTTAGTGATTGGGGGTGAGCCACATTCCCTGACAGTGTGCCCTAGACTCTATTTCCCTGTGCTTGTTGACATACCACATTGCTGTAACATTGCCCATAAACATCTAGAAGGGCCATTCTTAGATGGAATGGAGGAAGGTCTTGAGCGTAGCTGCATCACCTGCTGTTCCAACAGGTTGATTTGAAGAACCTGTTTGTCCGGAGACCAGAGGACTTTGATTTTTAAATCCTCCAGGTGGGCTCCTCACCTGAAGTAGAAACCTTCATCACTACTGTAGCCACGGTCGCAGGGGAAGTGAAGGCCTTCCTGCAGGTCAGATTCACTTTGTTCCCCCAACAAACCACTTTTGCTGAAGTGCTGGGGAGATTACAAAGGAGTTTTACAGGTCTCACAATACAGACGGAGGGAATAGGGTCCAAGGGAAATATTTACAGACCTAAGCACAGTTATAATCCCTTACAGAACTCTACATACAATAATAATAACTGTGGGTCTCAGAAAACTCAAAAGCTCTATATTCAAAACATGTCCGGTCCACTACATGAAACGTTCGGACCCATCACTACATGGTATGGATACCCATCAGTTACGTATTCTGGATCGCCCTGTTGGTCATCATTTGGGCCAATCTCACCAAGTGGTACGTCCACAACGTTCCATCAGTGCACACAGAAATTAGTAACTGAGTAAGCAGTGCACAAAGAATAATACGTGATAGTGAATTTAAAAATTGGATAGTGGGTGCAGAATATACTTTAATCAGGCGCAGTCAACTTCCAAAATTAAAAGGAACAAAAGTGCAAAATATCAGTAGGTTAAACAAATATCTACTGCATGTATGGTAAGGTCGACATGTTTCTGCAGTTACTGATACTATTTGTATCACCTGCTTCTTCAGGACCAAATTTGTATTTTGCTACTGCTTAAAACAAGTGCGTGGGTGCATAATAAACAAAATCATACGATATCACCTGAAACGGTATTCTCATCGCTCCTGATTAGTAGAAGCTGATGTATACAGGCAAGAGGAATCACACATAGACGGAACATGTAAAGAAAACAGAGAGCAGGGAAAACGCATTAGTTAGGGTTACCCATCATGAGTTTCAACATTTGGTATCTTTCATGTACTTGTATGTTACAAATACATAACCCAACCATTTTTGATTTAAATAAGTCTCTCACTCACCTAGAATGTGAGAAACCGGCGCCACACCTCGCCTGGCCACAGCTCAGGAAGAATGGGGGGACCGCTCTATTGGAAAAGATTAATAAATAAATAAATAAACCACAAAGAACCGGTCGGATATGCCTCAAAAGCGACCATCTAATCCCATTAGGAAGACCAAACATATGACATACTGGTCAACAACAATGCCCATAGCATATTGCTTCAGTAATTTGGCCAAAATATGTACTGAGTGTTGTGCCTTCAGACGGACTTAGCACTGGACAAAAAACAATCCATTCAGAAAATATCGGCAATCGTTTCATTCCATTACCCGTAAAGACACGCGAATATAATTACAACCCCATCTGGAGTTCAATTAAAAGGCGTGCTTCCTTCCGCGGTTGATACGCGGCACAATGAGAGTAAAGAGGGGGTGGACACCTACCTCTCCGTCGATACCCCTAGTCTGGCATCTGAGCTGTACGGGGAGGCACCGCAACTTGTTTGTTGCTTCTACTTGAAGATGCGGAAATGCCGTATCCCCGTCACTGAGCCATTGCGCATGTGCCATCGTGCGATTCCCTCAAACTACAAGTTTGATGGGAATTGTAGTATTAAGGCTCGTGCACCGTAAGAACAATTTAGGCTTTTGTTGAATATAGATAAAACCGCATATTGGTCAAGGTTATTTACTAGGTGGTCAGAGATCGAGTTTATCCATGCACCAGGCTATTTTGGATGGAAACCAAGAAGTAAGGAAATACCATTCCTCGTATAAAACAGGGTCATAGCCTCGATATAAATCAACACATGACAGAAATGTCTAGGACCTCTAGTTATGTTCCCACTCAATTACCAGTAGTTTTAATTTCCTTATTCCATTAAGCAACTCATAAGAAATCGATGTGGTACAACATCAGATGACAGTTTTTTTATCGGTTTTTTAATCAAACAAGTGTTAAACAAGCAGTATTAGAATAATCTGCTAAGGTTTGTATCATATTTACCACTATGATATAAGGTGTATAGACACAAGTGAAATCTCCAAGCCCTGTACTCCTCAGGGCCCGTAAGAATTTCTCTCAACTCCTAAGGGTTATGAGTGCATTGGAGTGCTAGTGTAGTCCATTTCCCCAAAGAAATTAACACCCTATCTGCTCCAAATGAAGGCAAAGTACTGGAGGTCAAAAAAGTGAACATACTACAGTGTCGTCCAGGGAATGTCCTCGTTGGGGCCATTTTTGTCCGTTTTAAGACGATACACCCATTTCTGTTCCAGTTTGAAAAGATGTTTCGTGATATCCGTAATATGCGGGGGAATCCATGGCTTCTCCAACACTGTCCAGGAAAAGTCCGTGGGTGCATGTCCTACCTCTAAGAAATGGTTCGTGAGGCGGGTGGACTGTTTTTTGCATCGGATCGTGCTTTTGTGCTCCGATATCCTGACTTTTATTTTTCTTGTAGTCATACCGACATATTGCAAGGAACAAGGACATCTGATGAGATAGATCAAGTTAGAACTATTGCAATTGGTGAACTGCTTCTGTTCCCAGCGTCTTGAAGTCCCTATGTCGATACTCGTGGAGTGGATCGTTTGAGTACAGGCAGCACAATTTCCACAAGGGTGATGACCCTCCACAGGTGACAGATCCCATAAGGTACCCACTTGATGAGTTTTCTTCGGTCCTGGTCTAGTATGCACTAGACGGTCTTTCAGGCTTGATCCTCTCTTATATGCAAACATTGGTATGGGAAGATTGTGCGGACCAGTGTTGAGGATCTTCCAGTGTTGTTTCACTATTTTCTTGATTGCGTTAGATCTTGTGTTGAAGGTATTCACAAACGCTATCCTCTCGTTCTTAGGTTTAGGGCCGGCCACCTCAAATAAGGATTCACGGTTGTTATTTGATGCTCTCTTCTTCGAGTCTCGAATCAGTTTTCTTGGATACTTCTTGTCACGAAGACATTGCTCAAGTTCTTTTGCATGTTTATGAAACCCCTCTTTCGTACTGCAATTACGTTGAATACGCAAAAACTGACCAAAGGGCAAATTGTCCCGAAGTGCCTTTGGATGGCAGCTGTCATATCGGAGCAATGAATTCCGCGCCATCGGTTTTTTATACAATTCCGATGTCAAACCTCCTGGTATAGCCGTGATCCGGAGATCTAGAAATGCCAAGGTCGTTTCTGAAAATTCAATCGTGAAACGTAGGAACCTATTCTGCTCATTCAGCCATAGATGGAAGGCCTTCAAATCACTCTGTGTCCCCCGCCACACTACAAGGATGTCATCTATGTAGCGTTTCCAAGCCCTTATCGATGACAGATAGGGATTGGTAGGTGATAATACACAGTCTTGTTCTCTTTCATTGCCAAAGTGGCAAGTTCCATTACAAAGGATACTGGAGTAATTGAATCCCAACTCTGTTCCCGCAGTAATGTCTCAATAACCACAAGTGTCTCATTCTGTGGTATTGAAGTGTAGAGCGACTCTACATCAAAGGATACCAATATATCCAGGTTAGTATCAAACTCAATGTTCGGTAAAATTCTTAACAGATCCTTCGTGTCTTGGATGTAAGTTGGCATTAATTTTACCAGTGGTCGGAGAAAAATATCGACGAAAGTCGATAATGGTTCCAATAGGGAGCCAATACCGGAGATTATAGGACGACCTGGTGGTGGGCGTTGTTGTTTGTGGATCTTAGGGAGCACATAAAAATATGGCATCACCGGGTTTGAAGTGCAGAGAAAAGAGGCCTCATTTGCCGTGATCCATCCTGTCACTATGGTGTATGGGTGTATCGTCTTAAAACGGACAAAAATGGCCCCAACGAGGACATTCCCTGGACGACACTGTAGTATGTTCACTTTTTTGACCTCCAGTACTTTGCCTTCATTTGGAGCAGATAGGGTGTTAATTTCTTTGGGGGTATGGACTACACTAGCACTCCAATGCACTCATAACCCTTAGGAGTTGAGAGAAATTCTTACGGGCCCTGAGGAGTACAGGGCTTGGAGATTTCACTTGTGTCTATACACCTTATATCATAGTGGTAAATATGATACAAACCTTAGCAGATTATTCTAATACTGCTTGTTTAACACTTGTTCGATAAAAAAAACCGATAAAAAAACTGTCATCTGATGTTGTACCACATCGATTTCTTATGAGTTGCTTAATGGAATAAGGAAATTAAAACTACTGGTAATTGAGTGGGAACATAACTAGAGGTCCTAGACATTTCTGTCATGTAGGTGTCCACCCCCTCTTTACTCTCATTGTGCCGCGTATAAACCGCGGAAGGAAGCACGCCTTTTAATTGAACTCCAGATGGGGTTGTAATTATATTCGCGTGTCTTTACGGGTAATGGAATGAAACGATTGCCGATATTTTCTGAATGGATTGTTTTTTGTCCAGTGCTAAGTCCGTCTGAAGGCACAACACTCAGTACATATTTTGGCCAAATTACTGAAGCAATATGCTATGGGCATTGTTGTTGACCAGTATGTCATATGTTTGGTCTTCCTAATGGGATTAGATGGTCGCTTTTGAGGCATATCCGACGGGTTCTTTGTGGTTTATTTATTTATTTATTAATCTTTTCCAATAGAGCGGTGCCCCCATTCTTCCTGAGCTGTGGCCAGGCGAGGTGTGGCGCCGGTTTCTCACATTCTAGGTGAGTGAGAGACTTATTTAAATCAAAAATGGTTGGGTTATGTATTTGTAACATACAAGTACATGAAAGATACCAAATGTTGAAACTCATGATGGGTAACCCTAACTAATGCGTTTTCCCTGCTCTCTGTTTTCTTTACATGTTCCGTCTATGTGTGATTCCTCTTGCCTGTATACATCAGCTTCTACTAATCAGGAGCGATGAGAATACCGTTTCAGGTGATATCGTATGATTTTGTTTATTATGCACCCACGCACTTGTTTTAAGCAGTAGCAAAATACACATTTGGTCCTGAAGAAGCAGGTGATATAAATAGTATCAGTAACTGCAGAAACATGTCGACCTTACCATACATGCAGTAGATATTTGTTTAACCTACTGATATTTTGCACTTTTGTTCCTTTTAATTTTGGAAGTGGACTGCGCCTGATTAAAGTATATTCTGCACCCACTATCCAATTTTTAAATTCACTATCACGTATTATTCTTTGTGCACTGCTTACTCAGTTACTAATTTCTGTGTGCACTGATGGCACGTTGTGGACGTACCACTTGGTGAGATTGGCCCAAATGATGACCAACAGGGCGATCCAGAATACGTAACTGATGGGTATCCATACCATGTAGTGATGGGTCCGAACGTTTCATGTAGTGGACCGGACATGTTTTGAATATAGAGCTTTTGAGTTTTCTGAGACCCACAGTTATTATTGTTTTACAGGTCTCCCCATTACTGTAGCCACTGCCTGTGGAGGCACCACTGCAGGATCCATATTTGCCAATATTTGGGCATGACTAGGCGACTTCAAGAAGCCAGCAGACCACAGAATCTGCAGACATTAAGGACTTGCGCGCCTTGCCGGAAAGAAGAAACCATTTTTTGGACATTGGAAATCTTTGGAGGAGAGAAAGTTCAGAGCAGGGTAGTGACCCTATGAACTGGACTTACTGGGATGGCCACAGGAGGGATTTGGGCTCTTTGATTGAAAAATCCAGGTTGACCAATGGGAATACTGTCAACTACAGAGGGCGCAAAACCACCTCTGGCGTTGCAGCTTTGAAGAGCCAATCGTCCAGGTACAGGAAGACGAGAACACCTTACTTTCTGAGATAAGCCGGCACCAAGTGATCCTTTTTTAAAGACTCGAGGAGCTGATAGTAACCCATAGGGTAGTCCTGCAAATTGGTAGTGCGCAGCCACACACTACAAGTAGTTCTGATGCACTCGCCTCAGACACTATCAATAGGGTAATAAAGTAGCAGAATCAGAAAATGGCATTGTGGGCAGCTGCCTAACGAAAGGGGCGGCAGTAACTGAAGCGGTTTCTGCATTGTGACCGCATTATCACAGCCCCCCAGCAATGGTCTCCAAGTAACATAATATAACATGTGTATTTGTAAAGCACTAGATAACAGATGTCTATTGCTACTTAATTCAAAGGTATTCATTTAGTCAATCTCAGAAGGATGAAAGGCTGAGTGGACCCGCTGGGAGCAGAACCTGCGACCATGCTGTCAAACACCGGCCCCTAGAGTGGGCGCATTAGTCGACTAAGTCACCAGACCCAGCATATACGTAGTGTACTTCCACAAACCCGGGTCATGCAGCCCATCCTGCAAGCCCCCCTTCATCTGAGTACATACATCAGCACAAGTTAGTGCTTCCAAGCTCTGACAGTGAAGTGCACACACTGTTGTGCATCTGTTCTAGCTTTGATGGCACAAAAATGACATACTTAAATACACTTTGAGACAATTGACTTATAGTGCTATAAATTCATTAGACTGTATCAGTTCAGAAAGTTCCTCGTGTGGTGTTACAAGGACAACCTACAGCCCAATATGAGCCGACAATAATACATGAACTGACTCTGATGCAATAATAGAACAGTGCAGTGTAAAGAAGTTGTGCTTTGTATGTATTTAAACAGCACACGTGGATACAGACTACTGCAATCATCACCTTAGGTTACTAAATCCCCCAAAATTCATCTAAAATAGTAACTTGACAGTATTGGGTCACAGTGTCTAGTGAGATCTGCAATGCAGGGTTATGGATGAGTGTCGTGCCTTCTGCCAGTGGAGTGTCATTCCTTAGTGCAGTATCAGCTGCTGTATACATCAAGAGAGTGCAATCTGGAATGGAACTGTAATGCTCCTGTGCAATATTGTGCAACAGTGCTGTGTGAACTGGCAGTGCAGAGCCCTCGTTCAGTTCTGCACTGGTGCAGTGTGATCTGGAAGCGCAGCGTCCTCTGTCAGTGCTGCACCAGTGCTGTGTGATCTGGCAATTCAGTGACTTCCATCAGTGCTGCACCAGTGCTGTGTGATCTGGCAATTCAGTGACTTCCATCAGTGCTCCACCAGGGCTGTGTGGTCTGGCAATGCAGTGACCTCTGTCAATGCTGCACCGGTGCTGTGTGATCTGGCAATGCAGTGCCCTCCATCAGTGCTGCACCGGAGCTGTGCTACCTGGCAGCGAAGCACTCTTCTTCATTTTATGTACTGCCCTATAGACAATACAGAGTGCCTTGAACTGAACTCTCTGCATGATCGGTAACCAATGAAGATCTTTTTCTTAGACCAATACAGAGCACATATTGCAGGCTGAGCTGCGCTATTCTTACTCATCAGTGGTGATTTTAAAATATAGGAATTAATACTTTATTTTGCGGCGAATTTTCATTGTTTTAACCTCTTTTGTCTTACGCCTTAAAACTATTTGCTCACTTCTTATCGGACTCCTGTGAAAGCACTCGGTACCCCGCAGTCTCCCCGGTCCACCGCCAGTCATTAGTGGACTGTTTGATGTGGAGGGAGACTCCAGGAATAGCTATTTGTTTCAGAGTGCCTCACTTCCTCCTAGGATCATTCATAGCGCCAATCTTGAGCAGGTCAGCGGTCTAGTGTTCGGCTACCAATCAGGTGCGCCAAAGGCAAGACCACCTGCACCCGTCCTCACCTTGACCGGGCTTGGGGCCAGTCCCCCTGGTCGTTTAAATACAACCCCAAGGCGAATACTGCTATCGTATTCTAGCTCCCAGCGACTTGATTTAAATGATATCAATAATAATCAACACTGCCCTCCGTTCAAAAAGGACGCGCTATTCAACAAACAACTCTCCACTTGCCCTAACGGTAGGCTCAAAATAGAACCAACCAAAGCCTCTTCATTTTTTAGTACACATACTCCCCTAACTAAACCAGATACTATCCATTTTGCACTTATAAATGTCCACTCTCTACTCAAGCATAAGCTTGAAATACATGAATTCCTTATTAAACATAATTTGGATTTTTTATTGCTGACAGAGACCTGGGGGGATTTATCCTCTGGTCCTGATTTTTGCGCCGCCATCCCCGAAGGCTACTGTCTATTTAGACAGGACAGAACGTTAAAGAAAGGTGGGGGGTTAGCAATTATTTACCGTGACAAATTTATAATTAAAACTGATACCCCTGACTTTTCAGTATGTGAAGCATTACCTTTCTCTGTTATGCTTTCAAGCACCCAATCTTTTAAAGGAACCTTACTGTATCGACCACCAGGTTCCCGATCAGATTTTCTTGCGGAACTCCACACCTTATTAGAATCAATAGCAGCTATACCAGATTACACTATCCTGGGAGATTTCAATTTCCGTGAGTCACGGTCTCGTAGGTCTCCGAACTACTAGACAGGCAGATAAAATATCCGCCTTTTAATTCCATCTTTCTAGATTGCTGGGATACTGAACCCCTCCGAGTCCATGGGGCGCAGTTAGGCCCCACCAAATGTATGTAAAAGATGTATGAGTGTGTAAACAAGATGAGTGCCTGTTTAACATTGCAAGGTGCCAACCACGTTTTTATGCATGAAAACAACCACGTTTTGTGCATGAAAACAACCACGTTTTTGATATATAAAAACGTCCTGTTTAGGACCACTGGAAATAGAATCACTTATTCTTCTCGTGTTGTTCTATATATGTGATTTATGTGTGCATATTTTTGGGGGTTATACCCCTTGACTATTTAAGTTGTTCTTTATTTTACAGGAACCACGTGATTCAATTGATTACGTAGGTACTATATGCATGCATTAATTTTGTTTGCAGCATTTTCACTAACTAGCTCATTATAGCGTCTTTTAGGAGTGGCGACCACAGGGCTGGTCCCTGTGTAGTCCTGAGGAAGTGCTTGGGGGATGTACGAAACATGTTGACAGGAGTTGATAGGTACACCTAAATACATTGCTTTTGGGTATCCTAATAGTTCCCCCCGTTTTTAACGTAACCACCTGGAAGCAAGAATAAACTATTTAAAGCTTACTAGGCAGGTATTTTTAACCATTTCACATATACCACTCCATCACTACACCCGCACCACACATAGTCAAATTATGAGTGCTCCTACGTAATTCGTCAGTCGCAGCACGCCCCAGTCCGTAGCGGACTGGGATGGCCCCTATGATGAAGCATGTCACCGTGGGGCAACCCTGGTGAGTGAGGGGACACAAAGAAAAAGAGCAATTCTCTTTTGCTATCACTATATCCACCATTCCAACCCCAATGAAAGTTGTGAATGGGACTATAGTTAGTAGCTAGGTTCTTGATTTCTGTTCACCAGAGATCTTTTGTGACTTTTCCTAAATGCTCAGGAAAAAGTTTTGAATAAGCTGCAGTTAATTAAAAACTCAGCAGCCAGAATTCTGTCAAGCACGCCTAAGTTCAAATCTATTTCCCCGGTAATACGCCAGCTTCATTGGTTGCCAGTCAGGAACTGAATTAAATTCAAGGCACTTTGCATAGCATACAGAGCGGATAACAACACTTGACCTGAGTTCTTAAGAAGATCCTTATGCCATTACACTCCCAATAGATTACTGCGCTCCTCCTCAGCCCGCCTTTTAACTGTCCCTCGTACAAAGAAATCATCGTGGGGAGATAGATGTTTCTCAGTTGCCACAGCAAAATTGTGGAACACCCTACCCCCTCATATCAGGGCTAGCCCCTCTCGCCTTACCTTTAGGAAGTTAGTAAAAACGTGGCTCTTTAACAAGTAATTAATAATTTTAACTGCTCTGTATTACTGTCTTGAGCGCCGAGACACCTTCGGGTATTTGTGCGCTATACAAATTGCATAAATAAGTAAATAAATAAATATATTTTAGAGCAAGCAAGGCTGAGGCTCTGTGTAGTCTGTTTAATGCAAGCTTAGCTGTGATTACTTGTATCCTTTGCAGCTTTTTTAGCAGGGAAGCTGGAGCCCCTAGGAGTAGGGCATTGCAGTAATCTAATCTGCTCATAATAATACTACTTACCACTGAAGGTCTAGCTGAAGCTGGTAGAAAAGAGAGTATTTTTTGAGGAGCTCGGAGCAGAGATAGGCAGGTGCTCACTGTTTTATTCACTTAAGAGTCCAGTTGTAGAATACTGTCTAGTAGTACTCCTAAGTTACGAGCTGTCTTGACAGGCTGCAGGGGATTATTTGCAGAGACTGGCCAGAAATCCGCTGGTAAGGGACGAGGGACTTTACTTGCAGCATAGCACAGTACTTCTGTCTTATCACCATTGAAGTGCAGAGTGTTATCTCTAAGCCATCCTGCTGTTTCCCGCATGCAGCTGTTGAATTTTTCCAGAGCGACTACATCATTGCCCTCGAATGAAAAAACAAGTTGGGTGTCAACAGCATAGTTTATGATTCCAGTGCCAAAGGATTTTATAAGGGAGGTAAGTGGGCGCAAATAGAAGTTAAAATGGATTGAACTTATAGCCAAACCCTGCCAAACCCGGTGTTTTACGGGGCTTTTCTGAGAGAGGAATGGCATCATGGTCACTGCCTGCTGTCTGTTTAGAAGATAGGACTGCAACCAGTCCAATGCTTTGCCCACAATACTATTCTGCTCAAGTCCCTTGATCAAGATCTTATGGTTGACCATGTTGAATGAGGCTGACATTTCCAACAACATTAATATGGCTGTTGGGCCAATGTCAGCCCGCCTTTTAAGGTCATCAAGGACTGTCACCAGGGCAGTTTCGGTGCCATGCCCCAGGCGAAACCCAAATTTGAACTTCATCCTAGAGATTGTTTTCTTCTGCAAATTTTTAAAGGGATTTACTCACTACTTCTTTTGGGATCTTTATAGGGTAGGGTAGCAGGGAGATGGGTCTATAATTAGACGGACACTGGGGGTCTAGCGTAGCTTTCTTTAATAAAGGAGACACAACTGCCTTTTTCCAGCAGTTTGGGACTGTGCCAATAGTTAGAGACTGAAAGCAGATTTGGTAAAGATGTGGAAAGAGCTCCATTCCAAATACTTTCCACATCTTGTGTGGAAGCGGGTCCAGGAGAGAACCAGAGGAGATACCAGTAGCAATTATATTAAACTCTTCCTGTGAAGCGACCTGGAAGAGCCGCAGGGTCATCGTAAATTCCCTGGTATATTGTACACAAAGAGTTCTGCTACTAGGTGATACATTCAAATTATCTTCACAATCCATCTATGCTTCCCTGGGGGTATTTAAACCATTTCGAATTTTGTTGATTTTTTTCCTCAAAAAACACTACCAGGTCATCCCAAAGCTCTTGTGATACTGGGACCTTATTTTTTGCACAGTCAGGATTAGACATATCTCTTACTATGCTGAATAGGTTTTTAGACGTGTTGGGCGCTTGCAGGAAAGTTTCCTCATAATATTTAGCTTTGGCCTTAGCCATTGTTGCAGGGATCCTGCTCCTACACAGAAATGTGTAAAGAGACCCAGGACCTCAGTGAATTGTGGTGGACCAAAAAACTCACCTCAGTACCTAGAAACCCTAACCAGCTAGCATCAGTGTCACATTAGCTCTTCGTCCCATAGCAAAGGAACCAACGATTAGACAACCCAGAGCATGCAACTTAGGTTATACTCAGGAATGGTGGGAAGCAAGAATACTCTTACGTTATTCTCTCATACCAGTCCTCAACAGGAGTAAAAAAGAGACATGGGAAAGGTTAAAATATTTATTTTAATGACATAACATAAGCAGACATATGATTAGAAATAATATGATCAGCATTGTTACAATTCCATAAAACACAAAAGGAGAAATCATAATACAGTGATGGTGAAAAAAGGTCTTATAGTGCCTAGTACATCACCTTCCCTACCTAGGAACTATGTTTTATAAAATATAAAAGGCCTCTTAGGCTTGTGAGGGGGACCCCATACCTCCAAGATCAGCAGGTGTGAATCACATTAGGATCTGCAAAAGCTCTCTGTCTCTCTGGAAAACGGGAATCTTCCAAGGGCCTGAAATCATGCTTACAGTGCAATATTAAAGACACCAGAATCTCTGTTGAACTGCAGCTGCATGTATGTTATGTCTAGAACATGAAACGATCAGCCTGAACAACAGCTACCTTGTTATGATAACCTTGGAGGCTTTAGCACTCACTGTGCAGACTAGGCTTGCGATGTAAGCCTGGGATGCCGAAAACAAGCCTTTCTCATGTGAAATAATTCATGCACCCTAACTTACAACAACAATTATATGCAGTGTTGTGTGCAAAGCAGCAAAAGGTAAAATGGCGTTTAAACTTCTAATAAGCCTATGCTAACATAGCAATGTGCGCAAATGAGGCTCAGCCCTCACTACACCCTCCCTTGATCGGAGAACGCACAATAAGTGGGGTGGGGGGGCAATTTAGTAGAACGCAGAGTTCAAGTTCAAATGAGACAGAACCAAGTTTAAAATGTTGCCAAACTGGATAATTGATAGTAAGTTCCGAATTAGAAACCAAAAACCGATGAAACCCAACAGGGGGGCATAGTGTCAAAACACATATAATGCATAGGAAAAAAAGTGAAGTAAAAATTTCCATGAGTCCAGTACGTGTCTATGAAGCAAGAGAGAAAAAAAAATGGTCACTTTAATCCAACAGCGTATAGACACAGTACTTTGCAACCGCCTCCAATCGGAAGTCGTTGTGTTCGTCAGTGAACATTTTAGCCATCCAATTCAGTAATTGACAAGAACAAACATGTTCCTCAACAGCCAGAGCCTTTAGCACCATCAGAGGACAACTCGGATGTTCTTCGAGATAACTGCGTGCCCGAATGTAATGGGCTGCCGTCCACATATTCCAAATGCCTAGGACCCCAAGCGCCGCTGCGCAGGCCATAATCCCAACACCAGAACAGTCTAATTCATGAACAGCTAAGGGGCTCATTAGTAGATCATAATCCGGGTTAGGAGACACCGTATTGCAGAGACACAAATCCAGAGTCCACTCAAAGTTGCAATCCGGGCAGTGGAAAACTGGCTGCACGCATGTTCAAAAACCTGAAAGATAAACCAAACGCCACACTCAAAGTAGCCAGAGGCAGTGATCCATAGTATTCAAGCATCCGGTCATAAAGTTGGAGCAGCCAGGGCAGGTTGTCGTGGGGCACATTATGTGCAACCATTTTGGAGTAAACAAATTAACAGCAGAATACCGGCAGCCAAGGCGAGAATTAACGGTAAACCACCAAAGAGGCTGGAAAAAATAGAATGAAAAAATGCCAGTATCACACCAAATATATTTTAGAATGAAGTCACAAGGCTAGAACTTACTACTTTAAGAAAGTGTGCCAAGCCCGAGGTCGACAAGGCATTAAATATAGTGTGAATCAATGCACCAAAATGCAAGGGGAGGTCTGTATTTAGTAAAGTATGTACCTCGGTACGAGTATTAGCCACGTGAAGGACGAATGTTTCACGTGCGGATGTAAGGGCGACTTCTTTTTGAAACAAGACCCCTTATTCGACTCATCTTGTTGAACTCTGCTTTCAAGGTCGGAATGGAAGGCCAGTTGGATACATCGAGCTTCCCATGCGGAGGAGGAAACAACACATTCTTACAACAGACTACACGTTGGGAGGCAGTCACTATGTACGGTATCCCTGCCAGCATACCACAGCAATCTTCATTATTTAATGATAAATAACTACTGTTTGCTAACAACGTGAAAGTAGGTGTAATAAGTGGGGCGGGTGCACCTTTTAAAATACAGGCCAAATTTGGGGCTTCTAGATTACACGAGCCATGCAATTGTATATTCCTACAGACCAATGAGTGATCGGGTGTGGAAGTGCAATCTTCACCTTTCAAATAAACCTCCTTTCCTTCCCTCAAGCACCTATAGGTAAACGGAAGAGACAAAACTTCATGGAGATATGCGCTATCTAATGGTTCATATCTGCCTATGGCATGATGCTTCATGCATGCTTCAAATTTTAACAGTGGAAAAGGTAACGTCATTAAATCATGAATAACCCAAACCGCAGAACTTGTTTTGGCTACAGAAAACGGTAAAGGTTCTAACTTTTCAATATGCAATAGTGAAAATGTAGCATCTTTCATTGACATAAATTGTTGTTTAACAGTCAAATTGAATGGTAAAAATAACGTAGAAGTCTTCATGTAGTCCCAAGGCACTTTCCCAGCCTTCAGCGTTTGTAAAGTCCATGCAAATTGTATAATGGAACGCAATTGATTTTGACCATGGTACAAAACTGAAACATCATCTTGCACAATATCAACGACAGAAGAAACAATGTTATCCAATGTGTACATTTGGGAAGAAAGTGTGTTAATGCTACCATCTACAACTGCAAGCACTTTTTCTAAATTACCTTGATCAATAGCCCTTAACCTAGAAGCAGCTTCGATTTGGGACAGTTTCCAAACTTCGTTGTAAACAGTGTAAACCCATCTATTGGATCAACATTGTCAGTCAATTTAGACAAATGAAGCCTAATAGATGCTATAGTGGAGTGTTTGAGCCAGTTCTGACATAGCTTGCCTACAAAATAGGTAGTGACAGAATGGTCACTCTCAAAACGGCGATCCACCCGAACCTTTGTATAGCCAGGGGCCAAACCCAGAAAACGATGTTGGCACGAATCTGCACTATTTTGCCATAATAACCAGCCTTGGGGATCCAAACTGGAAATGTTTAAGGACGAATTTTGTTACAGAGTCTGTAAATAACTAAGGGACCTACTGGTGTGATTATTCCAATTGGAGTATTCTCCCCAATCAGGAACAGAAGGAGCATTTAACTTTTTTAGACGAAGCAGGTGGTTTTTGAAATAGCCGAATTCAGAAACAATATATGGTTCGGGATGAGACAAGCAGGATGCATAACCTCAGTGCCTTGCACTTGCCAATTTTTAGAACCCCAAACAGATTTAAGATCATTAGTATCTTTCCACAGCCCATAGCCCCCTTTTGCCAGTTGGTCGATGAAGGGCTTTGAATACAACAATTTTGTGTGGGTGAGTCTAACCTTGGAAGAGGACTTCTCAGTCATCTTAAAAAAAGGGCATTTGAATTTGATTGATTAAAATCAGTAAAGTATGAAAACCTTTTCAAAAGAGTCTTGGAGCTTTCTTCAACAGGAGCAGGACAATGTTCTCTTTGTGTGTTATTAACCACATTTCTAAATATGATTGCTTTGTGCAGAAAATTATTGCCATAGTGTTGGTAACAAAACAAGTCAGCATATTTTGCAGAATCTAAATACAAATCTTCAGCATCAAAGGCAGCATTATGTTTCAAATCAGAAAATAGAGCCTCTTCGGCATGGACTTCCGAATCATCAGAGCGAATACTTTGTTTAACCACATCCCCCATTGAAACACGAAGTACATTAGGGACATTAATAACCTCTGTGGGTCTATGAATCTGAAATTTAACAGCATCCCTTACAATCTCATCTAAGACAGGCTAAGCAGTGATTGTCACGAAAGTCCGGTCCCTCTGTATGATGAGGAGTGGGGTGCCAAAGTTTCATCAATTAGTCTAATTGTAGTTCTTTCTTTAACATAGTGTCCATTCACACAATGGAAAAAATACACCACAAATCCAATGGACATGAATAAAAAAATTGAAAAAGCACCAGTCAAATGTAAGTCCATGGGGGAATTATAAAATGTTTTTAAACCAAACAGCAAAAATCAAAACTTTTGAAGGGGACTTTGCTGTGGTAGAGTTAGTGTCAAATGAAAAACGTGATTGATTAGCTGCACAGGTCTCTAAATCTGGCATAGATAGGTCTGTGGGATAGGTGTAATCAGTATCATCAAGAGGATCACCAGCCAGTGGATTCAATAAAGAATTTGTCACTGTAGTCATCTCAATGGCAACATCAGGCCTGGTGGTAGGTGAAACAGAGTTTCTCAGCATTGCTGGACAAGAGACCGCCGGTGTCATACTAAGAAGAATCGGCCACTCTGTGTAGTTTGACATTGTCAATGGAGATTTACCTGTTTTCCTTTCGACCAGGAAGTGGAGGTAAAATGACTGTTAGTGTTCTTGTACCCTGCACGTGAAGCACAGAAACTGGAGCACGATATGAGGGGCAGAATTCCTTCTTGTTCTCCACCTTCTCTCAGACCAATTTACCAACTTGGGGTAGTGAGCCAACTACCAGAATCTGCAACGCAGCATCAGATGTGGAGGGCAACTGTTCCTTTGCAAGACAGTCAATGGTATTTTGTAGATTCTGGAAAACAGCACAATGTTCATCTACGTCAAAGGGAGTGGCAGACGCTGCCTGTTCTAGACCCTCAAGGTCCGGAAAAAACATTTTGATACCAAAGAGCATTTCGTATGGGGTCCGCCCACCCAGAGACCTTCTTGGGAGATTATTAAGTGCACGCTGAACGCTATTGAGGCGGGCTAGCCAGGTCCGGTCTGTACCTAAAACCCTAGCTGTCAAGGATTGCTTTAAGTCATGGTTCATCCGCTCCACAACACTATCGTCCTCAGGCCGATATGGAGATGAAAATTTGACTTGGACCCCGAATGAACGCATGGCATCTTTGTACGCCTTAGAGGCGAACGCCAGACCCTGGTCCAGAGTGGAAGGTACAACACGTAAAATTTCCCAAAAAGACAAAAATCCCTTACGACAGTCGAGAATCAGCACTCCTTTGGGGCCACACCCACACAAAGTGTGTGCAAGAATGAACTTCAACTAAGATGTACTTATACGCTGTATCAGAGGAGAAAGGACCACAGTGATCTAAATAATCACACCCAAGTGGTTTATTAGATATGTACAACTGAGTCTGGGATGGGGGTGCAGCATTAGAAGGTTTAATCTGCTGGCAAATGTGACAATGAAGGACATAAACACGCATTTGTTGGTATAATCCGCACCACCAGTAATGCTGTTGTAAGAGTGATACAGTCTCTGAGATGCCGGCATGGGCGGATGCCATACACTCATGAGCAGCTATAATCAGCGTGGACCTGCGGTCCGCGTTGGGAATCAACCTGTCACCAAAGTCGTGAATTCTCACATAAGGAACTTTATCAGGACTTAAATGATAAGAGAATCTGGAAGAGAAACCTCTAGGGTAATTACCTCCCTTCTCTGTAGAGGCAATAGCTGCCAAGAGGTCATCATTAATCTTAGTTTTGGAACGTGTAACTGGTACAACTAAGTATGTTGCTACCACTGCCTTCACCGCTTCATCGGCAAGACTGTTGCCCACAGCATGAACTCCAACACGCGGGTGGCCAAGAGTATGAATCACGAACACGAGTGGCAGCCGTTAAGCTCAGCCACTCGAACCCAGATCATTTTGTGTTTTATCGTGCTACCTTTGGAATCACGAAAACCATTTTGAGTGCAAAAGAACAAATTGTTGTTGTAAGACTGTACACAGCAAGAGTCACTTACGATATGAGTAGTCAAACTAGGATCAGCGTACTCCAATGCAAGCATTAGAGCACGGAGCTCTGCCAATTGGGCGGTACAGTCCCCTAATGTCTGTGTATGCACGACATCGGACTTGAACTCTCCATTCACCATAGTACCTACCACTATTGTGCAGGCCGAAGAATGGGCGTGCTTTGAATCCGTCGCCAGGTGCGCCGAACCGTCAGTGTAAATGATACAATGGGAATCCTCCAGCGGGCGCATGATCAGAGGAGCCTATGAACGAATTCATACTGCAAAAACTCCTGAGTCTGCAAAGAGGAATCAAAAATGAAAGTGACATCGGAGAGGTCAAGGACGTAGCCCATTATATCCACCATGGGTGCAAAGCTTTTCAATTTGGTACACTAACTTTCGTCACTGCCTCCAAGGCAGAATACGGAGTAACAACCAAAATGCATTTTCCCTGCGACAGTTCACGTTCTTTCAGAATCACCATTTGCACTGCCATCAAAACCTTTCTACAGTGGAAAACCACAGCTCAGCCTAAGTGTACAAGTGTGACTGGTGGGAGATTGGTACTGTGTCACCCTCATTAAAAGTCAGGTAAGTGAAACCCACCACCCCAGGTATGATTCTTATCACCAGGTTGGTGTGGTTATCGCAAGTCAATAAGAACTTAGATTCTAGAAGATCAGCCTGCAAATATTGCAAGATGGCTGAATGAGCAGGCAGCCAGCATGATTCGGAGAAAGTAGGTTGTACCAAAGCAGAAAGAGGCTTGATACGCTGGGCATATAGGGGAATGTAAGTGTGCCCGAAATTCAAAAAGCATAGTAAAGATTGTAGTTTTTTCACGGAGTTGTAGGAGCGCGCAGCTGTGCACATTTCTCCAAGAAGTGAGGTGCTAAACCTTGACCTTCATTGTTGAGTTCATAGCCTAGGAACAACACTGTGTACTCTGCAATGTGTGATTTTGCAAAGTTAAATTTATAGCCAAAGTCCGCAAAATGACAAATTATGCAATCAATGTGACACAGATGCGGCCATAATTCATCATCTGTGAGATAAATGTCATCCACATACAAACATGCATCTGGGTCGAGTCCCTCCAAAAGAGAGACTATGCGGGCAGCAAAGACGCCTGGACAGTTCTTATACCCAATAAACAATCGTCTGAATTGGCGTTGTTTGCCACCACCGGTAAAAGCTGTCCATTGACTGCTAATACTGGACAGATTGTGGGCGAAAAAGCCCTTAGATATGTCAAGTGTGGTCTTAAACCATTTGCGCACAAGACTATCCACAACTGTGAGTGTTTCGTACCGTGCACGTACAACAATGAGAGTTTAAGTGCCGGTAATCCAATACCAAACGGTACAAGCCATCAGGCTTAGTCACAGTAAAAAGAGTATTATTTATCGGAGACACACACGTTTCACTCACACCTTGAGATTCCAATTGCTCAAGGATTTTTACCACGGGAGCTTTCGCTTTAAGCCGCATGGGGTATTGAGGTTGAGGCTGTGGCATAGACCGCAATGGTATCTCATGTCGGGGGGAATATTTGTACCTACCACAGTGACTACGGTACAATGCTGGTGCAAGCACCTTAGCCCAATCTTCTGCTAAATGCAGTGCCTGCTCCTTTGGAACAGTGTACGCAAAACTAGGGAGGATTACCTCCTCCCCTTGCGGAGCTGCTAAGACAAAAGGTGGGGGCGAGTCGACCTCCGCCTGTCATAGGTAGTAGTTAAATTCTCCCAAAATACCCCTTTATTAGTACGTTGTATGTCACCTTCAATTAAAAGAACAATTTCAAAAAGTCTTTCAGGGGTAGCCACTCTAGTGTCAGCTGTCTCAACAACAACGAACGTGTCAATTGCTGGCACCTTCAGATGTGAACGCAGAACCTCCCACACTATGGTAATTTCCGCCACACTGTCTAACACCATCAGTGCCCACGTCAGGTTCCGAAGCTGTGTTCTCACTATCCGTGGCATATCTCGCTGTTAAGGCAGCAATTTTCTTTTTCTGAAACTGGGGTCTTTGACGTGTAGAGTCGTCCTGCTTGCCGTTACCATCTGTCTTGCGGGGTTGCTCTTGTTTTGCACCCCGTCCTCTGCAGCCGTCACCTCCACTGGTGGGTGAGACCAATGGTTCATGCAAAGAGCGAGGAGAACGTTGATCAGGCACATGAAAACAATCAGGTGACTTAATAGTAGCGCGGTCGCGCAATTCATAAGTGCGCTCAGTAGACGCAGGTATTGGTGAAGCGAGACCGAAGTCCTGTTTCTGTTGCTGTTTTCCCTGTTTTTTGTTCTTATTCCAATTCTGTTTTGGAACAAAGGGGCAATCATCTTTGTCAGACTTTGCCACCTGAGTTTGCTTTTGCGTTGTTTTAGCAAAAGGCTTAACACCCAAACTATTCCGGCCTATGGTCTTGTAAGCCGCCGTAATAATTTTTGGCAACTGACTGGTTTCCTCGGCATTGGGGACATCGTGGAAAGCATTAGACACCTGAAAGCTTACCGCGTCTCCCTTAACATTAGAAAGGACGAGATCAGAATCTACGTCAAACACCCTAACGAGTCTCATTCCCAATTCAACAGTCGCCTCCAGTCCATGCTCATCTTGAACACACTTAATGATGGAGGGTAGGACAGCCATGGACGGAATGCCGAAGAACTTAGCATAGACTGCCGCAAAAATCATACCCCATGTGGCACAATCAGTCACTTCCGGCACTAAGTCTTTCTGCAAACTAATAGTAAGAATCCTGTGTTTTTCCACAGGAGTCGTGTTAGGAAACACTGCCTCTAGTTGGTCAAATTTCTTGTCAAGCCAAAAAGGTATATCATACTTATCCTGGGGATGCTTGCCCATAACCGCATTAACCATGACGGGACTAAGCTTCAACCTGCTCGGCCCAACTGGATGCACCATAGCCCCAGGGGCCCGCCCTGGAAGTTGCGGGTAATGTAGTGAACCAAGGCCCTTATAACCCTTACAGCAGAGGCATAAAGGGTCCTCACTTCACCAACAGGAGCCACTGCGGCATGGGGTGCGGGGTAAATCCAGCCAAAACAGACCAAGAAGCGCCTGGGATGGACAAAGGACCTAATCGAACCGCCCGTTAAAGAGTGGGGGAGGGCTTCATTAAAGCAAAGTTGGTGCTGACAAGTAGAAATCCGAAACTCCCGTGTCCTATATGGAGTGTACTCAATAGGCATGGCATTGTGAGTGAAAACATGAAACGTTTTGCTATCGACATTCACCACAGGGAATGTAAACCATGAGTAAAAAATCTCAAACGGGTAAGCTGCGTCTGCACTCACCACAAAAATAACTGCCATGCCCTCTAAGGGGACGTTATAAGTCTGCAAATGGTTGCGGACCGCCATCCGGCTATGCTGGCGTATCTCCAACACATATAGAGACTCCTTGGCCGTAACTCACCTACCAGGGTCTCGCCTTTGAATTTTTAATCATTGTTCAGTTGCTCAAAAATAAAAATTATATTTCGAGTTAAACCAGGACAATTTTTAACATTTTTTTGCACCCACAGTCACAACCCGCTCCACTGTAGTTCAGGTGTTGAAGCACATCCTGGTGACGCTAGGTGGACCCCGATGATGAAGCATGTCACCCCTAGGTGGGTGAGTGAGGGGTTTTATACAAAAGGTTGAATTTTTCCTTTTGTGCCAGAAAGTACGCCCTCAAGTGAGATTTCTTAAAACCTCCGGAGGGGATTCTCCTTCTTTTGTTGTACTTAGTATCTGAACATCACCCATAATGACACAGTAGAGAAACAGACAATTACAAGCAACGTAGCACAACTGGGTAGTAATCCAATAGAATCCGTTTTAAATGATCAAGCTTGAAAAGACCTATTTAACTATAGGTAGGTTTATCCGTCACCACTGTCAACTGGAAACAATAGTGAGGGGGTCGTGGAGTGATATAAGCACGAGTCGAGTGTCTCAAAATAAGACCTCTAAGTTGGGTGTGCCATATTGCAGGGATCCTGCTCCTACCCAGAACTGTGCACGGACCTCAGTGAATTGTGGTGGACCAAAAAACTCACCTCAGTACCTAGAACCCTAACCAGCTAGCATCAGTGTCACATTAGCTCTTCGTCCTATAGCAAAGGAACCAATGTTTAGACAACCCAGAACATGCGACTTAGGTTATACTCAGGAATGGTGGGAAGCAAGAACACTCTTTCGTTATTCTCTCATACCAGTCCACAACAGGAGTAAAAAAGAGGTACATAAAAGGTTAAAATATTTATTTTACCAACGTGCTCTAAGATGCAGTATGTTTGCTAACATAAGCAGACATATGCTTAGAAATATTATGATCAGCATTGTTACAATTCCGTAAAACATAAAAGGAGAAATCATATTACAATGATGGTGAAAAAAGGTCTTATAGTGCCTAGTACATCACCCTCCCTACCTAGGAACTATGGGGCATATTACCAAGCAATAGCGATAATTATCGCTATTGCTTGGTTAGAGACAAAATTTTACCGCTGAGCTGCGGCGATTTTTATTGCAGATAAACCTTGGTATTACCAAGGTTTATCGCGAATGCAATAAAAAACTGCCGCAATGCATGAATATCGCTGAAAAGTCAGCGATATTCATGCATTACCGAGCTAATGCTCTTAGCCATGTTATCCACCTCACATTGGATAACATGGCTAAGAACTGCTCAGGGCAGGTGTTAGCTTTTGGAGATATTCGCGCTTAGCGCGAATATCTCCAAAAGTTGGTAATAGGAGATAGCAATGTTAGCGACTGTTTCCAGTCGCTAACATCTTGGCACGCCCACTTTGCATGTCATTAGTGATAAATATCACTGACATGCAAAGTGGGGCCCAAGATGGTCGCTATCTCCTACTAGCTGTCGCTAACTGGTGTTAGCGACAGCTAGGTAATAGGGAGATAATTTTATCTCCGCTTTCTTGGCTTTTAAAGCCAAAAAAGCGGAGATAAACTCCCTTGATAATATGCCCCCATGTTTTATAAAATATAGAAGGTCTCTTAGACTTGTGAGGGGGACCCATACCTCCAAGATCAGCAGGTGTGAATCACAGCAGGATCTGCAAAAGCTCTCTGTCTCTCTGGGAAACGAGAATCTTACAAGTGCCTGAAATCATGCTTACAGTGCAATATTAAAGGCACCAGAATCTCTGTTGGACTGCAGCTGCATGTATGTTATGTCTAGAACGTGAACCGATCAGCCCGAACAACAGCTACCTTGTTATGATAACCTTGGAGGCTTTAGCACTCACTGTGCAGACTAGGGTAACGATGTAAGTCTAGGGATGCCGAAAACATGTCTTTCTCATGTGAAATAATTCACGCAGCCTAACTTACAACAACAGTTATATGCAGTGTTGTGTGCAAAAGCAGCAAAAGGTAAAATGGCGTTTAAACATCTATAAGCATATGCTAACATAGCAATGTGCGCAAACGAGGCTCAGCCCTCACTACACCATCATTTCTTTATAGATATGTAGTAGTTTTTTTAAAACTACTTTATCTGTCTCCTCATATTTCCTTCTCCATTTCCTTTCTGCTTGTTTACATTTTGTCTTCATCAACCTCAGCTCCTCGTTATACCAGGGAGCTGACAGCTTTTTTTTGCTTTTGACTGTTCTCAGCGGGGCCACCTGATTTAATGTGTTAACAATCTGATCACACAGATTCATATAATTCTCATCGACTGATTTGTTAGAATCAAAGCTACTGCTATTAACAAGTCGTGGTAGTGCTTTTATTTTTGATATTTTAGACCATTCCCTTCCCAGTCGAGTGTTGACCAGGTAGGGGATTTGTTTATTTAGAGTGGCTAACCTTAAGAAAAAAGGACCAAGTAGTGTTCAGTCCAGCATAGTCGGAGTATCTCCCCCACAGCTACATCCTTTTTATTGGCGAAGATTTAGTCCAGCACATGACGTCCCTGATGGGTGGGGCACAGTAGCAGCTGCTGTGGGTTGGTGTTTTCGCAAGTTTGGCGTAGTTGTTTAAAAGCAGTCTCATGGTTTCCATTCTCCCAGAGATTAAAATCTCCAAGGACCATTAATTTAGAGTTAGTGTGTGAAAGATTATATATCACATCAATCAGTTATTGGTAATGAGAGGCAGCTCCTCCCGGAGGTCTGTAACAAAGTATGCCGGAACACAGAGAGCCACTGTTGTCCTTGAATGAGAACCCAAGTAGCTCAAAGCCCTGAGCTTCCTCTACGCACATTGGGACAATATTCCAGGTTTCCTTATATATAATACCTACCTTGGTTTATGAATATTTTATAGCCTGGATGGCAGGTCAGGCCTAGCTCAACTTCCCTATCTGGTCGCGTCCAGGATTCTGTAAGAAACAGAACATCCATATCCTGATCTTCTAGCAGTGAATAAATCTCTGAGTAGTGATTTACAAGAGATCTTACATTAACCAAGCCAAAGTTAAGAACTTTAGACATAACTTCTTTAAGGATATCATATCCTTTCCACAAGTCTGTCCTCTGCTGTCAAAGGCCATTTGCTTCTGTGCGCTCATAGCAATAAGTTCATCTCTAGAGTATGTGAGACAGGAGGCAAAATATGCAGTGTTGCTGGCACTGAGTGTGACCGGTGAGCCGATGGGCGCAGATGGGATTGCCGTTGGCACACCTTTGGCTCGCCGGCAGAGCGCCCAGGGCACAAGCACGCTGCCTGCTTGCTTCGCGTCTCCTTAAGTAGGGAGGAGTGCCGTTGACCGCTAGAGCGCTGACCAAGATGGCTTGGCCTCCGGTGACCCGCTCTTACAGCCAAGTAAACCAGCACACATTGGTAGCGCTAGGAACTAATCCGGAAACAAGCTGACAGCGCTAAAGTGACTGAGTGCAAAGCAGCTTTCACAGGTGAATTTAAATACACTTCCTATAAGTTAAAAAATGTGTAAGCAATCTAAAAAATAAAGCACATTCTAAAAACAGCGATAAATCTCTAATGAGTCAGAGTTACAAGGACGTGCAGCAAGAAAACAATTGCTATGCTAAGCAGAGTTTCTGGACGCTCAGCAGGTAATTGTCCATCAGTGCTCTACCGGTGCTGTGTGATCTGGCAGCGCAGTGCTCTCCATCAGTGCTGCACCAGTGTTGTGTGATTTGGCAGCGCAGCACCCTCTATCAGTGCTGCACTGGTGCTGAGTGAACTGGGGTTCAATTCCCCAATGGAGAGGCGACTCCTTTTGTTCACACAATTAAATAAAAATATGTACTTTCCAACATTGTAAAATATATTTGTCATTATCCTTGCCTATTATGAGAAAAAAGGTGGAATTCCCTGATGGCCAATATGCTTACAGATCTTTTAACTGAAACTCAGAATATGCTCTGAATATTTCAATCTGCACAGGCGTACCATCAAAAACAATTTACCTCAACAATCCCTTGGAAAATGGAATGAAGAAGTGGTGAATCTTAGGCTGCTGCTCAACTGGATGGGCTAGATTTACAAGTAGAGTGACTGTTTTTGGTTAGGAGTGACCCCTGTGGCTAATAGTTACAAGCTGCAAAGGGTAAAGTGAGTTGATTTTATGTGGAGGGCATGTTCTCTCACTGTATGGAACTAAATTAACGTTTAATTGGCTGAGGTGTTCCAACAACGAGCTTAATGTTCATTTGCTGTCAACCATTGAAAGCAGACGTGTTTCAAGCCATTCCCTTTCCCTCCGCGGAGTATCAAGGACATCTGAGTGGCTCACATGTTCCAGGGAGGACCTTCCCAAGCTTAATGTTCATTGGCTGTGAAGCATTAAAAGTAAAAGTGTGTTACACGCGCATTACATCGAGATCTCTGCAATAGCCAAATCCTTCACAACAGAGTTAATGACGCTGCTCGCAGTAATACTACATTTCCCAGGAGGCCCAGCATGCACGTCACGTTGCACAGACTTCCATAAAGGCGGAAGAACAGCAAGGCGATGTGTCTGAAATTCTCTCTGTATGCGGAGGTGCTGTTGGTGTTCTTGGTTAGAGACTCCAGGGAGGTCCAGTAAGGTTGCTCTGCACCAATGTTTCTTCTGTTTTATGAGACCGAAGGCTGCTGAACTTTGCTGCTGTCCCGGGACCCTGATATCTAACGAACGCTGCACTTTGTGGACAACCCCTGGAGGGGACAGAGACGCCATAAGAACCTGTACGCGGTCCCACTGCACGGGAGACCGAAGGCTGCTGAACTTTGCTGCTGTCCCAGGACCCTGATCCCTAACGCACGCTGCACTTTGTGGACGACCCATGGAGGGGGAGAGACACTATAAGAACCTGCACTTTGTGGACGGCCCCTGGAAGGGGATAGATGCCATAAACCTGTACACAGTCCCGCAGTGCCGAACGCACAAGGTGTGTTCCTGGGCTCGTCCCGGGCCAAGACCAGGCCAAGACGGAATCATCTTAGCCCATCAGTGACCAACAGAGGCCAGGCTGGGCCACCCCCCCAAGGTGGTTTTGTCTTTATCTATTGACATTTACGCGTGTTCCTGTTCCTTATCTTGCCTGCAAAAGCTATTGCCAAGTTATGGGTAAAAATAAATAGGCCACACTCTCATCACAGCTGGAAAATCGGGAGGTCAAAAATCACTATTGACTTATTTGAATGGTGCTATGGGGGCCATCGAGGAAAAAATTCTTACCGTGGAAGAGACTCTTACTCAAGGACGCTTGGGCTTTGCGAGGGAAGTAACACCGGTGTGAGCCTATCTATCAACTCTGCTACACCTTCGTGTGGGGGGAAAATTGAACAGGTAGCATAAAATGGGTGTATTCAGGAGACTTTAGATCTCTTATATGTGAGTGACCCAGAAGAGGACCCCAACCACCCCCAAAACGTTGTACAAATCCTGACATCGGGGAGGGCAAACAAGTACTCAATCATGCTGGGAAAACCCTGGCAACTCGTGGTAAAAAGACACTTCCCAAAAAAATGCAAACATTTGGGTAATAATAATCTTTAATAGCTGGACCTAGTGGTTATGCCAGTGTTGTGAGAACCGTTGTAAAGGCACATACTGTAGCCCAAACCCTTGAATTAGATCACATTGCGAGGAAGATCGATGACTTACATAGCTTTGTGGTTGAAGCCTTGGGGAAATTAGCAGGCAGAGTTGCTAATATAGAGGGGTGCCTGAGAGGAGATAATAGAGCCATTATAGGGGGTGGGTAAAAACACGTCACATAATGACAACCATTCCCGAGGTAAGTCAAGTCAAGTCAAGTCAAGTTGGAATTTATATAGCGCACTACATACCCAGAGAGTCTCAAGGCGCTTGAGGGAGGGGGTGGGGGTTTACTTATAGAATATCCAGGTTTTAAGCTGTTTTCTGAAGTCTAGGTGGTTTTGAGTAAGGCGGAGATGGATGGGAAGGGAATTCCAGGTTTTGGCCGCTAAGTAGGAGAAGGATCTTCCCCCCATGGTGGCTTTGTGGATGCGCGGAACAGCGGCGAGGGCTTGGTTGGACGAACGCAGCTGGCGGGTGGGGGTGTAAAAGGAAAGGCGCGTGTTGAGACAATCAGGTCCAAGTTCGTGAAGGGCTTTGTATGCGTGGGTGAGGAGACGGAACGTCATCCTTTTGTTGACGGGGAGCCAGTGCAGGTCTTTCAGGTGACTGGAAATGTGGTCTTTGCGAGGGATGTCTAGTATGAGTCTGGCAGAAGCATTTTGGATGCGTTGGAGTTTCTTCTGCAGTTTTGCGGTGGTGCCGGCGTACAGGGTGTTTCCGTAGTCCAGACGGCTTGTAACCAGTGCGTGGGTGACAGTTTTTCTTGTTTCGGTGGGGATCCAGCGAAATGTTTTTTTGAGCATGCGTAGGATCTTGAAGCATGATGATGAGACTGCGTTGACTTGTCTGGTCATCGAGAGTGAGGAGTCAAGGATGATGCCCAGGTTCCGTGCGTGGTCCGTCGGTATGGGAGCTTTTCCTAGGGCCGTTGGCCACCAAGAGTCGTCCCAGGCGGAAGGGGATGCACCTAAGATGAGGACTTCCGTTTTGTCTATGTTCAGTTTCAGACGGCTGTGCTTCATCCACTCGGCTACTTCTTTCATCCCTTCATGTAGGTTGGTTTTGGCGGTGATTGGGTCTTTGGTGAGTGAGAGGATCAGCTGAGTGTCGTCGGCGTAGGAGATGATGTTGAGGTTGTGTTGGCGTGCGATGGCCACGAGGGGGCTCATGTAGACGTTGAAGAGGGTGGGGCTGAGTGATGATCCTTGCGGAACGCCGCAGATGACTTCGGTGGCCTCTGATTTAAAAGGGGGGAGGCGGACTCCCTGAGTTCTTCCAGCGAGGAACGAGAAGATCCAGTCCAGTGCTTTTCCTTGAATTCCGATGTTGCTGAGGCGTTGTATAAGGGTGCTATGACAGACTGTGTCGAAGGCCTAAGAAAGGTCAAGGAGGATGAGGGCGACTGTGTCTCCGTTGTCCAGTAGAGTTCGAATGTTGTCTGTTGCTGCGATGAGGGCGGTCTCGGTGCTGTGTTTGGCTCTGAAACCGGACTGAGAGGAGTCGAGTGATTTGTTGGATTCGAGGAAGGCGGCGAGTTGATTGTTGACGGCTTTCTCAATGACTTTGGCAGGGAATGGGAGGAGCGAGATGGGGCGGTAGTTTTTGAGTTCGGTGGGGTCAGCTGTGGATTTCTTCAGCAGAGCGCTGAGTTTGGGGTGTTTCCAGCTTTCTGGGAAAGTGGCGGAGTTGAGGGAGCAGTTGATGACGTCTCGGAGATGGGGTGCGATAATGGAGTCTGCTTTGTTGAAGATGTGATGGGGGCATGGGTCTGTAGGGGATCCTGAGTGGATGGAGTTCATCAGGCGAATGGTGTCTTCTGTGGTGATTGGGTTCCAGTCCAAAAGGTTATTCGGAGGCGGTGCAGGTTCGGAGGTGAGTGGGGTGGACTGGTATACGGGTTGGTTGTCTGTTAAGAATGTCGGCGATTTTGTCATGGAAGAATGAGGCGAGGGAGGGGGTGATGTCGTTGGAGCTGGCGGTGGGGTTGGTGAATTCTTTGATGATGTTGAAAAGTTCCTTGCTGTTGTGGGCGTTATTGTCTAGTCGGTCTTTGTGTGCTGATTTCTTGGCTGTTCGGATTAGTTGGTGGTGTTTGCGGGTGGCGTTTTTGAAGGCGGCTTGGGTGATAGTGTTTGGGTCTTTTTTCCAAGTTATCTCCAGGGAGCGCCAGAACTTCTTGGATTTCTTAAGGTCATCGTTGAACCAGGGGGCGTTCTTGCTTCCTTGCTTGATTTGATGTTTTTTTAAGGGTGCTAGTTTGTCGGCGGTTTGGGTTAGCCATTGTGTGAGGTTGATGGCGGCTTGGTTGGGGTTTGTTGAATAGGCAGGGGTTTTTTGAAGAAGCGATGTGGAGATCTGGTTGATGGTGATTTTGTTCCAATTTCTTCGCAGAGTTGGTTGAGGGTGGTTGTGGGTCGTGGTCTTATTGTAAATGAAGTGGATGCAACTGTGGTCTGTCCAGTGGAGGGCTGTGGTGTGAGTGAAGGAGATATGTTTGCTGGAGGTGAAGATAGGGTCGAGTGTGTGTCCTGCGTAGTGTGTGGGGGTGTTAACAAGTTGTTTGAGTCCAAGATTGACGAGATTGTCCAGAAGGGTGGTAGTGTTACTGTCGTTGCTCTTTTCCAGATGGAAATTGAGGTCTCCCAGTAGAATGTATTCTTCTGAGGGGAGGGCATGTGGGGTGATGAAGTCAGTGATGTCTTCGCTGAATTGTGTACGGGATCCTGGTGGTCTGTAGAGGAGGGTGCCTCTGAGTGTGGTCTTGGGGTCGGTGTGGATTTGGAAGTGAAGGTGTTCGGCGAAAGCGAGGTTGACGTCTGAGCTGGTCGAGACGCGGATGGTGTTCTTATGGACGATGGCGATGCCACCTCCTGTTTGGTTGGTGCGATTCTTACGGATGATCTTGTAGCTGTCCGGGACGGCAATGGCGATGTCGGGAGCTGATGAGGCATTCATCCAGGTTTCTGTTAGGAAGGCGATATCCGGAGAAATGGTGTCGAATAGATTCCAAAGGTTGATGGCGTGTTTGTGAACTGAGCGGGTGTTGAGAAGGATGCATTTAAGGTGGTTGGTGTCGGATCTCTGTTTGGTGTTTGTGGATTTGGTGTGGGTCTTGATGCAGTCGAATTTGGAGGAGTGGCAGGTGAAGGGTCCATGGGTGTGTCCCGGTGCGGCTTGGGCGCAGTTGGGGAGTCGGCCGGGGTTAAGTGCTAAGAGGGTGGAGGCGTCGTAAGAAATGCGGGAGGGGTGGGTGATGCGGGGGCCAGGGGGTCTGGCGCTGGGCGCGGGCCAGGCGCGGACGGGTGTAGACGGGCTTACCTTTGGCGCACCTTCGGCGTGGCCGTAGCGCGTGGACGCTGCGCGTTGGGACATCTGTCTCATATGGATAGTGGAGGGGGTGGAGCGGGGGAGGGGCAGCTGGGAGGCGGGATGTGGGCTGTAGGTGCTGGTTTGGCACAACAAACAAAATGGTGGGGGGATCGAAACTCAGCCTGTGCGAGGTTGGGGCGCAGGGAGGAGAGACGCTGAGGGCAGTGGCACCGGCGCAACGCTGAATATAAATAGCGAATAGTAAAGCCAATCAACAATACAAGCTGAGCGCTAGCTGACAATAAATTATAAAATGACGAAGTGCACGTTTACACAATGGGAGTTAAACACACAATGCAATTTTAAAAGACACAAAGTGCAGGTATACAAAGCGGCAGCAGAGGTAGGCAAAACAATGGCAGGCAGGCGTATAGCGCTACGATACCAATTTCAGTTTCTGCAAAGCGCTGTGGCAGTCGGGCAGGGTGCAAGGGGAGAGACCGCTTCCTACGTGGTAGGCGAGGTACACCCCCAATCCTTCAGACAGGGACTTACCCCGCCAGGACCAAGATTATAGAAAGCTCTAAGCTAGATACTGTGCATAATGTTGCCCATATACCCTCCCAAAGATCCACTTCCTCTGGCAATAATCTGCAATCTTATAATGATCACAATAAGCTTTAAGCAGAACAGAATGGATCCAATAGTAGATCTGGGGGACGTCAAATTGAGACAACGCCTTCCCCTGAGAGCTCATTTTTTACACACCTTGACCTACCACCGGCAGCTACAGGATATGTAGTAATACTAGCCAACGCCCACTCCCTGCATGTAGCAGGGCATGAAATATGGGAGGGTCTTCGAAACAAATCTCTTCACTGGCTATGTAAAAAAAACTGTCTGACTAATGCATTATTTGAAAACTTTAAAATGGTCAGACAGGTTACTTGGGTGGGAAAGGGCCCGAAAACCCTCCAGGAAGATTGTATTGTATTAACTCCAAGTGATCCTATGCTAGTGCAAGCAGTACTTACAAGGACAGGGAACACATGCTTTAATTATACTGGAATCAATGTCTTACCTCTATGTGATTTTTATTTGCCTCAAGCTGCGAATAATTTTAGAAACCATGTAAAGGAATCGTATGCTGGAAGTAAGAGACTATGTAATGTCCCGCTCCACAACCGTTTTGATCTGTCATCCACTCTGGAAGATATAGATTGACCAAGAATGAAGCCCGTGGGGGGGTGCTGACCGAGTGAGGCTGGAATCTCCATTGCCCTCGGGTCTTTCGTCACATGAAATGGTTAGTGGTCAAATCTTCCTATGTGAGAGTGGGATAGATCGTTATTGTTTTTTAGCACATACTATGAGGGCAATGATTCGATCGATAATCATCTCAAATCTGTGGGTAATTCTGAATCTAGCTCTGACTCCGCAGCATCACCTATCATGGAAGGGACAACTTCAATGGAGATGCGTGTCCCTGTTAGCCAGGAGGGGGGTGTGTGAAGGAACATATCAATGAGGCATGCAACATACTATTCTGGAACATTGCGGGTTTGTCCACCAAAGTGAGTAACCCTGAGTGGTTAACATTTGTAGATCATTTTTCTATAATTTGTCTACAAGAAACCTGGTCAGTTAAGGAAAACCATATTATTGATTTTAGAACTTTCTTTACTTTGGCAGTCAGTAGCGAGCATATGCGTAACAATGGAGGCCTATGTATATATGTTTCAAAAACTGCGGGGTGTCTAATACAAAACGTATAACTGAGTCTGATTACTATCAGATCCTATTAATGGACAGGACAGGTGGACATGGTACAGTGCTAATCAATTTTTATAATAACATCCCTAAATCTCAGACTATGAGTGTGCTTAAGAACCTACGTCACACTCTAGGTCACCTGGAAGATAAAATGTCTGGTGATATGTGTATTATCAGGGGCGGTTTATTTTAACTGTTTTTTGTGCCAGCAAAGTCAATGGAGCCTAGGTAAAGATAAGGATGACATTACGGCCCATTTCTCCCATCTTGTACCGGGGGATTTGCTAAATTATATCTTGTTTCAGTTTGACCTGGGATATGCCAATGAACTATTTACTCCTACAGTACCTTTTAAGCCCACCTGTTATGGTAGGGGATGTAACTCTATTATTGACTATATCCTAGTTTCTAATAGAAATTTATGTAACGTCTGCTCCTTCGTAACACTTGATATAATGAGTGCTTATTACACAATCAGCATGGTTTTTAATTTGGAGAGGACAGACAGAACTATTAATCAAGAGGAGTTAAACTATGATTTTAAGATCGATCTAGCTAGTACTAACGGCTATTCCCTAAAGTGGCAAATGTGGATCCCGTGGTTTTTATTTATCACCTTATAAATAAGACTAGTGATGAATTTGAAAACTGTTTGTCCTAGGCTAGGGACAACGAAGAGGATTTAAATGCTTTCCCCAATATCTCAGGCAAGGCCCGAAAGTTATTAACGGGGAGCAGAAACAGGGAGTGCATAAGCCACAGGGATGATTTGACAAAGATTGTAGCAAGGCCCACACCCTCCTGAAGAAGGCATTGCATAGTGTAAATACATCTAGGGAGGATATAAGACAGGCTATAGCTATTTACCGACAAGCTTTAAAAAAGCGCACAATACAATTGAGATTAGAAGCATGGGAGGCGATACACCAGGCATGTGTAGGAAAAGACAGCAATGGCTTCTGGAAAGCAGTAAATGCTCCATTTTTTATAAAGGGGGACACTGATATTACATTGCTATTACTGAGGATAAGTGGGTTGAATTGTTTGCTGATCTCTATAACTAGGAACCCACTGGACAAAATGAGGCATCCTCTTTAGCAATGATGACCAACGATAGTGTACAGATGGAAGTATTCCCTATAGATATTAATATTTCTTTAGAGGAGGTTATCTAGGCCATAAATGAGAGTGCTTCTGGTAAAGCACCAGGGCCAGACGGCATCCCTGTGGACGTGTATAAAACTAACATCGAACTTTGGCCCCCACTCCTAACTAATGTCTTAAATAGTTGCAGCCGCCATGGTTTTATCCTCACATGGTCGGATGCTATAGTGATCCCCTTTTTTAAAAAGGGGGACAGAAATGAACCAGGGTGTTATCGTCCAATTTTCTTGTTAGATTCCCTCCTGAAAGTAGTAGGGATGGTGATTCCTAATATATTGCAATCTTGGGCTGAAGAGACAGGCGTGCTATCTAAATAACAATATGGATTCCGAGCGGGGCTCGGTACGGTTGAGCAAAGTCTCAATTTAACTCTGATCATAAGCAAATATACAGTTGTAAAGGAGGGAAAACTCTTCTTGTCATTTGTTGATTTGAGTTCAGCGTTTGACTGTGTAAATCATAAAAAGCTGTGGAGAGTCTTTAAAGATATGGAAGTTGAGCCATCCCTGCTATTATTTATTAAGGAATTGTATAGGGAGGCAGGGGCAAGGATTCGTTACTGGAGACAGGGGGAATGTTCAGCTAAATTTCGCATAAAAAAGGGAGGGAGGCAAGGCTGCATACTTGCCCCTTTCCTTTTCTACTTATAAATAAACAGTCGGGCCAATATTTGATCGAACATCGACAGGACTGCCCGATTATTAAGAATACTCCAGTCCCCATCCTACTCTATGCGGACTAAGCAGTCATCATGGAGCGGATGCAAATAGGGTTACAATGAACAGTTACCAACTTTGTTAGTTATAAGCAAGATAGGGATTTAAAAGTAATTGGCGCTGTTACAAATTTTCCTAGGAAATTAGGTTGTAGACCTGTCCCTGAGCTATTAGCTATTTATAAAGCTAAATGTATATCTACAGCGACAAACAGTGCAGGCATTTGGGACTTGCAGATGTTGAACATATCCAACGCTGTGAAAAAGCCTTTATTCGTTATATCCTGGTGGTTCACGGCTCCACTGCTACTTTTAATTGTCATACGGAACTTGGTCTCATTTTTATTTCTGATATTATTAACTTGAATCCTTTTTTACTCTGGCATAATGTGTGGGCATCAATTGAGACTGGTTTTAACCGTGATGTAATTGTAGATTGCCTTAAATTAGAGACGGTGGCTAATGTTCCATGGCTCAGTTATTTTTAAAAATAAATGGTGAAGGAAATAGGCTATCCTGAATACTTTGATACGCCAGAGATCATGGAAACAATCTCTAGAAAACTGTTTGCCTGACCTATATAGAGAATATGCGTTGGCTTAGAGAGAAAGATAAAAAAACTGTTATGGAGAACAAATTAATGACAATTTGTCGGGGTATACAACCATACTTGGTACATATACAGGGAAGCTTTAGTTTTATGCTTTTAACTCGTTTCTGCTTTGGAACCTTTGATAGAATGATTACGTTTCCAGAGGTTAATGATTGGTCGAGAAACCTACTCCCATGCCCGTGTGATGATATTTCTATTCAAACAATGTTGCACAGTGTCTTATTTTGCAAATGGTATACACTTCCTAGGAAAAGGTTTTTAAAACTGATCTTGAAGCAAATCGGGTTAATATAATGTAGAACAGCTTTATTGAAGCTACAGCTTTTAGAAAATCAATTGATAATAATGGTAGTCTCTTGTTTTTTAAAGTCTGTTATTAGATTTAGGAATACAATGTGATGATTTACATCCATGTTTCCCTTGCTTTTATGGATTTATTCTGATTATTTTTAAAATTGTGTAACTATAGCGAAATGTAATCCTTTTTAATCTGTGCTTTTATGATTTTCATGCTTGTAAAATCGAATAAACCTGAATATTGAATTGAATTGAATGTGTCCCCAGCAAGTCCTGTCTTCCATTGGTGAGCACAGCTGTGCTTGTGCGGAGGAGGGCCGTTTTGCTGGCACCCTGCCTCATGCTCCCTATTGACCCAATGTTTCCCAGCTCTGTCTGCTTGTTTTCTATAGTTTGCCATCAGAACAAAACTCCGGCAGTGACCCTCCTCAGTTCACGCCATCCCTCTGGTTCTAACACAGTATCTGACATTTGACCAAGCCCTGACTACTGATATAGCGGTGACTGTTCTGTGGTCACATTGTATCTTTCATGGTGGGATTTTATATGACAACACCTTGATGCTCTTTTACGTTATACCAATTGGAGTTCATGGTGAACTGAACCATGATATGGATGACACAATAAACATTGTTATATGCATTGAATATGCTACCTATCACGGAGTAATGATTCATGTTTTGTGTTCTTATGACTCTATTTTCAACAGGGGTACTAAGGAGTGGTTTAGGACTACGCTCTATCCCTGTGAGGCATAGTGGAGTCTGTAAAGGGTAGGTTGTTGGTAGAACTATATTTGGATGTATATGTAACTAGTAATATATCTGTGCTGTTGTTTATAGTGTTATGTGTTTTGCCCTATGAATGTTTTCTTCTATGTTTCCCACATTACAGCCAAAATGCAGAAAGGAATACTTTCACATTCACGACTTGTTGTAGAAGTGTCTTACTCTACGGGTGACGTTCTTTTTCTTTACAGGTATAGAGATTGTACTGGTAACCATTGTTCTTAAGGATTAGATCCAGGGGAAGTGAACTTGTGTACTTATATTGTTCTTTTCATTTCAGGTCTCCCTCCTTGGGTATATCAAGAGGTGGACCCCTCTGAGCAACAAAACGATCCTGAGGACTGACCAGTGTGACTGTCATTCCGACCACAGATTGAGTCCTCGCGGTTGGTTTGTGCAGGAGGGCCACTCTTGATGATGTTCTAGCTGTTCTTGCCAATGTGCAGGTGGAGCTAGCAGCATCATGTCAGGAAACAGCTGATCTCAAGGCCAGGGTAGAGGGATTGCAATGAAACCCTTTTAACATAGGGGGGATTGCGGCAGCACCCACCAATGCTGTAGTTCTTGAACTACCGGTATCCATACCGTTAGCAACACCGGAGAGGTTTCATGGGGAGTCAAGCAAAGTCCAAGTGTTTTTAACACAGGTTATGCTCCACTTCTCTTGCAAACAGAAATCCTTCCCCACCAATCAAGCAAGAGTAGCCTTTCTTATCTCGTATTTAGCTGGCGATGCAGCACAATGGGAAGTGCGGTTTGTAACCAGTAACGATCCCCTCCCATACGACTGGGGTAAATTCAGAACCAAGTTTTTGAAGGTATTTGACAGGCTGTCTGAGTCTTATACTGCTGATAGGTAATTATTAGAGTTGAGGCAGGCCAATAAGGATCTGGTAACATATTTGAAAGCCTTTAGGAGGTTAGTGGCAGAAACAAACTGACCAGACATTAAACAAGCTGCGCTATTTCATCAAGGGTTGAGGGAGGAGTTTAAGGACATCATTGCACAGATCGACCCTCAGCCTGTTACGTGCGAAGATCTGATTAGTCTTCTGCTACGCCTACACCATAGACTCAGCGAGCATAAAGGTGACCATAAGATGAAAGAAAGAACCATACCCCTGTTTGAATGACAAAGAAGCGCTGAAGCACACGGCTCTCCAGCAACATAGCCTATGGATATTGGAACCATACGTGCAGCATTAACACAGGTAGAAAAAGACATACAAGATAAACAGGTCCTGCGTCTCTATTGTGGCAAAAAAGTCCACTCCTGTAAAGCCTAAGAGCAACCAATTTAGGAACAACAGAGCTCCAACCGCTGCCATGGATACGGCTTCGGAAATCTAGCTTACTCAAGAAAAGACGAAGGGGTTTCTTGGGGAAAGTCTCTTCTCCCTTCTTTACGTAACAACAACCCCTCTGACCAGGGGCATTTGTTAATTACCTTGTTACTATTAGTATTAGTAGAAGTGTCTTGCTCTACGGGTGTCATTCTTTTTCTTTACAGGTATAGAGATTGTACTGGTAACCATTGTTCTTAAGGCTTAGAACCAGGGAGAGTGAACTTGTGTACTTATATTGTTCTTTTCATTTCAGGTCTCCCTCCCTGCTGTTCCCATCCTTTCCTTCCCTCTCTTGATCCTCCCACTGACCTGTGCCATTACGGCTACTACGGCTTGGGTATATCAAGAGGCGGACCTCTCTGAGCAACAAACCGATCCTGAGGACTGACCAGTGTGACAAAGTGATGGCAGCCATTCCCTCCATTTCTGCAGAAAACCAGTGATATTTTATTAACTAAAGTGTTCAGAGTACTAGTTTCCTTGGGAACGGTTCACTGTTGTCAGCCATTTTGTGACACACTTTATTTATTTATTTATTTATTTATTTTTTGCATTTGTAATGCGCACAGATACCCACAAAGGGTTTCCCGGCGCCAGGGCTCAGAGATCAAACACAAGAGGCAAACAGCTGTCAATGACCACAATTATTTATTAAACAGCCATGTCTTGACATTTTTCTTAAAACTGGTGAAATTGTCATCTTTGCGAAGGGCTAAAGGGAGGGAGTTCCAAAGAACTGGTCCCATATAGGAGAAAGATTTCCCCCCCATTCGGGCCAGTTTAAATCTAGGGACCACAAAAGTTGCTCCACTAAGAGAACGGAGATTTCGTACAGGGACATGGGGCCTGACCAATTTTTGCAGGTATTTAGGGGCAGTTCCTGCCCTGATCTTAAACATATAGGTCAAGGCTTTAAACCTGATCCTATTCTCCACCTTCAGCCAATGAAGATCTCTGAGGTGCTTCGAGATCCTCGCTGTCCTTGGGATCTTGCATAACAGCCTGGCTGCGGAGTTCTGGACCAGCTGTAGCCGTCTAATTACTGCCAAATTGGAACCCAGGTATAAGATGTTACCGTAGTCAAGCCTAGATGTAATTAGTGCATTGACTACGGTCTTCTGGGTATCCACGGGCAGCATCCAGATAATCTTCCGCAACCATTTGAGGATCGTGAAGCAAATCCCAGCCACTTTATTAGCCTGCTGCTTCATCGATAAAGAATCATCGATGCACACCCCAAGGTTTCTAACCTGGGTTGCTGGTATAGGGAAAGTGCCTAGAGAGGGCGGCCAATGAAAGTCCTGCCACAGATCACGATTTTTCCCTAGGAGAAGAATCTCCGTCTTCTCCCCGTTTAGCTTCAGCTGGTTAGCTGACATCCAGCTGAAGACTTCCTGAAGACCTAATTTCAGTACAGACGGGGATGAAGACTCTGAGTTGGTAAGGGAAAAAATGATCTGTGAATCGTCCGCATAGGTCATGAGTTCAAGACCTACCCGTTCTGCTAAATCAGCAAGGGGGCGGAGATAAAGATTAAAAAACAGCGGACTTAAAATTGAGCCCTGGGGCACGCCATGGGGTGACAGAAAAACATCCGACTGGGCCTGTGAGGACGAGATTTGAAACGTCCTGCTGCTCAAATATGATCTAATCCAATCCAGCGCAGTACCTCCGACACCATCCACACGCAGCCTGGCAAGCAGTCTGCTGTGGGAGATGGTGTCGAAGGCTGCGCTCAGATCGAGCAGGACAAGAGCAACTGTTTGCCCACACTTGAAAGGAGTATGGGGAAACAAAGTAGTAGAAGGGAGGGTAGGAACACTATTAACTCTGTACAGTGGTCACAAGGTGGTGGACAGGGACTGTGAAGGTAAAAATAGTTTTTTATATATTTTAAGGGCCATTTATATAATTTGGGTGGGGCCTACCAATCATGTCGGGAAAATAACAATGTGTTGCGGTCTTCTTTTTATTAAGTCAGCAGGTGGGATACTTCACAGGAGCAGTATTTACTTATAATGTGGTGATGACTTTTCTGACGGGAGGGCTACATCTTTGGAGCGTATATTATAATATGGAGGAGGGGTTTGAAAAAGAAAGTGCTCTGTTGCGGTCTTCATTTAAATAAGGTTCTGAGTAACCTACTTCTCTGGAGCAATGTTTACTTATAATGTATAGTTATAATGCTGTGCTTACTTTTGTTTGTCTCCTCTAGTTTGTAAAAGCGTTGCCCCATATTCTTACTAATATAAGAAGGCATCATTTACTTTTAGATAAAGTAGAAAAGGGACCACTATTTTATAAAATACTAGCAGTTTTACAAACTGTGAGGTAGTAAGTTATCAAAGGAAATAACTGTAGTAATATACACAGTGACTTTATAGTATTCCACAGGAGATGAAGAATAAGGAGCACAAAAAAAAAAATTACAATCTCTATTCTGTAGAAGTCGGGAAAATGTTGTCGTAGTGCTTAGAGGTCACTCACTGCTCTGCTAACAGATCATGTACTCCATTAAAAATATATAGAAAATTAGTAATATATACAATACTAGCAGCCCGCCCCGACGTTGTCCGGGTATGAAATAGAATGTGTGTAATGTGTGTATTCAGATACGGTCATTCGCGTGTTCCCCCACTTGAGGCCCAGCTGCAACCCTGGTTGATGTTAGCAGGCGCGTGTCCCCCCGCTTGAGGCCCAGCTGCAGCCCTGGTTCATGTTAGCAGGCGCATGTAATTAGTGTAGTGATCCGCCGTCTGAGCCCGGCTACAGCCCTGGCTGATGTTAGCAGGCGCGTGTAATTTGGTTTAATGTGATAGTTCAGTAACAACGCGCATGAGAGGCTGCAGTAATTGCCCCGCAGATACGCTCAGTCGCGTGTGCCCCCGCTTGAGGGCCAGCGGCGACCGTCTAACAATTAGAATTGTGTGAGTCTTGAATGATTGTTTCCCGCTGTTCTTATTTTTTATGACCCACACTGACGCTCTATTCGGCCTGAGTGCTTTTTAGAAGCACCCAGGCCAAGCCACACACTGCATTTGGCACCCCCAGTATGTGTGAGACAACGGGCAGTCCCCCAAGGGAGTCTTGCGAATGGTTACTTACCACCCTTCGAGGTGAACGCCTTTGTGATGCCCCCAGCACATGGCCACAGCAGACGACCTGATTAATGTATGACCCAGATGGCATGAAGTGCGGAACGTAGCACACACCCTCAGCGTTTGTCACGCCCCCAGCGTGCCCCTTGATGCGGTGCAATTGCGTAATTGGCGCTTCACATGGCATGAAGGGCGGACACACGCCCACAGCGTGGAAACTCGCCCACAGCGTTTGTCTAAGCCCCAGCGTGTCACGCCCCCAGCGTGCCCCTTGATGCAGCGCAATTACGACTCACATGGCATGAAGGGCGGAACGTACCACACGCCCCCAGCATTTGTCACGCCCCCAGCACACGCCCACAGCAGAATGCAGACACGCCCACAAGGGACAACTTTGCTGGCACGGTTCTTTTACCTTTTAAATGTATATGGTCGCCGTCTATATAGCCTATGTCCTTCTGCTGCAACTGCCCTTTCCAACACTGTATTGGGTGTTGTGATTGGTGCTGTGGTTACTGAGATTACCCGCCTCAAACGGTTTGGGCTCTCTCTCTATAATATTAGTAAGGATATATATATATATCTTCCATGACCGCATCACAGATGAACTTAGATCTCTCAACCGCAAGACTATAATAGTCAAAAACAAATGAAATCCAGTAAAAATCAACAGTATTTCCAATTGATGGAAAAACTCCACAACAACAACTTGCTTGTCATTAACAACTCAGACAAAGGAGGCAATCTGGTCTTATGGAATAAAACAGCCTATATAGAAGAGGCCTATAGGCATTTAAATGATGCAGCATGCTATGAACTTATAAATGGGGTTGTAGTCAATAAAGTCAACAAGGACTACAAAGAACAACTCACTAAGTGGAAAAGAGAAGGTCTAATCACCAAAGAGGAGTTTGGCTTTCTGTTTAAAGAATTCCCAGTGTTGCCAACTCTCTACCTTATCCCCAAAGTACATAAGCAAAGAACGCCAGTCCCAGGGCGCCCCATAATTTCAGCCAGAGACAGTGTCTTTGAAAACACCTCCAGATATGTCGATCACTATTTGCAAGATCATGTGACTGCTCTTCCAAAATATCTGGGAGACACTAAAGACTTCCTGCATAAATTAAGTACTATTGATTGGTCCGAAGATTTTCTTCTCATGACGTTAGATATAACATCGCTTTATACGAGCATTAGACATGATGAAGGATTAACTGCGGTTAAGCATTTTTTGTCCAACAGATGCATTTTTATGTATCAACATAATGGCATACTTTTGGATATGATGCGGTAATGCCTTCACAATAATTTGTTTTTGTTTGAAGGGAAAGTATTCAGACAGCTGCAGGGTGTGGCCATGGGTGCATGCTTCTCCCCCAGTTACGCGTGTTTACACGTGGGCTGATGGGAGAAGCATGTACTCATGGGAGAACACAAAAATCTAGTTGAACAACATGTGGCACACTTTTGGAGATATATTGATGACATTTTTGTTGTGTGGAGGGGCAACGAACAACAAGCCCTAGATTTTGTCAACGTCATCAATAACAATCAGTTGAACTTGCACTTCACAGCACATGTACATTCTAGCTCAGTTAATTTCCTTGACATCAATGTATACATCGAAGATGGTAAGGTGGAAACACGCCTATACCGTAAGCCTACAGCGGGTAATATGCTATTACATGCGAGCAGTTTTCACCCCCATCATACAATCATGAGTTTGCCATACGGTGAATTCTTGAGAATTTGTAGGGCATGCAGCACACCGGAAGCACTGGTTACAGCACAACAAATGGCTAGAGATAGATTTCTCCAAAGAGGATATGGAGCTAAACTTTTGGACTCTGCACTCAATAAAGCCAATGCCCGCAACAGATCAGAGGTATTACAAAAGCGAGCCATATGTAGCACTGTAGAGAGGGACCCCAGTGATAGTGAGCAGAAGGTTGATGATGTCACTTCTGACTCACCATTGGCATGCAGGTTCATCACCACGTATAGCAGACAAGCTAAATCTATCCAGCGCATTATCAACGCGCAATGGCCTATAGTTCAAACTGATACAGTGTTATCGCCATTTCTGCCTGTTAGACCCAATTTCACATACAGGAAAGCTCGGTCTATGCGTAGTGAACTAGTTAGAACTAGCCCTGAAACTGATGTCAAAAGTGGGTGGTTAAGTGCCAGCAGAGGCTTCTACAAATGTAGTACATGCAGCGCATGTAAGTTCAGCAAAAATACCAAAACTTACATAAGCCCTTTTTCAGATTGTCCCATCTCTTTGAAAGGCCACTATACTTGTCGCACTGATCATGCAGTGTATGTACTTCAGTGTGTTTGCAGTCTCAGATATGTTGGGAGCACGAAACTCCCGGTGCATCAAAGAATTCTCCAGCATTTGAGGGCGACAATTAACTCTGATCCCGCATACCCTGTGGCCCGGCACATTAAAATGGAGCATGCCAACAATCTAAGTGTACTCACTTATTTCGTCATTGATTGCGTCCCCATTAACAAACGGGGTGGAAACCGAGAGAAAAAATTAAGACAACTCGAGACGAAATACATTATAGAGCTAGATACCAAGTCACCGAGAGGATTGAATTTATGCGAGGACTTACATAATTACCTCTAACTAGCCTATTTTAAGTACTATACACCTATCAGTATAATACATTTTGGCTCCATCTGCTTCTATTTCCGTATTGTATACATTCCTATATATAGACTATTTTGCTACTGAAGTGTTAAAATTGAATCAAGAAACCACGAGTAGTTTTTATCCAGTAGTGTGTTTTCACTTTTCATTGTAATGGTAGTTTTTCACTAACACGTGAACAGCACTCAGGTGTATATAATTTTGTCAACCCAACAACACAATTATGTGAGCAAGGCCACCCTGCTGGCCGAAATGCGTCATCTCGTCCTTCATTTTGCGCTGATGGAAGGAAAATAAATACCTTTACGAATCATTTCAGCCTGCGGTGAATTCTATATTGTGTGTCCGTTTCTCGTTGTTTGGTGAGCACATGCACCAGGAGTGGTATATATTTTGATACCCCTCGGTTCCTTTTCGCCAGAATTTGCAGCGCTCTCTCGCCGGTTCGTAAATCCCCGTGGCAGAACCATGTCGCATTTAAATCCACAACCAATTCCCCCAGCTGGGAGAAAAACAGGACTAACTCGCGTTTGTCTTCACTTATGTGCTTTTTTATTTAATCCTCACGGCATGAAGTTTCTCAAGCAGGCAGGCACAAATCTACACGTTTCAGGATAGCATATCCCTTGTTCACGATCAATTTGGCTCCAGGCTCTCAGTCTCAATATAGTGAGTCACATTATTACATAATTTCCTGTTTGATGTTATTTTGGCCCTCAGCCTTCTGGATGATGTAGTTTTTTGCAATTTTTTTAATACATTTTTTTATCCGTCTGCATAACCTATGTCCTTCTGCTGCAACTGCCCTTTCCAACGCTGTATTGGGTGTTGTCATTGGTGCTGTGGTTACTGAGATTACCCGCCTCAAAGGTTTGGGCTCTCTCTTTATAATATTAGTATGGACTATTCCTATATACTCTATAGGGAGAACGAGAATAGGAACCACAACAAAGAAAAAGAGGAATACAAAAATATCAATTACGAAATGTTGGGTTTATCAAAGGCATTCAGTAAAAAAGTATCTATGTAAATTAGCTTTTTTAAAACTGCAATTTTGAAAAGTATTCTCACTGTAAACATATCTGATCAAGTAAGTTATAAAGTGCAGTAGGATGTATTTGAGATGGTTTACTCCTGGCGGCGACAAATCTCCAATTCCTCTTGTTTGAAAACATGACACTCTTCTAAAATATAGAGAGTTTCACTGATGCCACACAAAAAAGGAACAGGAAAATAAAGTCATAAACACAAAACAAGATCAATAACAAAATATTTTTCTGCTGTGAATATGTTCAGAGCTTTTTTTTCCAGAACTTTGAAATCTTTCGTCTTCATGCTGACGGCTCAAAAACTCCTCTCAGATCATAATGACTGTGAATCTTATAACATCCATATTCACAGTATATGATCAAATGGGGGAAACAGAGTAAGAAGGAGAAGCTGTTCACGTTACATAATAATCTTTAGTCTTCGCGATGACGGGTCACCAACACCTCTGTAGTTCGCTATACTCTGATTATTAAAATGTACATAGTCACAGTATATCCCCTCAAAGGCGCCAGAAAAGGAACAGTATTTCCTCTATTCTGGGTGTTTCTCAGTACAAGCTGCTGATGTTACATATAAATGGCAAAAACAACCAATAACACTATTTTCGTAAAACAATTCATATTATAAATATCTACAATGCCATAATCAAACAACTTACTACTCCGTAATATGTTTTGTTGTCGCAAAAGAAGAATCCAAAGCTAGAAAAGGGAACCTGCATCACGGAATGGACACACGAAAATAACTCGCAAAAACAAAACTAATCGAACAACAGATGTGGTTTATATACTTTTTGGTTATTGAGTAGTCTATGGAAGGAAGATGCGGCTCTGCCCATTTAGATGTCACGTTTTACTGTTGACATGTTCTCCCGTTTTCTTTTTTTAATTTTTTTGATTTTATTTCACGGTTCAAAGACAGGAGAAATACAACAAAAAGAAACCTAAAGTCACACAAATAGTACAAACATTATGTATCACAATAACCAAATTAAACCAAACTTCCTAGCCACATGCATCCATATGAGCCAAAAATACCTACCATATATACAATCCTAATTTACGTTTCCTTGCCCCTTTTATAGAATACAAACTTAATTCTAAATTAACGAAATTATAAATTTTGGCCCGCCAGATATCAAACGTTGAGGGCTCGGAGCGAAGTCATTCAGAAGCTATACATAATCGGGCTATAGTCATTGCAATGAAAAGAAAATAGCGATGTTTATAAAAGGTATTTCCTTTTTTAACAACCTGCCCAATCCCTAAAAGCATTAAAGCTGGCGTAATGTTCAGAGATAACCCAGACATTTTAGATACAAACTGTTCAATACCCTGCAAAAAAAAGTTTAATTAAGCACAGTTGAAAGAAATATGAAGGCTGTCAGCGTTATCACTTCCGCAATGATAACATTTACCATCATAACGATCTCCCCACTTATGCATACGTGCAGGAGTTTAGTATAAATTAAAAACTGTTTTAAAAAATTGTACTTTTAAATTTGCAGGCAATAAAACGTCATTAGACCTAACTATTGCTTCTTCTATTTATATATCGATTTCCCCTAATATTGCCATCCATTGTGCATTGTGTTTCCCCAAATCATCCTTTGTAAATGAAACTAATATTTTATACAACGACCCTATCTTCCCATGTAATCTGACAGCCTCAATAAGCGGGTTTCGGCATGCTTTCAAATTTCTACCACTGAGGAAATCCCTAATTTGAAGAAACTTAAACAATTGTGTATGAGGCAGGTTACATTGTCTTGACAAGTCTTCATACGGAGTAATTCGTCCCCCATTTACATATAAGTCACCTATCTGGCGAATGCCCTTGCCTGTCAAACCAACGGGCACCTTGTTGCGAAATATTATGAGGAGCTGCTTTACTGTATTCAATGGTGTATAATATGTCAAGCCTTCCAAGGCAGATAATTTATGTATCTTCTTCCAGACTTTGAAAGCCGCTTCCACGACCTTGAACCGAGTTCTTTTATAGTAATTCCAATCAATTTCTTTAAATAGACATTGTTTTGCTTCTGACCCTAAAATTAGGTGAAAAATTGAAAGGGCTTCTGCTATACTACCAGCGTCATCTCCAATCAATAATGCTGATATTTTTTGCAAAAACCAAGCATAGTAATAAAAAACAAAATTTAGTATCGCCAATCCCCCCCTTACAATTCGGAGCGTCATGAATTTGATTGCTCTGCTGGGTTTCCCGGGGGCCCAGAGAAATTTAGAGCAGAGAGACTGCACATTTTGCAATTGACTTGTTGCTATCTTGAGTGGAATAGATCTAAACAAATAAAGTACCCTCGGAAGAATCTCCCGTTTTCACCGTTTCACTTGTGCACGTGTTGGGAAAAAAGTTACAAAATGTGCAGCGGTAAAGGTTTCACTTTCGATCCTCATCAGTATATGTTTGTTAATATGTACATACGTTGGAGAGCTTAAAAAATGTTACCGGCAAACCGTGTCATTTCCAATCTCGTGACTAAAAACTTCTATTAATTGCCATAATTCTAAATAGAAGATATAAAAAAATAGAAGAAAAAAAAGTATGTGCTAATATTTCTCTTCACTATGGTTTTAAATTAAAAGAAATCCAGCATTTGTAAAGCGTACAGGTACCCCAGGAAAGGTGTGCCGGCGCTCGGGGGCATTGGGAAGATTAAGCAAGGTGTTGCCCACAGTGACATAGTGGTGGGATAACATGCTACTGGAGCTGGGAATTGAACTGTGAACGCTGTTGTTAGAAGTCAGGAATCATAGCTGCTGTGTCTCACTTTTTCCACACTTATATGTTAATTACTGCTAATTAAGTTTTAAACATTGTTAAATTATAACTTATAACAGACTACTGTTAAAATTAGTTTTTCACTACACAAAGTATGCACGTCTTTTTAAAATGTACTTAAAAACAATATAGGTTTCAGGGACATTGTAGTTAGTTTATAAAACCATTGAAATTCACTGAAAAAAACATAGGTTTTACAGACATTATAGTTAGAAACTAGCATTTAAAAAACCTTAGAAATTCACGGAAAAAAACATCGGTTTCAGGGACGTTATAGTTAACTGGACATTTTACTCGTACACAACCATAGAAATTCCACCGTTATAGGTAGTTCAGCTAACTTCAACTCACCCCCCACAAAGCACTGCTCATGACGTCACATATTACCTCATTCAAGGCATGGTCAGTGACATCACTGATGACATTTCAAATAACATCCCCGATGACATCACTGATGACATCATCCATGTGAAAATCTGATGCACCTCCTCACAGTCTATTATAAACTCTGATACACCCACTGTAAAATACACACTACCATTTTCGAAACCATCAAGGCACCAGTGCAGTTTCTACATATGCACTCACTGATACCTAGGTCTACACACACATCCACTCATTCACCCATACAATCACTTATACATGCAGTCACTCATCAGTACAACACTATCATATGCACTCATACACCTATTCAGACACTCACACACCACCACTCTTCCATGGAGTTACTCACACACCTAGTCAGTCATGTAAAGAATCAATCACACTCCCATTTACTCACCTATACAGTTATACACACACCTCCTCAGTAATTCATACAGATATTAACACATACTTACTCTCTTATATAATCACTGATACACGTATACACTCATCCATCCAGCCACTCTCACAATCACTCACTCTCACATATAGTTATTTATAAACACCATCACTCGCATTGTCGTGTATTTCTATAGGTTCTGATTCGATCCCCCTATTCCTGACCCTATTCTGGTTAAACTTACTAGCTAGTTAACTAACAGTCAGCCCATGAGGCAAGAAATCCCCCATGATGCAGATACCGTTATCTGACGCAGTCACACTACGGCACAGGAACGTGTTATCTGATTAGGTCATAACGCTTGAGATCTAATTAGACAAGCGACATTCCTCCAGCCCCTGATAAGGCATACGACGTTCTCATAACAAATCAAACCTATGACAACCTGGATAATCCGTGCGGCCATTGTTTTGATTTCACAGAGAACTTTAGTAAAGAATGTGCTAACGAGCAAGTCGTATGACATCTTTATTGACGTACCTATGTCCATCCTTACGTCAATCTCGGCACCTTTAAGGTATAAATATTGCCGACCTTGCCCTATGCAAACACACGCGTGGTGACAAGACGGAGCAGCCATACTTGCCGAAGCCGAGAGCAGAAGCAGACCCCGCAGGCAGCAGCCCCGCCTTCCTGACGCGCTGAGAGACGCGCTGCTATCTCAAGCCGAGAGACCCAGCACCGGCGCTTCTGGGCAGCCCTCGCAGGCAGCCTGGAATATCGAGAGCAGAGAAAGAGATACCATTCCTCATTCATCCTAAATTCCAGGTACAGAACTGAATAACCCCTCCTAGAGAATTCTTTAGTTATTCACTTGGCAAAAACAAACTTAAACTAAACTGTAACTTTCTATTCCCGCCCACGCATTAGACTTAGGTCAGGTACACGGGGTAGGCGTATTTAGAAACACCAGTTGAGTACGTTTAGTCAAATGTATATGTGTATGTAAATATATTTTAATCATTTTAAACATCATATGGCTCAGAAACCATATCAATGTTTTTACAGTATTATTTTATACTATTGCTTCTAATGTATGCACTTTACTTAACTATAAGTATTGCAATAATATCGATCCATTTCTCTTGTACGAGAAAAGAGACTGATCAATAAATAACATCTTTTATTGAACACGCCCGTCTCTTCCTTTTCTCTACATTCTGATGAGACTAAGAATGCACGTACTGACTGAGTAAAATAATTGCCTTGTGCTCACACGACTCTCGAGATTGACTCTTGATTAGGGGAGAGCAAAGTTGTCATGTTCTATGGTTGTCAGAAACTAAATCCCTTCTTGTCTAATCAGGGGAGTTAATCCTTCCTTGAACATTCGAGAAAGTTTCTAGCGAACTCTGAGCTTAGCTGGCAAACCCAAAAATTAAGTCTAGTATCGACAGTAGTAGACCTAGTTAACGTCTGGCCTAGGCCTTTACTGCTGTAGGCACTATTCCAATGCGCAGAGCCTATTGGGAAAATAGGAGCTACACTACATGGCGCCCAACGCGTTTGGAAAGGGCGATAAAACTAACGTAAGACATTTAGAGTAACTCAGTCGTGCTTTCTCACTCAGACCCCTTTTCCCAAATACTCCAAAGACGTCTGGAGTGGGTGAAAGGTTATTATATCCTCCAAAACCTCGCAGGAGGGAACTCCTATGTACGGTTCTTGGTCTAGTCAACGTTGAAGGATAAAACAGTTCCAAAATATTGTGCACCTAATCTCTGTTTCCATAAAGAAACCTGATCTGCAAATAAAAATAATACCATCCTGTCAGTAAAATGGGAGACAGCGATGGAGAAAGAGAGGCAATTAGATTAGCTACTGAAATAGCAGATGCTGATGCTACCATGCAAGCAGCAGACGCGGATATAATACTTATTCCGGTCATTAAAAGGAGATCTATAACCTTAAAACTTATAGAAAATGGACTGACACCTAGAGGTGGCACAGTCATATTCGTAATTGAGGCACACGAATATCGGCAGACAGAGGTATACTATACATGGATACATTTTCCAGCAGCAAATGCTGTAACAAAGTACTTCCACTATTACAAAGTAGAGGAACCTCCTGAAACGTACACTCCTTTCGAGGAGGTGGAAGTACCACTCAAATTCCAAGAGCATTTGCTCTTATTTGATGGCGCCCTAATACATAACAATCACATTACAAGGCTCGGTCCTTTAGGAAGACCAGGAGCAACGTGGCCGGTCCTAGCCGGATACACACCACATCCAGACATCGAAAGAATGCCTGCAGCAGAGCTATTAATACAGCTAAAACAACTACTAAAAATTCATAGACAATTAGTTCAGTATGTAATGCGGACTTCAACAATTCAGCCAGCGATTAAAATTCCACAGCTGACCCCTCACCAGGGGAACACAAATAAAATCACACCACAGAACATCCAATCCTGCCTAGGTAAAGTTCCAGCTAAACGGGAACAAATACCATTCTGGTTGGCACAGAAAATTACCCAAATAGAGGCGGTGTTTCCTGACACCACCCCATTAGAAAAACACAGGATTCTGACTATATGTCTCCCAATGGGAATCGCACCACACATTGAGGACTGTGACACTTGGGGTACAGTCTTTGCTTCCATCTATACAAAAACGCACGGTGTTCCATCCATTTCGGTGATACCAGATGTGCTAAAACAAATTCAAGATGAATACGGTCCAGAACCTGCTTTAACTCTTGGTATGAAATTACTGAAAGACTTCAAGCAGGTCTCGGCTATATTACTAGCCAACATAAAGGGTGAAGCAGCAAACGTGGCGATCCGCCAGAGGTTAAAAGAGACAGATATAGCAGACCAACCAGCTGAAATTGCCAGAATCATAGAAAAATCCTATGAAGAACTAGGCAGAGATAGTCTAGGTGGAATACCAGTAAAACCGCAACTGACTACAAGTCCAGAAAAAATATTTTTTAATAATAATTCACCAAAAAAGAACTGGGATGGAAATAAACAATCCAATCCTAAAGAAAAGAAATTCCAGTCCAGAGGAAGGTCTCCTAGGCGAAGAGAGAAATCTCCGAACCCGAGACAAAGGTCACCTCAGAGTGAACCCTCTGGGAATAGATATAACCTTAGAAATAGGGATAATATTAAAAAACCTGATAGATATCAAGACATTGATACACGTCCCTCTCAATCTTTTCAGAATTCCTCGCAGAAATCGGAAAGAAGAGGACGATCAGAAGAGCACGCCAAGTCCAAAGACAAGGAACCTGCTCAACTGAAAAAGAAATCACAATTTCCAAAAAAGAAGGTAGCCAGTATCAAGGTAGTTAACAATGCCGAGAATACTGAGGACACAACTGAAAAACGGAGAATGGGCTCAGACAATGCTAGACAGCGCAGCAGAGGTGAGCATAGCTCGCAAAGTCCTTATGAATCATCTGGAGACAGTGGACACGAATGAATACCTTCAAGTGGAAACTGCAGATACCAGAGTTAGCAAGCCCCACAAAATATACGAGATAACATTACGTATAGAGGGAGATAAGACTAGGAAAATAAGGGGACTATTTTGGGATAACCTATCCAAGGGCTATGACATCCTTCTAGCTGAAAAAGACTGGCCACCAGAGTTTGTCAGGGAGTGCCCTCATGGCGAAGAAGTAATTATGCCTGCCTTCTCGAATCAAATACCGATTCATAAAAAATATACACTTGCTAGAAAGTGGGCAGTGGCCTTAGCACCTGCTTTATATAAAAATCATGTAGGATGGGATGAGGATTCTCCTCCTCACAAAGTCCAGTTAAAATCACAACCTACTGCACAAAGGCAGTACCCAATTAAGCAAGAAGCTAAAAAACAAGTAAATGAAATACTAGATCAGCTAGAATACCAAGGGGTGATTGAAACTTGCACCTCACAAATGAACAATCCTTTATTTCCGGTCTCCAAACCAGACAATTCGTACCGTCTAGTTTTGGATTACCGACACCTTAACACATGTTGCAAAACTTTTGCAGTGCAAAACTCACACAGTGCTGCACTAATGAATAACATAGTGCGCAAAAAATACAAAACAACCTTGGACATCTCCAACGGATTCTTTTGTCAAAACATAGCACCAGAGAGCAGATATTTAACTGCATTCTCAGTAAATGGCACTCAAAAACAATTCTGTCGGTTAGCCCAGGGGTACAAGAACAGCCCGGGGGTATTCTCAGCGAGAGTAACAGAATTACTACAACTATATGATGATGAAGCATTATCTTATGTCGATGACATTTACTTAACAGATGATGACTTGGAAACTCACTTGAAAAGAGTGAACACCATAATACTTGGTTTCGCTGCAGAGGGTTACAAATTCAACTTCAAAAAGTCCAGAATTGCCCATCTGACGGTCCTATTCTTAGGATATGAGTTATCAAGTGAAGGCAAAAGCCTGGCAGACAATTTCCTAGAGAAATGTGCCGTAATCCAAGCTCCTAAAACACTAAAAAACCTACAGTCAATTCTAGGCTTCCTAAATTTCGGAAGAACTTACATTGCAAATTACGCAGAAAGGGTCAAACCCCTTTACGATCTAATTAAACCAGACTTTAAAAGATCCAGTTGGACTCAAGCACACACAGAAATTTTGAGATCCTTACAAACAGACATGCTAATTAAAACAAAATTAGAAACCCGTGATAATACACGCAACCTTGTGATCCGAGTCATCCCAGGGAGATACGGATTCACATACCTAACCTCTAATGAGGGAGATAAGGTACCAATTGCATTCAAATCACATTTGTACACAAAAGCTGAACAGAGATTCAACAACAAAGGAAAAATTGTTCAAGCAGTTCAAACCGCAATAGCTAGAGAAAAAGACATAGCTGACGGTAGACATATCACAGTCAGAACAGCAGAATCAGCTTTTGAGGCATTAACAACACCGTGTAATTTACCAACAACAACATTGGATCCAGAATGGTTACAATGGGTAAATTCAATCACAACGGACAAAGTATATTACTTCTTTGATCCAGAACTAGAAGAATTAAAAAATCTAAAATATGAAAAAACGTATCCTCTGCCAATCGACATTCTGCCTCTACGACATTACGCCTGTGTAATCTATACAGACGGACATGCTCAACCCTCCGTTTGGGGAGAACATGCATACAATCCCACATGTGAGATTACAAAAGAAGTGTGGCACGGAGGTAAACTAAGACCTCTATTAACAAAATCACACTCAGTAGAAACTAATTCAGAACTACAAACTGAAATATTAGCTTTGAAAATGGCGCTAGATAATGCGGATCGCGAATTCCCGACACTTATAGTGTCAGATTCATATTTCTGCGTCAAAGCATATAACAAGGATTTGCAGACCTGGATTCAGAACGATTACAAAGATGACACGGATGCACCAATAAAGCAGAGACTGCTCTGGGAACAGGTAGCTCTTTTGAAAAAAGAACTACCAAAGACTCACGTGACACACTCACTGAGTCACCAGCGTGATGGCGTTCACGTTGTAGGGAATTCATTGGCTGAAACAGCCGCAGCGGCAGCCAGTAAACCGGCTCCCGTAGATCGAAAAAAGCGTACATTAAAATACATTGACGGCGAAACATTGCTGGCAGTAAAAACGTCATCAAAAGGCGACTGCTCGGCGTTACCGATCAACTATCCACTCAATTACACATACATCATAGATGCAAACTCCATTCCTTTTGCTCGAATCCCTGGAGTGGGGGATAGAGTGATTCCAAACATGGACAGGAGAAACTTGTTAATCGCAGACGCACACATGGGCGAGGGTCTCAGACACCTTAAATTAAAGGATTCTCTGGAAGAATTACAATCACGGTACTGGTGGCCAGGCATGAGCCTGCACTACACCATGTTTGTAAAAAACTGCCCAAACTGCAACAGAGATCGCAGTGGGGAGAGAAGCAGTTTAATACCTCGTCGTATCAAGGCAGATAACATCACCACTAAAAAGAATGGCTTGCGATTAACATATACAGGCTAGTTCCCACTTATAATGTAGATCCACAACACTCGGCTGACGTCCGGACTGTTATACAAGATTTGCGAGTCTAAATGGCATATACGCTAAGAGCATGCTACGTTCGACCAATTATTTTTCCTTTTCTCAGGCAATCCAGCCTGGGGGGGGAAAGAATGGCCAAATGAGCACAGCCCAGCGGGAATCTTCTCACTTCCTTCCTGAGGGTATGGGATGGTGTAAAGAAAAAACCAAGACAGAAAGCAATCTATAATAGAAAGGATATTAGGTTCGGGAGCTGGGTGGGTCAAACATCTAATAAGTGTCCAACGTAGTCTTAATAACTTGCCAAGAAATTCTCTGAAGGGATTCAGTCCGTACGAATTATTATTCGGAACTAGGATGTTGATCTCTGACCTTGATAGTCAGACTTCAGTGGTAACAGAAAAAAGCTTTGATGTCAAAGACCGTTTGGCTATTTTGCAGGACTTAAACAAAACAAGAAAAGACCTGAGCAACATACAGTTGAAAGAACAGCCAACGACCACTGAAGAATCACCACCTGTCCCAGCAAGACCTGTCTGGATTCCAAAAGTCGGGGATCTAGTCAGGGAGAAGATCGCGGTAAAGAAGGAATTTGGGCCTTCTTACAGAAAAGCAGTTCCTGTATTGTCTGTCAACGGGACAAGATCAGTTGTACTACCGCCACTTGCTGGAAAAAAGGAGAACCGAGTTGTATCCATCGACCTGGTAAAACCACAACATGTGGCCGATAACAAACAGTAGGCCGAGTGGAATCCCAATAAGTAGCAGAACACCAAGGTTTGCTACCAGTACAGAGGTCCTATCAAAGAGGCTCATCACATTCGAAACACCTACGGAAGAACAACAAGGACTATGCAACAATGCAATAGAACTTAGACCTCTGAAAACCCAAATAAAGACATTTAGCAGAGACACACCAATCTATACAGAAGTACCAAGTGAAAATGCGAGAAACAAAAATCCTGAACCAATTGGAACAATTGACAGAACTGCATCCGGTTACTTCATCAACTTCGATGATTCCTCTGACGGCTTCAGCGAACAAAAGACACAGCCATCATCAAAATCCTTTAAAGACAAAGCTAAGGAACTTTTGAAACAACTGAAAGAAACATATCTAGTTTCTCCATGGATTGAATTTTGGGTGGGTTTTGGTGCATTTATCCTCATACTTTGGCTCATCATGGTATTTACCTTGGGACGCTTCATTGAGGGAAAATATGCTAAAATGGACACAGCAAGTCAGAACATCAACTTGGTCCTCAAACCACACACATCTTCACACGTCGAGAAAAGAGAACTTTCTTCAGAACTTTCTTCAGCCAACTTCACAGCAATTCCAATATCTGGTGGGGTAGCCTGGGACAACACTGACTATGAAATTTATGGTCCGGTCGAGATCCTGAAATATCCACACCAAATCAAGATCTCCTTGAGTGACTTTGCAAAACCAAACTCATTTGCTGATGATTGGGACTTTGAAAGTATAAACAATATGATGTCTGACTTAGTAATGTCTGCTAAATTTACAAAACATGATTATTTGCAGGGTTCTACAAATTATGACAGCATGTACTGCTATAACCATTATGGTAACCATTTCTTGCATAAATCTGCACAACCTAGAAATGTTTTAAATTTTAATCAATGGGAACATCGTGCTACACCTCCAAAAGGGAGCTCTAGAACCATGTATGGCAAATATTCATATTTTTCAGGTTTTAACATAACTAATGCTGAAACATTTTATTACAAATTGTCAAACAAGACAGGGATGAAAACCATGATAACCAACACAAAATTGATATATTCAGATTCTTTCTTTGAAAAAATGAATACTTTTGGATTTGATTATTGGGACAAACATGTTGATTTGAAAAGTGTTTGGGGCACAAAAGAATGGCAAGTACAGGGTATAGAAGCTTTGTTTAGAGCCTGCATGATCCCAGAACAAATGATATTTTTAAATGACACCGTTGAACAAACCACCTGTCTTGGCTTAGCCAAAATCAAAGATTTAAATAACCTGTCTATTCCAAAGCCAACAATGTTTAGCAATAACTCTGAAACAGATGAAGAAATAGACATAAACCATATACTTAACCAAAACAGAACACATCCTGATTGGAAACAATGGTTGATCTGGCCCACAGATACAAATAACTGTCAAGATAGATTCCTGAATAAAACACAGGGTTTCAAAATGACCAGGCCAGACCCTAGATATCCCCAAAGACATCACCCAGGGATAATAACAACCTACAGTGTGGGCAAATTATGCCTTCAATGGCCACAAACTTCCACACTGCCTGAAATTAAGCAACACCTAACTTTACTTACTGATGGTGCTGACTTGCGTGATTTCATAATGGGACCACGCAAACAGCGTCAAAAGCGTTTCATAGCAGCCTCTGTATATGCAGCATACAATGAGGCCTGGAAGGTTACTCAAATTGAAACAGCAGAAAGAATACGGGAAATTGACCGTATTAATTTGGAAAAATCACTTTCTGTAGTGGACAATGGGTTAATGACTCTGTCCTCCAGAATTTTTTCATTGGACAGCATTGTGTCTTCAGCAATCGATATATTATCGCAAGACTTACTGTTATTACAACATGGTCAGTCACAATTGCGTTCTATTGTACAGCTTGGCTGGACGTTACAAAATCTGCGTTCAGGCTATGTGCCTTGGCGTTTAATCAACACAACGTCACTATTCCAAATCTTTAACCTTACTGATAGACAAATCGGTATGGCTCAGAAGGGTGCTGATTATACAATCTTGAGCATTGAAAAACTAGAAAGATTACCGTTGACAATGTCAGAACGACCTGTCAGTGAATGGATAATCCACGGAATCATAAATATTCCAATCTCAACCTTCAGGTTTCAATACTGCCAAAAATATATACAGGCTGGCATGTACGAGAAATTGGGAAAGGGGTACCTTAAAACAACATGGAACCTGCCCTATTCACATGCATGTGTCAGTAACAAAGGACAGAAAGTGTTTCTTAGTGGCAACAATTGTGCTATGTCACTAAGCGGCACGCTTCTGTGTAACGGTATTAGTTTGCACGGAGCCTGTGAAGGGAATTCATACAACCTTTCATGTCACCAGCAAGGCGCACCTGCAACTGAAATAGAACCATTCTTTCAAAGACTCTATAATGGGAGTTACATTCTTATTGTAGACCGCAGATGCTGTAGTCTTATGCCCGGGACTCCTTATCTCGTCACTACGACGGCGAAGGTCAAGTGCTGTGGACGTTTTTTGTTTCCCAGCTCCTTTCCAGACAGGGAGGCAAGGGCATGGCCCAGTTTGAAAATTACTTCTATTCGAATAGACACTTTAAGCAGAATGAAAACAGTGCTTCTTCAGACGCCTACAAGGCTCACGTCATCTAAAGAAACGTATGATCTACAAGTCGCAAGGACGACTGCAGAGATACATACATTATTATCAACTAATTCCCCTGTACATTTCGCGGAAATCCTGAGCGAAATCTTAAATATTTCTGATACCACAGGGGTCTCAAAGGTATTTAAGACAGTATTTTCGATGGCATTAACACCATTCAAAGCCATACTGGGTATTTTTCCAGACTTCGTCCATTCGATTTTTGGCGGACTTCCCCTGATCCTAGGACTAATTGCAGGAATCCTATTCCTAGTCCTTATTTTTCGTTATGGCAACCCATGTCACAGATCAAACTCTCGCGACAATGGAAGATACGATCCTAGCCATTGGATACCGGGACCGGATATCAAAAATCCTGGGACTATCCCGGCTTAGAGACCTAAACATGACTTGGTTTCTATCATTTCGACCAATGTGGCAAAGGTGTGTTTTACCTGTACTAAGGTGTCTGCTATGCGGAGAAGAATGCGTGTTAGACACCTGTCTGACGCTACAATCGGATGCGCCGGTGGATGCAGATACACTGTTGGTTCCTACCAAGGTTCACGCACTGTGCTGCCCTCAAAGGCTGCCAATTCTGATGACGGCATTCCTGGAATCTTCACCACTGCGATTGAAGAGTAGTGAAGTTCAAGATGAAAGCAGCATCGAACAGGTACGACCTTCTGTCAGCAATGCAAATCAGAATGTCAATGGAGACAATCATGCGCATGAATGCATGGTTACCCCTATTTCCGACTTAGAGGAACTTTCCCATGAAGCTGTTGACAGTTTTTTCGAAAGCCTGAATGATATGATGTTCTCTCCGGAACAGAAATAGAGACTTTTGAGTAAACTCGCACACGGCGTTCCCTGAATTCGGCCTTCAACTTTAAAAATAAAGTCACATGAACAATTACAATCCAGTTCACGGACAGCAACTTTTTTCAGCAAGCCCCTAAAATATTTTTCTATATATTTTTTCCCGGGACACTGATTTTCTGCTTAAAGTAAGAGACTATTCCTAGAGAACTAAGATTTCTATTTTAGATACTTTATAGACTTTATAGACTTTAGCTGCCCGCTGGTATGTTCGCAATAGATTTTATGTGATGAAATGGTTTCGACTTTTTTTCTGTATAGCCATATTAAGAGCCATTTCATGTGTATTTCTCATATACCAACAATCAATAATGCATAACAATGCGTGTTCACTTTTGCATCTAATTCATAGCTTAAGTGCATACAATATATATGACTGCAATTTTTCAGTATATTTGAAAATTTCGAAATGCATTTATGTATTTTGGGGTGGTAAGGTATACACTATACTCTATAATATGTTGTACTATGTTATACTATGCATAGATTAGTAGATATGACCATAGTTAGCGTGGAGTGGGTGTCGTGTATTTCTATAGGTTCTGATTCGATCCCCCTATTCCTGACCCTATTCTGGTTAAACTTACTAGCTAGTTAACTAACAGTCAGCCCATGAGGCAAGAAATCCCCCATGATGCAGATACCGTTATCTGACGCAGTCACACTACGGCACAGGAACGTGTTATCTGATTAGGTCATAACGCTTGAGATCTAATTAGACAAGCGACATTCCTCCAGCCCCTGATAAGGCATACGACGTTCTCATAACAAATCAAACCTATGACAACCTGGATAATCCGTGCGGCCATTGTTTTGATTTCACAGAGAACTTTAGTAAAGAATGTGCTAACGAGCAAGTCGTATGACATCTTTATTGACGTACCTATGTCCATCCTTACGTCAATCTCGGCACCTTTAAGGTATAAATATTGCCGACCTTGCCCTATGCAAACACACGCGTGGTGACAAGACGGAGCAGCCATACTTGCCGAAGCCGAGAGCAGAAGCAGACCCCGCAGGCAGCAGCCCCGCCTTCCTGACGCGCTGAGAGACGCGCTGCTATCTCAAGCCGAGAGACCCAGCACCGGCGCTTCTGGGCAGCCCTCGCAGGCAGCCTGGAATATCGAGAGCAGAGAAAGAGATACCATTCCTCATTCATCCTAAATTCCAGGTACAGAACTGAATAACCCCTCCTAGAGAATTCTTTAGTTATTCACTTGGCAAAAACAAACTTAAACTAAACTGTAACTTTCTATTCCCGCCCACGCATTAGACTTAGGTCAGGTACACGGGGTAGGCGTATTTAGAAACACCAGTTGAGTACGTTTAGTCAAATGTATATGTGTATGTAAATATATTTTAATCATTTTAAACATCATATGGCTCAGAAACCATATCAATGTTTTTACAGTATTATTTTATACTATTGCTTCTAATGTATGCACTTTACTTAACTATAAGTATTGCAATAATATCGATCCATTTCTCTTGTACGAGAAAAGAGACTGATCAATAAATAACATCTTTTATTGAACACGCCCGTCTCTTCCTTTTCTCTACATTCTGATGAGACTAAGAATGCACGTACTGACTGAGTAAAATAATTGCCTTGTGCTCACACGACTCTCGAGATTGACTCTTGATTAGGGGAGAGCAAAGTTGTCATGTTCTATGGTTGTCAGAAACTAAATCCCTTCTTGTCTAATCAGGGGAGTTAATCCTTCCTTGAACATTCGAGAAAGTTTCTAGCGAACTCTGAGCTTAGCTGGCAAACCCAAAAATTAAGTCTAGTATCGACAGTAGTAGACCTAGTTAACGTCTGGCCTAGGCCTTTACTGCTGTAGGCACTATTCCAATGCGCAGAGCCTATTGGGAAAATAGGAGCTACACTACAGCATATACTTCCTTTTACATCTGTAGTTACTCACATGTACCACTTCGACATCCACTCATGCACCAACACACACATACACATACACACACTTACCCACTCATAGAGCTGTTTCCACATGCAATCTTGAAACCATACACCCAGTAAATCAACTACTCACACATCTATGCACAGAGTTACATACCTCCAACCCACCCACACACACACTCAGGCACTCATACAAATACTCAAGCAAACAATTAATAACCCATATAGACACTCATGTAACTACTGACCAACCCATGTACCAGCTTACACAACAAAATACAGATTGATACAGACATTCCCACAGTTTAGTCACTAACCCATGCATTTAGTAAAATACGTTCAATGAGTCACTTATACAATCAATCACACACCTCCTAAATCCTACATCCAGACACTCATACACCAACACATAGTCACAGGACCATGTCATTAGTGATGTCATTTGAGATGTCATCAGTGATGTCATGAGTCACTGACCATGCCATGAATGATGTAATATGTGATGTCATGAACAGTGCATTGCGGGGGCACGAGTTATAGTTAGCTGAACTAGTTTAACCCCTTCACTGCTAGGCCTTTTCCCCCCCATGCTAAGCCTTTTTTTGGCTATTTTGGGTAGTGAGTGCATAGGCCCCTGCAGCTTTTTGACCACATAAGGTATCCACGCCAAATTTGTGTCCTTTTCTTCTAACACCATGGGGATTCTAAAGGTACCCAGGATTTGTGGATTCCCTTAGAGGGGTCCCAGAAATTAGCCAAAATACAGCAAAATTTAGGTTTTTTTGGAAAAATTGTAAAAACGGGCTAACAATGAAAGCATCTGGGGTTTCCCCTGCAAATATTTTCAAAAAAGGGTTTGTGATGCTGAAATCACCATTTTCCCAGATTTTATGGAATGACAGACTTTTGGCAGAAAACCAAAAACTTTTACAAAGTTTTGGCATTTTTCTGGGACATAGCATATTTTTGTTATTTTTTGTGCTTTCAAGCTCCTTCCAGTTAATGGTAAAAATGAGTGTGAAAGCAATAATGGATCCTGAAAAGCTATACACTTTAGAAAAGTAGACAGAATTCTGAATTTATCAAGGGGTCATTTGTGTAGATCCATCAAGGTTTCTTTACAGTTTACAGTTAAATGTTGGAAAAATTGAAAATTAGTTGAAAAAAACCAGCCTTTTGTGTCAACGTTTCCACCTGTAACTTCTTGTAATTATGACGCTCTTGGATTAATATACCGTTACATCCGCTGGACCTTGCTGTTTGTCGGGATATATAGGACTTGTAGGTTCACCAAGAACCAGACGAACCCAGAGTCAAAAACTGAGTAGCAATTTGCAATGGCTTTTAATTATGTACCGGGTATATAGCAATTATTGTGTGAAAATGTATACATGGAAAAATCGGTATGAAAGACACCTATGTATTTCTGAAATGGGAACAAAGTATAGAGTTTAGAAACAGCACATATTTGCACATTTTCAAAATTGGGAATACTCATACTAGCATGAGAATTATTGGGCATTTTTCAAAATGACTTCTTTTTTACACAATGCCTTTCATTTGGAAGCCAAAAATGCATCAAAAATCAATAGTTAATAAGAGTTGCTTTACAAATATGAATTACCCTAAGTCTCTCAATAAAAATGGTACCTCACTTGGGTGGGTAGGCATAATGTCCACGACCAGAAAGGGTTCAATACCCAACGTGAACACACCACATTTTCACAATGAAAATGTACCCTTTTTTTGCGAAGTGCATAGCTGTCATTTTTTTAATCCTAGCTCTGCCAGCACCTAGGGAAACCTAGCACACCTACACATTTTTGAAAACTAGACACCCAGGGAAATCCATCATGGGGTGACTTGACTGCCTCCCACCAGGTTCTGTTACCCAGAATCCCTTGCAAACCTAAATAATTGTAAAAAAAAACACATTTTCCGTACATTTCTGTGATGGAAAGTTCTGGAATCCATGTGAATCCACAAATTTCCACTCACCCCACGTTCCTCAAAGTCTTCCGAGAAAAATGGTACCTCACTTGTGTGAGTCGGCCTAGTGCTCGTGACAGGAAACGGCGCAAAACACAACATGGTCACAACTCAATTTCGCAGTGAAAAATGACCCTTTTTTGGCAAAGTGCCTAGCTGTAGTTTTTTAACCCTAGCTCTGCTGGCACCAAGGGAAACGTAGCAAACTTATACATTTTTGAAAACTAGACTCCCAGAGAAATCCAGGATGGGGTGACTTGACTGCCTCCCTCCAGGTTCTGTTATCCAGAATCCCTTGCAAACCTAAAAAAATTGTCAAAAAAACAATTTTCCCCACATTTCTGTGGTGGAAAGTTCTGAAATCTGTGTGGATCCACAACTTTCCCCCATCCTGAGTTCCCCAAAGTCTTACAAGAAAAATGGTACCTCACTTGTGTGGGTCGGCCTAGTGCCTGCGACAGGGAACGGCGCAAAACACAACGTGGTCACAGCTCAATTTTGCAGTGAATATTTACCCTTTTTTGGCAAAGTGCCTAGCTGTCGTTTTTGAACCCTGGCTCTGCCAGCCCCTTGAGAAACCCAGCAAACCTATACATTTCTGAAAAGTAGACACCCATTGAAATCCAGGATGGGGTGACTTGACTGCCTCCCACCAGGTTCTGCTACCCAGAATCCCTCGCAAACCTACAAAATTATCCAAAAAAACACATTTTCCTGAAATTTCTGTGGTGGAAAGTTCTGGAATATGCGTAGATCCAGAAATTTAGACTCACCCCATGTTCCCCAAAGTCTTACGAGAGAAATGGTACCTCACTTGTGTGGGTCCGCCTAGTGCCTGCAACAGGAAATGGCGCAAAACGCAACGTGGTCACACCTCAATATCGCAGTGAAAAATGTCCCTTTTTTTGCAAAGTGCCTAGATGTAGTTTTGGAACTCTACCTCTGCCGGCACCTAGGGAAACCTAGCAAACCTATACATTTTTAAAAACTAGACTCACAGGGGAATCCAAGATGGCGTGACTTGACTGCCTCCCACCAGGTTCTGTTACCCAGAATTCCTTGCAAACCTAAACAATTGTCAAAAAACACATTTTCCCCACATTTCTGTGGTGGATAGTTCTGGAATCTGCGTGGATCCACAAATTTCCACCCACAACGCATTCCCCAAAGTCTTTTGAGAAAAATGGTACTTCACTTGTGTGGGTCAGCCTACTGCCCGCGACAGGAAATGGTGCAAAACGCAACATGGTCATACCTCAATTTCGCAGAGAAAAATGACAGTTTTTTGGCAAAGTGCCTAGCTGTAGTTTTCAAACCCTACCTATGCCGGCACCCAGGGAAACCTGGCAAAACAATACGCTTTTGAAACCTAGACACCCATGGAAATCCAGGATGGGATGACTTGACGGTCTCCCACCATGTTCTGTTACCCAGAATTCCTTGCAAACCTAAACAATTATCAAAAAACAAATGTTCCCCATATTTCTGTGGTGGAAAGTTCTGGAATCTGAGTGGATCCACAAATTTCTACCTACCCCCTGTTCCCCAAAGTCTTATGAGAAAAATGGTACCTCACTTGTGTGGGTCGGCCTAGTGCCCGCGACAGGAAACGGTGCAAAACGCAACGTGGTCATACCTCAATTTCGCAGTGAAAAATGACCCTTTTTTGGCAAAGTGCCTAGCTGTAGTTTGTGAACCCTAGCTCTGCCAGCACCTAGGGAAACCTACAAAACCCACACATTTCTGGAAATTAGACACCCGGGGGCTTCCAAGGAGGTATGGCTTGCGTGGATCCCCCGATGTTTCCTTACCCAGAATCCCTTGCAAACTTCAATTTTAGCTGAAAAAATCAGTTTTTTCACACATTTTTGTGTAGGAAAGTGTGGCATCACCGGGCTCACACAAATGTATTACCACCTAGCGATCCTCCAGGTCTCCCGATAAAAAAAGGCGCCTCACTTGTGTGGGAGGCGCAAGTAGCCACGACAGGCAAGGGCCTAAATCATAGTGAGGCGACAGCAAAATTGCCTATCTCAAAACCACCTGCTTTTGCAAGGGGGGGGTCACCTGGGTTTTTGGCCCCGTGCTCGGCGGCCATTTAGGTAAACTACCAAACCCACACATTTCTGAAAACTAGCCACCCGTGGGCTTCCAAGGAGGTATGGCGTGCGTGGATCCAGGGAAGACATGGCTTGGCAGTTCGGGCTGCACTGTTCCCATGAGGCACAGGGTGAATACTGATTTGCATATGGCCATGTCCGAACTGGGGTGCGTGGTGAGCAAAACTACAATGATTAAACCCAGACCTGTGACTGGGGGTGAATGTTATGCCAATGTGCAACATTCAGTCATTCATCTTGTGTGTTTTGCTGTTCGCCCTATGTGGGAAGGGTTTGCACGGACCCAAACATTTCTGAAAACTAGACACCCAGGGGCTTACAAGGAGGTATGGCTTGCGTGGATCCCCCAATGTTTCCTTACCCAGAATCCCTTGCAAACCTCAATTTTAGCTGAAAAAAATCTTTTTTTCACACATTTTAGTGTGGCATCACCGGGCTCAAACAAATGTCCAACCCCCCAGCGTTCTCCCAGGTCTCCCAATAAAAATGGCGCCTCACTTGTGTGGGAGGTGCAAGTACCCGTGACATGCAAGGGCACAAAATGTTTTGATGCAACATCAACATTGCCTATCAAAAAATGTTTTGGCCCCTTGACGGTCGCAGGTACTTGGGCCTCCCACACAAGCGATGTTACAAAAAAGAAGGGTTATACCCACGAAAGTCACTGGGACCTGGGTGTATATAGTACATAGAAGAGGGGTCCCAGAACGCAAGGAGTTAGAGAAAATATACACATATAGTAATTAGAAACATAAATCTTGAAGTAGTAACAACATTGTTATTTAATCACAATGTGTAGGTATGTATTGCCACAGAATAATGCAAAATTTAAACGTATTGTTCCCTAGAAGGAAAAAAGGGGGAGTAAGGGAGGTGGTAATGTAAGGAGGAGTGTAGGGTAGTTTAGAAAAAAGACATAACAATGGTCAACCGACCTTAATATACAGTGCAATAATTTGATTCACAAAACATGGACCCACGGTTCAAAATTAATATTAGTACATCATGCTTCCAAAGGAAAATACAATCAATTATATATATGGAAGGAAGCTGATGATAAGAAGGCTGTTGACGTTTCGACCCACGGATTAATGCAGGTAATAGATGATGCCTTGCTGGGGGGTCTTCATCAGGACGGGGGTGGGGCGTATTACCTAAAAGGGGGGTAATGGACAGGTTGGTATGGATCAAGGAGGATCTAATCATGAAAATAAAAAAAATGGTTGAAAAGGGTTGTTCTAATTACCATGAAATATAGATTACTAGGATCATCGTAAGGAGTATCTCATTGTAGGCGAGGAACATCATAGCGTGTTGACCACAGAGGGGAAAAAGGGTGGTGATTATTTAATGAAAGTGCTTCAAAGTCTGACGCAAGACTCGGACAATTAGAAACACTCCAAATCTGGGTAAAAGACTTACAGTGGTGGTTGAAGTGAAGAGGACCCGCCTCAGTCTGGTCACTGACAATGGATGACGTGTTCTCTGTAAGAAAAACACAGGAAAGGCAGCCCAAAGTTAGCCTCGTGGCACTCCAGTATGTGAAAGATTAAAGGATCAAAAAGGGAGTGGAACAAGAGACTCACGGTTCGTATTACCTGTGCTGTGTTCACTCGATCCCGTCACCAGATCAGGAATCTAAAAAACAAAAGGCCTGGGCCCCGCAAAACATTAGAAGGAGATTATGCCGAAATTACTGGGGCGGTCGCACACATAGCGTGTGCATTATTACCTGATTTATGATGCAGATAGGGATGGCTGCTCAATCCTGCCGGGAAACCGATAGGCAATCTGAAGAGATAGAAGGGCCGGGGGCCGGCAAAACATCAGCGGCCGTTCTCAGAAAAAATGTGTACATTACTGGCTTTGTCGAGCATGTGAAAGTTATTACCTGGTATCGGGGTTGAATCCTCGAAGAAACGCGGTCCACAATAGCGGCCGACACTGCACTATTGCTAAGTATCATAGCAACGGGAATCACATGACTCGGAAATGAGCCAGGGAGATTACGGTGGGCTTAGAGAAAAAAAGACTTGCATATTGGAGCCCAGTAGTCTAAGTATTATGGCACAGGAAAAAACGATATTGATGGCAGAGTAAAAAAGTAAAAAGCGCGATCATAATGAGTGGCCAATTGCTCATATAAATAAATTGTCAGGAAGAATCGTGACCAATGTATACGAGGTAACTCGATATGGGTATGCACATTCTGGGAAAGTGTTGTGCTTTCCAATGGGCCTCTCTAAATCCAACATTGGTCTAGGCCGGAATAGTCTGAAAAGGGGGGAGCGCGGTGTGTGCGTCAATAATGTGATATTATTACATATTAAGTCTACAATAAGGCATTGCTGTATGTTGTCAACATTACTTGTGAGTAGGTCATAAAGTGGTAAACAATGGTAAAAGATGTCCATTAGTACATCTGGAGATGGCGTACCTATCTCACATGATGGTAAAAGCCAGCTTTTTTGCAAGCTGGTTTTTGGATAACCTTTGCGGTTAGGGCGGATTGTGCCACATGCAAAAGTGTCCACTTTAAACAATTCCTTAAATAATTGCACAGCAGTGTAGAAGTTATCAAGGTACACATGGTGGCCCCTGTTAAACAGTCTTCTAGCAAGATCCCACACAATTTTATCTGAAACTCCAAAAGTGGAAGGACAACCTGGGGGGTCAATAGTGGAATCTCTACCAGTGTACACACGAAAATTAAAAACATATCCTGTCCTACTCTCAGACAACATAGCGTGCCCTCTTGCTAGGGATGTACTGCCTAAAAAACAAATGACCCTTAAACAAAACCAAAGACTCGTCGATAGATATTTCTTTCCAAGAGTATAGATCTCTGAAAATCGATCTACAAAGTGATCAAGAACAGGCCAAATCCTAAACAGACTGTCCCAGTCAGGGTGAATACGTGGCAACACCAAAGAATTATCAAAAAAATGCAGCATGGTAGTAAAGTAAATACCGATCACGAGTCATAACTGCAGGAAATATGGCTGTTACCCTCAAGGGGCTGGTAGACCAATATGAAGCCAGGTATGGCTTCCTTAGCACACCCATCAATAAAGTCAAACCCCAAAACTTCTTAATCTCCTCTAGATTTGTGGGAGTCCACCGGGTATCTCTATAGTGGGGCCTACGTTTGTCACTGTTGTCTGTCAAAAACTGTTCAGCATACAAATTAGTCTGCTCGACAATCTCACCCAAAAATACATCATCCATAAATTACTGAAAAAACTGTATAGCCAAAAAAATATAACAATCCACTCTACAACCTGCATCACCGCTAAAGGCAGGCAACAACGGCTGCACCATGCTTGGATCAACCCAGTGTCCAGCACTTCCAGTAGGAAGCCTAGCAGCCTCAGGCTGCAATCCAGATGCCTCTTGCACCATCGGCACAGCAGTATCCTCCTCTGAAACAGTCACTTCATCTGCACTGAGAGAGCCTTCATCATCCGATGATTCCATGTGGAGAGAAAACTCACTGCCAGAATAAGTAATAAACAAAATGCACCTTTATCAAAAATACCTATACACTCCAAAACGATATTACTCACTTGCTTGAAGCAGCTAAACTCACCACCATGTACTCTGCACAGACACAGTATGGATCAACAATATCCCACTAAAAAAGAAAGAGAAAATTACACATAAGACAATGCAAAACACATCACAAAGATTTTCATGCTCAAAACACTAACTAAATATGCTGCCACGATGACACCACTTACAAAAAAATACATTCCTACATTACAATTTACTAATTTGGAGTAAATACAACAAAAATGTTTTTCTTACCAAAAAACTGCAAGTATGCAACACTGCAGAACAACCACTGTCGAAACCGCAAACAAGAATCAAAAGCTTTACACTAGATTAAAAAGGAGAAACAAACATTACAATCACATATGCAAATAATGCACCAGTCCACCTGGGTAGGTGGGCCTAAGAGTATACATTAAATATTCACCCCCGTAAAAGGAGAGCAACCCTTGCCTTTGAGGCCATCCCCCAAAACAAACATTTTTAAAATCCTGGTGTCTAGTGGCTTCTGCCCCGTTGGGGGCAGATGGGCCTAAAAACATACTGCTACTCTGCCACCCAAAGAGGGCAGAAAGGGCCACATTCATCCTCCCATAGAGGGAAGCAACCCATGTCCAAGGGGTGGCTCCCCAACATAAAAAAACCCTGGTGGCCTACAGGCCATAGAAATAAAAAAAATCAGCCGAACTGCCCCTCAGTGTGATACCAAATGGGATGATGGATGGAGCGCTTGAGCAAATCTAACACCCACCCCGTCAACTGATCTGGGTTTAATCCATCATCATTCTTTAGCTCACTTCACCACCCCAGTTCAGATATGGCCATATGCAAATCAGTCTGACCCTGTGCGCTTTGATTGCCCTAAGTTTTCAGGGTATGCCCAGACGTGGGTCCCTTGCTCACTTTGCCACTGGACTCAAGCTAGCCTGGCTGATGACTGCTGATTAGCCAGAAATCGGTCCCAGGATGGTTGTTTCAGGCCAGGGAAGACATGGCTTGGCAGTTCGGGCAGGACTGTTCCAATGAGGCACAGGGTCAGACTAATTTGCATATGACCATGTCTGAACTTGGGTGGTGGAGTGAGCTAAAGCATGGTGATGCATACAAAATTAAATCTGCCCCCCACCCCAGGGGGCAGACAAAGTCAAAATGTATGCCCCTAAAAGGGGAGTGACCCTTGCCCACGGGGCCACTCCCCACTACATTTATTCTATTGGCCCAGTGGGCCGAATGCATTTAAAAAAAATGGAATCTGCCCCTCCAAGGGGAGCAAACAATGCAAAAGTGTAGGCCTCTAAAAGGGGAGTGACCCTTGCCTAAGGGGCCTCTCCCCCAACCAAACCCTAACATCATGGGCATACAAAAATGCCCCCCAAAGGGGAGTGACACTTACCCAAGGGGCCACTCCCCAGTACATTTATTACATTACGATTTTCTTTTAGTAAAATTAAAACGGCAGACAAAGCCAAATTTTATGCCTCAAAAAGGGGAGTGACCCTTGCCCAAGGGGCCACTCCCCAGTATATTTCTTCAATTGGATCAATGGGCCGAATACATTTTTTATAATTTAAATCTGCCCACCCAGGGGGGCAAACAAAGCTAACATTTTGGCCCCCAAAAGGGGAGCAAGCCTTGCCGAAGTGGTCGCTCCCCAAAACAAAATAAACAATGTGGGGTTGCTAAAATGCCCCCAAGAAGAGTGAACCTTTCCCAAGGGGCCACTCCCGAGCACATTGGCCCATTGGGCCAATTTTATAATTTAAAATTAAATTCTGCCCCCCCGCAGGGGGGCAGCCAAAGCCATTACAATCCCCCTAAAGGGGGAGCGACCCTTGCCCAAGAGGCCGCTACCCCAACCAACAAACACTGACAAATTAAAACAATTATAATATTCCCTGGCGCTAGTGGGCATTCCTGCTGCACGATCGTACAGCAGGAATGCACAAAAGATGCATCGAGGGAAAGGAAAACCCTTTCCTTTCCCCAATGCCTCTTTCGTTAAACTCCCCCTTCGCAGCCCCAAAACTCACCTCTTTGTTCACCGACCCGCAGGAAGCAAATGGCTTCCTGGCGTCGGTATACAAAGGGGAAACCTCCAAAGACGTCAGCGCGCCTTGCGCGCTGATGTCATTGATGATGCAGAGGGGAAGGGGGGTGGGGGGAGGCAGGGGAGGTCTTCCCCTGCCTTCCCCATAACAAATTTAAAGATCGACTGCCCATGGGGGAGCGTCAGCGCTTGCCCCGTGTGTGGGTGTCATGACGAGCTGAGCTCGTCATGAGCACACAGCGAATATGTGCCATGACAAGCTCAGCTCGTCATTAGCATACACGGGGTTAAGTTTAAATGATGCAAATATGTCCTTGTTAGTATAGTGGTTAGTATCCCGGCCTGTCACACTGGAGACCGGGGTTCAATTGATGGACGGAGAGGCGGCTCCTTTTATTCACACAATTAAATATTATTATGTACTTTCTAACATTGTAAAATATATCTGTCATCATCCTTGCCTATTACAATTGCAAAAAAATGTTGATTTCACTGATGGCCAAAATGCTTACAGATGTGTTAACTGAAATTCAGAATATGCTCTGAATATTTCAATATGCACAGGCGTACCATCAAAAACAATTTGCCTATACAATCTCTCGGAAAATGAGACGAAGCAGTGGTGAATCCTAGGCTGCTGCACCTCTCGATTGGCACGATTTACAAGTAGAATGACTGCTTTTGGTTAGTAGTGACCCCGGGTGGCTAATAGTTATAAGCTGCAAATGGTAAAGTGAGCTGAATATATATATATATATATATATATAGATATATATATATATATATATATATTACCTACTGGCGGTCGCCAGTAGGTATATATAGTTAGGATTTTTTCTCTATGGGTTTTTTGAAAATTCTATGTCTAATAACTTTGGCGTTTGTGGACGGAATTGGCTGAAATTTTCAGGAAAATGGCACATTTTGTTTCTGAGCAGCCCCTGAAAATTTTGGGGGGGTTCGTCAAGGGGGGGCCGAGAAAAAAGGGGGGTCCCAAAACGCGTTTTTCCCATGTTAATTTCCGTAGGGCGGTTGGCCTCACTTTTAGCCCGAACGGCTGAATGGATTTGCACGAAACTTGGCAAAATTGTAGGGACTGGTAGCCCGATGTGCCTTTTGTAGGTCTCAATATATGTGCTCCAGTGGATTTTGAGAAATTAACGTTTAAAAAAAGATATATATCTGTAACAGCGGACCGGGCAGCGCTCTGGTTCGCGGACTTTTCGCGCAACGGAGCTTTGTGAAGCGAAGCTGATTGGTTCTCCGGCGTCTGTCAACATTCCAAACAGTCCGTAGCGGCCGCCATCTTGTCTCTCGGTAGGATCGAGAGACAAGAGGAGGTCAAAACAAAGGGGGAAATAACTATAAGGGGGCATAGTAGATCCTCGCTGACCCCCTAGGTTTGATGTGGAGGTTTTAAAAGGGCCCCGCGGGGCAAAAAAAAAAAATAATAATAATAATCGAACGGCTGAATGGATTTGCACGAAACTTGGCAAAATATTAGGGACTGGTAGCCCGATGTGCCTTTGCTAGGTCTCAATATATGTGCTCCAGTGGATTTTGAGAAATTAACGTTCAAAAAAAGATATATATCTGTAACAGCGCTCCGCTTCGCGTAACGGAGGTTTGCGAAGCTGATTGGTCATTCTGTCACTGGGCTATAGTTGGGCTACATCTGGCTGATATTTGGGCTACATTTGTTTTTTGTGTGTCTGGCGGCCATCTTTGGGCTACATTGGGCTACATTGGGCTTCATTGGGCTACATTCGGCTAATTAGCAAATAGCTCATCGCAAACTAGGAATGGTAAAGAATCGCTATTTATTCCTTAAAGTTCGCTATTTAGGAAATGCAAAAAACTTTGATGATACATATGGCGGTTCATCTCTAACAAGATAAGAAGCATAGGGATACATTTATGATGACTGGCGCATCACCAGGGATGTGTTAGTCATTCTGTGCCGCTGTTCCGTCACCTATGGTGTGCTGCATTTACAATGCGGCGCATCATGGGGCAAAAACAGCACAGATGCGTGATGTATCTGTGCCGTAAAGGTGGCGCATTGCTGGAGTTGTATCGCAAGTGTGATGAAGCTCCAGCAAGGGTCGGGGGTGCCCCTGTCGCAGGGTTTCTGTTCTCACACAGAACTGTGGACAGAGGATTGGAACCTCGGCGAATGCATTGCTGGAGTTGTATCGCAAGTGTGATGAAGCTCCAGCAAGGGTCGGGGGTGCCCCTGTCACAGGGTTTCTGTTCTCACACAGAACTGTGGACAGAGGATTGGAACCTCGGCGAATTAGGGTGTCCCAAAACTCACGTTAGTAATCAAAAACTCCTTAGCAAGCTAGGTACAGTGTCACATTGGATATAACAAACTCTCAATGTTTAGACAATCCAGAATATGAACTTATAGTACCTCAGGATACGTGGAACTCATGAACAGTCGGTCGTTATAGATTTCTTAGAAACCAGAACATGGAGTTAAGAAGAACAGATGTGTATTTGAAATGTTTATTTACTAATGCCGTCTTCTCAGGCGTAGTACCTTAGATAATAAAAGTACACATATTATCAGTAGCAAAATTACCAGCATAGTTACTAGTACATAAAAAGTGAATGGTGATAGTATGTTAACATGCTGTAAATGAATAAGAGTTAGCAACACTTATAAGCAGCCGCGGGCCGTGGAGGGAGTTACGGTGAGGCAGGGAGGCGGGGAGGGGGAGAAGCAGGGTGGAGAATACAAGTACACATATTATCAGTAGCAAAATTACCAGCATAGTTACTAGTACATAAAAAGCGAATGGTGACAGTATGTTAACATGCTGTAAATGAATAAGAGTTAGCAACACTTATAAGCAGCCGCGGGCCGTGGAGGGAGTTACGGTGGGGCAGGGAGGCGGGGAGGGGGAGGGGCAAGGTAGAGAGGGCTCCACCCTGCTTCTCCCCCTCCCCGCCTCCCTGCCCCATCGTAACTCCCTCCACGGCCCGCGGCTGTTTATATCTCACCCTCCCTAATACACATATTATATTATTTGCTAAGAAGGTCTCTTTGTGTTGGTTTAGGGCGTGCCCATACTTTAGTGTCTTAGATTTGAAGGAATCACATCAGCATACACCAGCTCTCTCTTCATGTGAACCGCATCAACTGTTGTGTATGTGTGTTCGGCAAAGCAATATAAAACCCGCCTCATGCCCAGAATTGGCAGAAGTTGCACTTATGTTATGAGTATGAAGTCGTGGAGATCAGACCTCATAACAATTCTGTATCGTGTTGTTCTTGAAACTTTAGCACTCGCTGTACAGATATAGTTTAACAAGTAAAGCAGATAGTAGACCAATAACATATTATTCTCATGTAAACCACGATGAACTACTAGGTGGAAAGCTAAAGCAACAACTAAGTGTCGTGTGCAGAAGTTGCAAAAAAGGAAAAATGGCGTTTAAACCGGTAATGAGCCCATGCTAACTTAACACGGTGTAAAGATATCCAGGACCTAGATGACACCTCCTCATGATCCGGAAACGAACTGAATAAGATAATAGAAGTGCCATCTCATGAGAGCAGATTGCAAGTTTATATGTGGACGGTCCGCAAGGTAAAGCATTAAAAACTAGGAAAATTTAATGCTAAAGAAAAATAAAACAGCCAAGTACTTTATCGAGTCTTAAGCCAATAGGCAAGGTAAATAATAAAAACTTGACAAATAAGTCAATGAATTGTCAATGAAATGCTAGTACTCAGCATATCAAACATGAAAAAGGTCTATGACATAACTGTGTATGCAAAATAAGCTGCAACAGCCTCCAATAGGAAGTCACCGTCTTCATCCGAAAACAGTTCAGCCATCCAATTTAAAAGCGGAAAAGAACATACGTGCTCTCCCAGCACCGGATCCTCTATCAACATCAGAGGACAGCTCGGTGGGTTTTCAAGAAAGCTCTGTTCCAAGAAAGACTGTGCTGCCGCCAGTAAATTCCAGGGACCAAGTAGTCCATGCATCAATGCCACAGCCATAATCCTTTCGCCAGGACAAACCAACTCGTGAGTAATGATAGGAGTCATCAGCTGATTAAAGTCGACGTCAGGAGAAACCGGTCCGCAGAGACACAAATCAATGGCCCAATCGAAATCACAGGTCAGGCAGTGAAATACAGGCTGGACACAGGTGAAGTAGGAGAATCGAAAAGATAATCCATATGCCGTGCTTAATATCGCCAGCGGCATTGTGCCATAATATTCTAGCATGCGATTGCGGAACAGTGTCAGCAGCTGCAGGGTGGGAGGTTGCATAGGAGGGACATCCATATTTAAAAATTTAAAAAAGCACAAGAGCGTCCGCTGGTAATGCAAGTAAAAATGCCAATCCACGAACCAGAGTGCAGAAAATAGAATGAAAGGAAGCAGGGATGACTCCAAAGATTTTCTCAAATGAAGTCACGAGACCACTGGTAACAACTTTAAAAAAGTGCGCCAGGGACTTTGTGGAGGATGCGTTAAAGATAGTAGGAAACATGTTGCTGAAATTGAAAGGCAAATCTTAATTGAAAAGGGTGTGCACCTCTGTACGGGTGTTCGCTATGTGAAGTACGAAAGTTTCTTGCCATGCCGTTGAAATCTGTCCCAAGGTTGGTATTTGTGGCCAGATTGAAAACTCCCTATGTTCATGTGTGGGAGGAAATAGAACATTTCTGCAGCAAATAACCCGTTCACTTACTGTTACGATAAAAGGAATACTTTTAATTAACTCAGAACAATCTTCATTATTGAGCATCAAATAACTACCATTTTCCAACAACTTGAACGTGGGGATGATAGCAGGAACTGGCGTGCCTTGCAACACGCAAGCCATATTTGGTCGGTGTTTGTTGCATGAACCGTGTAACTGTATGTGCCTACACATTAGTGAATGATCTGGCGTCTCAGTGCATTCCTCTCCATTCAGATAAACTTCTTGATCATCTTTGAAACATCTGTATGTGTATGGAAGCGACCAGACCTCATGAAGAAAAGCACTACCTAAAGGTTCATAACGACCTATTGGTATATATTTCATACAATTTGAAAACTTATATAAAGCAAAAGGCAGCGTTATTAAACCGTGGATAAGGCATGTTGCCAAAAAACCCGCAATCCTCTGCTGATGATGTCACTGAGCATGTCATGAATGATGTAATATGTGACATCATCAGCAGTGGATTACGGGTAATAGTATCTCTAGTTTACTCCCCTATAGCTGTCTTTCTTTTAACATAAGTGTCTGTTTCCTTCCCTTATACTTACTGTTTTTGGTTCGCTTCCGGTTCGCGTACCGGCGAGCGAACTGGGAAGCGAACTAAGAGAAATAGAGGTTGGCACAGTTCCAAATATTGTACCAATTTTTTAATAACGGGGAGGTAGTTCTGAAAAGAACTTTTTTTTTTATTTTTCTGAACATTTCTTTACTGTTTTGAATTTTTCGGAACAGTTTTATATTTTTTTGGGTTTTTCTTGGAGGGGGCAATGAAAACGATTCATTGTAAAGGGCTCAACAGGAGCAACAAAACAAAAAAAAGAAGTATTTATTATTTTGGGCGTTTCGGACAAACTTGCATATGATAGTCAATAGCTCTGTTGATCAGAGTGATGCTTTTTTCTCCGTAGGAAATGAATCCATCGCAAAATGCGCAGATGTGTTTTACATCACCAAATCTCATTTGTATATTTGGCACCATCTCCCTGCCCTCTGGTCCCGTTACTTCCGGTACAACAGATCTTCTGGCCATAATAGGGAGATTATCTAGGTCGTTCCGAAACTGTGCAGCACTGTAGTTGTTAGGATGCCACCTAGTCATATGGCGATGCATTGTGTAGTTTCCGAAACTGTATTTTTTGTCGGTCCCTCTGGACAGTCTATCTTGACATATAAGGCAAGTTACGTATCTTGCATTTACTTTTTTCTGACCTTTGGGAATTTTAAAAAATTGCCAAATGAAGTTTTCTTTCCGGTGAGACGCCCTGGGCTGCTCAGGCAAAAACTGCCTCTCTTCGTGCTCGTCCTCCTGTTCCTCTTCTTCTTCTTCTTGTTGAATTATAACTTGAGCAGGTGGTCCACTCTTCCTTGGATGTGGTGGAGGTGGTGGGGAAGCACCAGCTGAAGCTACTAAAGAAGCCATTGCTCAGTGATCACAAAGGGTCTTTCTCTCACAATGATGAAAGTCAGAGTGAGGAAAGAAGGAGGGATTTTCATCATTTGGGAAAAACAAGAGTTCTCAACCAATCAAAAGTGTTCATTTTAGATTATATGACCTAGTCTTACATCATTAGGAAACCAAAAGTGAAATGAACCAATGAAAAGTGTTATTACCAAGTCACATGACTTGCTGTGTTTACGTTAAGCGCTTTGCAGGGCCTCCCGGTTTGCTTCCAGAAACCTGCGCTTTGCGACTCGCTTCGCGTACCAGTTCGCTAACGTAGTACGTCATATGACGTATCACGCGACAACGTGAAACGTCATGCGGACGGGAGGCGTCACGATGTTGTTTTGTAACGCGGCACTTGCGGTAAAGAAACGTTTACCGGCTCGCGGTCTATTTCGCGGCATCAAGGTCAGCTAACGGGAAGCTTCCCGATTTGCGAAGCGGGAACGAAGAAAAAAAAATATTTAAAAAAAAAATTATTCATAAACATATAAAATATATTTTTGGATTTAAAGAAGAATACATTTTACAGCTACAGATATTAGCTGTTAAAAAACCAATGAAATTCACAGAAAAAACCATAGGTTATGGACCATATATAGTTAGGAATTAGCATTTACAAAACCTTGAAAATTCACTGAAAAAACCATAGGTTATAGACCATATATAGTTAGGAATTAGCATTTACAAAACCTTGAAAATTCACTGAAAAAACCATAGGTTATAGACCATATATAGTTAGGAATTAGCATTTAAAAAACCTTATTTTACTCACACAAAACCATTGAAATTCCATATATAGTTAGTTGCACTAACTATATATCGCGCACCCGCAATCCACTGCTGATCATGTCACATATTACATCATTCATGACATGGTCAGTGACATCACTGATGACATCACTGATGACATCTCAAATTACATCACTGATGACATCACTGATGACATCTCATTTGACATCATTCTTGTGCTAATACGATAAACCTCTTCAGACTCTAATATAACCTTAGATACACTCAGTGTATACAGACACTCACACACTGCCACTCATCCATGGAATTACTCACACACCCAGTCAGTCATGCAAAGAAACAATCTCACCTCCATTTCTTCAACTATACAGTTAAACACACCTTACTTATTGAAACATATACTAACACATATTTACTCTCTTATACAGTCCCTGATACAAGTTCACAATGATCGATACAATCACTCACTCATTCAGTGGCTCTCATGCACAGTTATTTATATATGCCAACTCTCACATGTACTGTGTTTTACATATGTACTTACTATGACATGTAGCATTGAGATATCCATTCACTCATCAATACACTCATGCACACAGTCAACTGCCCATGTAGCTGTTTCCACATGCACTCTTGAACTCATACACCTAGTGAATAAACTGCTCACACATCTATGCATAGAGTCACACACCTTCCAGCCACCCCCACACAAACTCAATCTCCCATAGAAATACTTGGGCAACCAATTAATAACACATATAGCCTCTCGTATAGCTAATGATCAACACATGCAGCAGTTTACAGAACAACAGACATAATGATGCACAAATTAAGACAGTTTAGTCACTAACCCATGCATTCAGTGAGACACATTTAATCACTCACTCATACAGTCAGTCATGCACCTACTAAATCCTTCATCCAGACACTTATACATCCACTCAAGACATATTTTAACTTTACAGAAAAATACAGTCACTGGATGTTGTCATCAGTGATGTCATCAGTGATGTCATTTGAGATGTCATCAGTGATGTCATCAGTGATGTCACTGACCATGTCATGAATGATGTAATATGTGACATGATCAGCAGTGGATTGCGGGTGCGCGATATATAGTTAGTGCAACTAACTATATATGGAATTTCAATGGTTTTGTGTGAGTAAAATAAGGTTTTTTAAATGCTAATTCCTAACTATATATGGTCTATAACCTATGGTTTTTTCAGTGAATTTTCAAGGTTTTGTAAATGCTAATTCCTAACTATATATGGTCCATAACCTATGGTTTTTTCTGTGAATATATATATATATATATATATATATCTATATATATATATATATATATATAGATATATATATATATATATATATCTATATATATATTACCTACTGGCGGTCGCCAGTAGGTATATTACCTACTGGCGGTCGCCAGTAGGTATATATAGTTAGGATTTTTTCTCTATGGGATTTTTGAAAATTCTATGTCTAATAACTTTGGCGTTTGTGGACGGAATTGGCTGAAATTTTCAGGAAAATGGCACATTTTGTTTCTGAGCAGCCCCTGAAAATTGGGGGGGGGTTCTTCCAGGGGGGGTCGAGAAAAAAGGGGGGTCCCACAACGTGTTTTTAACATTGAGTTTTCCATAAGGCGGTTGGCCTCACTTTTAGCCCGAACGGCTGAATGGATTTGCACGAAACTTGGCAAAATTGTAGGGACTGGTAGCCCGATGTGCCTTTTGTAGGTCTCAATATATGTGCTCCAGTGGATTTTGAGAAATTAACGTTTAAAAAAAGATATATATCTGTAACAGCGGACCGGGCAGCGCTCCAGTACGCGTACTTTTCGCGCAACGGAGCTTTGTGAAGCGAAGCTGATTGGTTCTCCGGCGTCTGTAAACATTCCAAACAGTCCGTAGCGGCCGCCATCTTGTCTCTCGGTAGGATCGAGAGACAAGAGGAGGCCAAAGCGAAGGGGCAAATGACCATAAGGGGGCATAGTAGATCCTCGCTGACCCCCTATGTTTGATGTGGAGGTTTTAAAAGGGTCCCGCGGGGCAAAAAAAAATAATAATAATCGAACGGCTGAATGGATTTGCACGAAACTTGGTCAAATATTAGGGACTGGTAGCCCGATGTGCCTTTGCTAGGTCTCAATATATGTGCTCCAGTGGATTTTGTGAAATTAACGTTAAAAAAAAAGATATATATCTGTAACAGCGCGTCTGTAAACATTCCAAACAGTCCGTAGCGACCGCCATAAAGGAATGTTTTCAAATTTTAAGTGCGCCATATGCCCCCAAATTTCTTTTTCAGGAGTGCAGCAGGGTGTTCTTGAGACACCCCTGCACCCTCGGAAAAATTCGTAATTTGCGATGAGGTAATTGCTAATCGCAAATTGCACCTTCATTCCTATGGGTCTCCTGCTGCATGGAAATGAATGGGTAATTTGTAATTAGCAAATAGCTCATCGCAAACTAGGAATGGTAAAGAATCGGTATTTATTCCTTAAAGTTCGCTCTTTAGGAAATGCAAAAAACTTTGATGATACATATGGCGGTTCATCTCTAACAAGATAAGAAGCATAGGGATAGATTTATGATGACTGGCGCATCACCAGGGATGTGTTAGTCATTCTGTGCCGCTGTTCCGTCACCTATGGTGTGCTGCATTTACAATGGGGCAAAAACAGCACAGATGCGTGACGTATCTGTGCCGTAAAGGTGGCGCATTGCTGGAGTTGTATCGCAAGTGTGATGAAGCTCCAGCAAGGCTCAGGGGTGCCCCTGTCGCAGGGTTTCTGTTCTCACACAGAACTGTGGACAGAGGATTGGAACCTCGGTGAATTAGGGTGCCCTAAAACTCACCTTAGTAATCAAAAACCCCTTAGCAAGCTAGGTACAGTGTCACATTGGATATAACAAACTCTCAATGTTTAGACAATCCAGAATATGAACTTATAGTACCTCAGGATACGTGGAACTCATGAACAGTCGGTCGTTATATATTTCTTAGAAACCAGAACATGGAGTTAAGAAGAACACATGTGTATTTGAAATGTTTATTTACTAATGCCGTCTTCTCAGGCGTAGTATCTTAGATAATACAAGTACACATATTATCAGTAGCAAAATTACCAGCATAGTTACTAGTACATAAAAAGCGAATGGTGACAGTATGTTAACATGCTGTAAATGAATAAGAGTTAGCAACAGTTATAAACAGCCGCGGGCCGTGGAGGGAGTTACGGTGGGGCGGGGAGGGGGAGGGGCAGGGTGGAGAGGGCTCCACCCTGCCCCTCCCCCTCCCCACCTCCCTGCCCCACCGTAACTCCCTCCACGGCCCGCGGCTGCTTATATCTCACCCTCCCTAATACACATATTATATTATTTGCTAAGAAGGTCTCTTTGTGTTGGTTTAGGGCGTGCCCATACTTTAGTGTCTTAGATTTGAAGGAATCACATCAGCATACAGCAGCTCTCTCTTCATGTGAACCGCATCAAGTGTTGTGTATGTGTGTTCGGCAAAGCAATATAAAACCCGCCTCATGCCCAGAATTGGCAGAAGCTGCACTTATGTTATGAGTATGAAGTCGTGGAGATCAGACCTCATAACAATTCTGTATTCTGTTGTTCTTGAAACTTCAGCACTCGCTGTACAGATATAGTTTAACAAGCAAAGCAGATAGTAGAGCAATAACATGTTATTCTCATGTAAACCACGATGAACTACTAGGTTGAAAGTTAAAGCAACAACTAAGTGTCGTGTGCAGAAGTTGCAAAAAAGGAAAAATGGCGTTTAAACCGGTAATGAGCCCATGCTAACTTAACACGGTGTAAAGATATCCAGGACCTAGATGACACCTCCCCATCATCCGGAAACGAACTGAATAAGATAATAGAAGTGCCATCTCATGAGAGCAGATTGCAACTTTATACGTGGACGGTCCGCAAGGTAAAACATTAAAAACTAGGAAAATTTAATGCTAAAGAAAAATAAAACAGCCAAGTACTTTATCGAGTCTTAAGCCAATAGGCAGGCTAAATAATAAAAACTTGACAAATAAGTCAATGAATTGTCAATGAAATGCTAGTACTCAGCATATCAAACATGAAAAAGGTCTATGACATAACTGTGTATGCAAAATAAGCTGCAACAGCCTCCAATAGGAAGTCACCGTCTTCATCCGAAAAGAGTTCAGCCATCCAATTTAAAAGCGGAAAAGAACATACGTGCTCTCCCAGCACCGGATCCTCTATCACCATCAGAGGACAGCTCGGTGGGTTTTCAAGAAAGCTCTGTTCCAAGAAAGACTGTGTTGCCGCCAGTAAATTCCAGGGACCAATTAGTCCATGCATCAATGCCACAGCCATAATCCTTTCGCCAGGACAAACCAACTCGTGAGTAATGATAGGAGCCATCAGCTGATTAAAGTCGACGTCAGGAGAAACCGGTCCGCAGAGACACAAATCAATGGCCCAATCGAAATCACAGGTCAGGCAGTGAAATACAGGCTGGACACAGGTGAAGTAGGAGAATCGAAAAGATAATCCATATGCCGTGCTTAATATCGCCAACGGCATTGTGCCATAATATTCTAGCATGCGATTGCGGAACAGCGTCAGCAGCTGCAGGGCGGGAGCTTGCACAGGAGGGACATCCATATTTAAAAATGTAAAAAAGCACAAGAGCGTCCGCTGGTAATGCAAGTAAAAATGGGAATCCACCAAGCACAGTGGAAAAAATAGAATGAAAGAAAGCAGGGATGACTCCAAAGATTTTCTCAAATGAAGTCACGAGACCACTGGTAACAACTTTAAAAAAGTGTGCCATGGCCTTTGTGGAGGACGCGTTAAAGATAGTCCGAACCATCTTGCTGAAATGGAAAGGCGAATTAGTATTGAAAATAGTCTGCACCTCTGTACGAGTGTTCGCTATGTGAAGCACGAAAGTTTCACGGGCCGAACTCAAGGCCACCTCTCTCTGAGACAAAAGAGCTCTTATTCTTGCCATGCCGTTGAAATCTGCTCCCAAGGTTGGTATTTGTGGCCAGATTGAAAACTCCCTATGTTCATGTGTGGGAGGAAATAGAACATTTCTGCAGCAAATAACCCGTTCACTTACTGTTACGATAAAAGGAATACTTTTAATTAACCCAGAACAATCTTCATTATTGAGCATCAAATAACTACCATTTTCCAACAACTTGAACGTGGGGATGATAGCAGGAACTGGCGTGCCTTGCAACACGCAAGCCATATTTGGTCGGTGTTTGTTGCATGAACCGTGTAACTGTATGTGCCTACACATTAGTGAATGATCTGGCGTCTCAGTGCATTCCTCTCCATTCAGATAAACTTCTTGATCATCTTTGAAACATCTGTATGTGTATGGAAGCGACCAGACCTCATGAAGAAAAGCACTACCTAAAGGTTCATAACGACCTATTGGTATATATTTCATACAGTTTGAAAACTTATATAAAGCAAAAGGCAGCGTTATTAAACCGTGGATAAGGCACGTTGCCAAAAAACCCGCAATCCTCTGCTGATGATGTCACTGAGCATGTCATGAATGATGTAATATGTGACATCATCAGCAGTGGATTACGGGTAATAGTATCTCTAGTTTACTCCCCTATAGCTGTCTTTCTTTTAACATAAGTGTCTGTTTCCTTCCCTTATACTTACTGTTCTTTTTTTAACAAAAATGTTTTGGTTCGCTTCCGGTTCGCGTACCGGCGAGCGAACTGGGAAGCGAACTACGAGAAATAGAGGTTGGCACAGTTCCAAATATTGTACCAATTTTTTAATAACGGGGAGGTAGTTCTGAAAAGAACTTTTTTTTTAATTGTTTTTGTTGTTTTATATTTTTTTTATTATTTTTCTGAACATTTTTTTACTTTTTTTGAATTTTTCTGAACAGTTTCATATTTTTTTTGTTTTTTTTTCGGAGGGGGCAACGAAAACGATTCATTGTAAAGGGCTCAACAGGAGCAACAAAACAAAAAAAAAGAATTTATTATTTGGGGCGTTTCGTACAAACTTGCATATGATAGTCAATCGCTCTGTTGATCAGAGTGATGCTTCTTTCTCCGTAGCAAATGAATCCACTGCAATGTACGCAGACTTGTTTTACTTCACGAAATCTCGTTTGTATATTTGGCACCATCTCCCTGCCCTCTGGTCCCGTTACTTCCGGTACAACAGATCTTCTGGCCATAATAGGGAGATTATCTAGGTCGTTACGAAACTGTGCAGCACTGTAGTTGTTAGGATGCCACCTAGTCATATGGCGATGCATTGTGTAGTTTTCGAAGCTGTATTTTTTGTCGGTCCCTCTGGACAGTCTATCTTGACATATAAGGCAAGTTACGTATCTTGCATTTACTTTTTTCTGACCTTTGGGAATTTAAAAAAATTGCCAAATGAAGTTTTCTTTCCGGTGAGACGTCCTGGGCTCCTCAGGCAAAAAGTGCCTCTCTTCGTGCTCGTCGTCCTGTTCCTCTTCTTCCTCTTCTTGCTGAATTATAACTTCAGCAGGTGGTCCACTCTTCCTTGGATGTGGTGGAGGTGGTGGGGAAGCACCAGCTGAAGCTACTAAAGAAGCCATTGCTCACTGGTAACAAAGGGTCTTTCTCTCACAATGATGAAAGTCAGAGTGAGGAAAGAAGGAGGGATTTTCATCATTTGGGAAAAACAATAGTTCTCAACCAATGAAAAGTGTTCATTTTAGATTATATGACCTAGTCTTACATCATTAGGAAAACAAAAGTGAAATGAACCAATGAAAAGTGTTATTACCAAGTCACATGACCTGCTGTGTTTACGTTACGCGCTTTGCAGGGCCTCCCGGTTTGCTTCCAGAAACCTGTGCTTTGCGACTCGGTAAGCGTACCAGTTCGCTAACGTAGCACGTCATATGACGTATCACGCGACAACGCGAAACGTCATGCGGACGGGAGGCGTCACGATGTTGTTTTCTAATGCGGCAGTTGCGGTAAAGAAACGTTTACCGGCTCGCGGTCTATTTCGCGGCATCAAGGTCAGCTAACGGGAAGCTTCCCGATTGGCGAAGCGGGAACGAAGAAAAAAAAATATTTAAAAAAAAAGTTATTAATAAACATATAAAATATATTTTGGGATTTAAAGAAGAATACATTTTACAGCTACAGATATTAGCTGTTAATAAAACCAATGAAATTCACTGAAAAAACCATAGGTTATAGACCATATATAGTTAGGAATTAGCATTTACAAAACCTTGAAAATTCACTGAAAAAACCATAGGTTATAGACCATATATAGTTAGGAATTAGCATTTAGAAAACCTTATTTTACTCACACAAAACCATTGAAATTCCATATATAGTTAGTTGCACTAACTATATATCGCGCACCCGCAATCCACTGCTGATGATGTCACATATTACATCATTCATGACATGGTCAGTGACATCACTGATGACATCACTGATGACATCTCAAATGACATCACTGATGACATCACTGATGACATCTCAAATGACATCACTGATGACATCATGACACACCAATACCAGTTACTACATACGCACTCACTGATTCCTACGTCTACACACACATTCACTCATTCACCCATACAATCACTCATACATACAGTCACTCATTATTACAACACTATCATATGCACTCATACACCGATGCAGACAGTCACACACTGCCACTCATCCATGGAGTTACTCACACACCAAGTCAGTCCTGTAAAGAATCAATCACACTTCCATTTCTTCATCTATACAGTTAAACACAGAACACCATACTTCAGTGACATCACTGATGACATCACTAATGACATCTGAAATGACATCACTGATGACATCTCAAATGACATCACTGATGACATCATGACACACCAATACCCGTTACTACATACGCACTCACTGATTCGTACGTCTACACACACATTCACTCATTCACCCATACAATTACTCATACATACAGTCACTTATTATTAGAACACTATCATATGCACTCATACACCTAGTCAGTCCTGTGAAGAATCAATCACACTTCCATTTCCTCATCTATAGTTAAACACAGAACACCATACTTTTCACACATATACTAACACATACTTACTCTCTTATACAATCACTGATACAAGTACACATTGATATGCACAGAGTCACACACCTCCCAGCCAGCCACACACACACTCAGTCTTCCATACATCCAGTCATTCTTCAATATGTAAAACGTATTTAAACTTTACAAAAACACACAGACACTAGATGATGTCATCAGTGATGTCATTTGAGATGTCATCAGTGATGTCATCAGTGATGTCACTGACCATGTCATGAATGATGTAATATGTGACATCATCAGCAGTGGATTGCGGGTGCGCGATATATAGTTAGTGCAACTAACTATATATGGAATTTCAATGGTTTTGTGTGAGTAAAATAAGGTTTTCTAAATGCTAATTCCTAACTATATATGGTCTATAACCTATGGTTTTTTCAGTGAATTTTCAAGGTTTTGTAAATGCTAATTCCTAACTATATATGGTCTATAACCTATGGTTTTTTCAGTGAATATAGTTAGGATTTTTTCTCTATGGGATTTTTGAAAATTCTATGTCTAATAACTTTGGCGTTTGTGGACGGAATTGGCTGACATTTTCAGGAAAATGCAACATTTCTTTTCTGAGCAGCCCCTGAAAATTTGGGGGGGGGGGTTCATCAAGGGGGGGCCGAGAAAAAAGGGGGGTCCCAAAACGCGTTTTTCCCATGTTAATTTCCATAGGGCGGTTGGCCTCACTTTTAGCCCGAACGGCTGAATGGATTTTCACGAAACTTGGCAAAATTGTAGGGACTGGTAGCCCGATGTGCCTTTGCTAGGTCTCAATATATGTGCTCCAGTGGATTTTGAAAAATTAACGTTTTAAAAAATATATATATCTGTAACAGCGCTCTGGGTAGCGCTCCGGTTCGCGTACTTGACGCGTAACGGAACTTCGCGAAGCAAAGCTGGCTCTCCGGTGTCTGTCAACATTCTAAACAGTCCGGAGCGGCCGCCATCTTGTCTCTCGGTAGGATCGAGAGACAAGAGGAGGCCAAAACAAAGGGGGAAATGACCATAAGGGGGAATAGTAGATCCTCCCTGACCCCCTAGGTTTGATGTGGAGGCTTTAAAAGGGCCCCGCGGGGCAAAACAAAATTAAAAAAAAATCATTTTTGATGCGTGGAGTGCGCCCGGTACGCGCACCGGAAATTGGTCCGGGGAGCGTACTATGAGGAAAAAAGAATGATAGACTTTTCAAATATTGTATGTTTATTGATTGTTCGTTTTGTTGTTTTTTATTTTTATTTTTTTATTTATTTATTTATTTTGGTTGTACTTCATGAATTAGATATAAAAATGAATAATGTCTCAAACAATTTTTAATTATTAAATAAAAATGTATTGGTCAGAATTTTCATAGTTCAATAAAACTTGCAGCATTATATCATCTGGAATCTCCTCAAACATGCATGTTTCTATGTCTTGTAAGCATTCAATAAATTGTTCATCCAAAGACTGATCCATAAAATCTTCATTTAAAAATTCTTCATTTAAAATCTCCTCAGATGTAATGTCGAAGGAAACATTGATATTTTCGTGCTCCCCTTCAATTTTTTGGCTGTAAATTGCATAAAAAAATAATTATATCAGAAGAGTTAGGGCACTGTCGGGTTTAAGTTCAGACAGGTAGTTCTGTTTTTTTAACAGTGAAGTTAACTTTGCGTAGTGTATGGTAACAGGCAGCAAGTAGAAATATAAAAAAGTGCCTGTGAAGAAGTGTAAGTAAATTCATAATTATAGCAGAGAAGCCTAAGTCAATCAATAAATATAACAGAGGAGCCTATCTGTATCTATAACTATAGCAGGGGGACAGTAAATAATTATCAAAAAACGTTTTTACAAATTAATTTAAAGTGCCCCTTACAAATTATCAATTTACTTTACAGAGGGTGAAAATGCTCTTGAAATGTACTTCAGGAAGAAGTAGTGAAAATGGCTGTGTTTCCCTCTCTTTCTTTATATATATTCAGGTACATAACCAATCAAATGTCAGGTAAAAAAAAAAGAAAATGAAAGTAATATTTTAATTGGTTGTCAAGTCCAACACTTCAGATGTGTTTTATGAAGTAATTTACCTCAGGGTATTTAGAGAGGTCTACAGGCTAAATGGCTAAATGGAATTCCAACCAAATTTGTGAAAATGGTAGGGATTGGTATGTAGTATGAGCTAATCTATATGTGGTGAAAGTGTCTCCAGACGTTTTTCTGTAAATTACTTTCCCACCTTTTTTGAGCGGGCGCTTCCTAGTGCGCGCCCTGGTACGCGAATCGGCAGCGTTACGGGAGTCCTCCATTTTGTGTTTCGGTAGAATTGAGATACAAGATGGAGGGCAAATAATGTTCAGAATGGGTAGAAGGGGTCACGGTAGACGTATCCTGACCCCCTAGGTTTTCTGAGGGTGGCTGAGGAGGCCCATATGTGCGAGAAAAAAAACATTGTTTTTCAAATTTTCGCGCAGTTTGCGTCCGGTGCGCGTACCGGGTAGCGCTCCGGAAAGCGTAAATTGTGAAAATTAGTAAAAAAAAGTTACATTTAAAATTTGTTTTTTAGCGATAATAGTTAGGGTAGCTCTGAGAAGAGCTTTTGGGTCTGTGGTACATTTAGGTACTTATAAGTAGGTACCAATACATAGTCTTAAATTCAGGATGAAAAGTCTGTTCCCCTCATCTGAGAAGTGAACTCCATCTCCTCTGTAGATATCTTGCATGTAGTAACGCAAGTTATTGTTGTAGATGCAGCCCATTCCATGGTCTCTCATGTAAGCTGAAACAGACTTATTTACATGCTTCCTCGATTTCTCAATTTGTGGACAAAAATCGTTGGACCACTTCCATTTCTGTCTTTGGCATATATTGGAATATACCAAGGCAGTTTGAGGAAAAAGTGCCATCAATTGCTCAAAGGTGTCCTTTAAAAGCATTTCCAGACCTACCCCAGTCAAAGTGCCCAAGTCATTTCCTCCACAGTGCACAATTAACAGGTTAGGTTTTGGCAAATGCAAAAAGGTTTTCACCAATGGTATCAATTGGTGACATCTTAATCCTCTGTGGCCAATCCACTTGATTTCCACGTTTTGTAAATTGAGGTTAGCATACCTTTGAGCCCAGTGAATGTAACTATGTCCAACAATCCAGACAGAAAACATGGTGAGAGGAGGTTCTGCTGCAGTCAGATGAAGTGTGGTAATGAAATGGCAGTTCAAACAGTAGGAGTTTGTAATGAACAAAACTGTGGAGTTTCTGTGCTAATGATTCTTTGAAAGATGTAATTTGAATGGTGAAGAAAAAATCATTTTATGAAAGATTGCACTGGATACGCAGGTGCACTGAGAGTTCAGAGTTCAGTTGAAACATTGTTGTGTGAACTTGCAAACATCAGAGGTCTTTCAGGAGGTGGTTGCTATGCAAAAAAGGCAGAAAGGGCAGAGGGGGGAAGGGTGTTGATTTGAAAAAAGTGAGGGAAGAGTTTTGATTGGGTGGCATTAGAGATATGTGTGATGAATTACAGCATTTCTGTGCCATTGTTGGTTGCAGCCTCTGGAGTGCATACCCTGTGTTCTGCTGAAGACAAATCGGTGTGTGTCTGAGACTGTTTTCAAACTCAAAAAGTATTTGCTAAGGTGAGAAAAGATTCATTTAATTTAAATAGAGAATAGTATGCTTTAGGGAGAAAATTAATAAGAAAGTCGTGTATTTAAAATGTTGCTTTGTGTCAAGTGTTTTACAAATAGATTTAGTTTCTTTGAGTTTCATAGCCATGTTAAAAGTGACGCAAAAGTGGTGGAAGGGCCTTAAAAATACGCTTTCATGTGTGTTAGGGCATTTTAAGTCACTTCCCCATGAATGTGGGTAAATTATTGATTTACTTGATGTGTTTAGGAACGTTTTTTGAAATCAATTAGGTTTCTGGATATGTACTGCTAGAGTTTGATAGGTTGCTTGGGGCATATTTACAAGGTCTTTGAGTCCCTTTGATGTTATTTTTCCCATTTTAATTTTAGACATTTCCCCGTGGTGCAAGGTCCTTGTAAATACGCCCCCATGTGTGCTTGGCAAATTTAGATTTTGATTGTTTGAGTTACATAGCCATGTTAAAAGTGATGGAAAAAAAGGTGCAAGGGCCTTAAAAAAAACGCTTTCTTGTGTGTTAGGGCATTTTAAGTCACGTCCCCATGAATGTAGGTATATAACTGTTTTACATGATAGGTTTAAAAACGTTTTTTGAAATCAATTAGGTTTCTTGATATGTACTGCTAGAGTTTGATAGGTTGCTTGGGGCATATTTCCAAGGTCTTTGAGTCCCTTTGATGTTATTTTTCCCATTTTAATTTTAGACATTTCCCCGTGGTGCAAGGTCCTTGTAAATACGCCCCCATGTGTGCTTGGCAAATTTAGATTTTGATTGTTTGAGTTACATAGCCATGTTAAAAGTGATGGAAAAAAAAGTGCAAGGGCCTTAAAAAAAAGCTTTCATGTGTGTTAGGGCATTTTAAGTCACTTCCCCATGAATGTAGGTATATAATTGTTTTTCAATTATATCACCTGTGTTTCCTAACATTACGAATCACATTGTGCAGATGAGGTTTAGGCGTGTTCAGGGAGATAGAGGAGGTCTGGCCTTTGTTCAAGAGTGCAGTGGACATGATTCACTTCATTGGTAGGCCTGCACATGTATTATCTCCTCTGTACCCTTCAACAAGCCTAACTTTCATCTGCAACCCTGAGTAGGCCTCACCTCAAACAAACCTCTAGATAGTCCACACCTTATCGTCATCCTGAATCAATCATTTAAAGTGTTAGGGGCAGATTTATGATGGCCGTGCGCCTCTTTTGTGCTGCTGTTCCGTCACTTTTATAATGCAGCAGTGATTTACAAGATGTACCGTGTTGCAAGATAGGCTCACTTCATTGGTAGGCCTGCACATGTATTATATCCTCTATATTCTTCAAGAAGCCTAAATTTCATCAGCAACCCTGAGTAGACCTCACCTCAAACTTTTGTGACGCAGAGGCGGAGCAAAAGATGCGCTATGTTGTGACATATTTACAACTTGAAGCATCAAGGAAGATGTGTCATGCTGTAAAGTCCTGCCCCACATGAAACGTGCGTCAGGTTTCATGTGGGCGTTTTGTTGCAGAGTGGGCAGTCATTTGCATGAAAGCCCTGTAAAACTAACACAGTAAAATTAAGAAGATTTCACTGAGTCACCTTTATGGCATTGCTGAATCAAATACTTACGCCTGTTTGAAACAGGCATAAGGAGAGATGCACCATGCAATGTGTGGCTTGCCCCTGTGCATTGCAGTAGATATGTCGCGTTTATGACGTGATTCCTGCAATGCGCCGTTTTTGTGGAACAGATGCTTGATGCATCTGTGCTGCTTTTGCTCAATGGTGCTCTGCATTGTAAATGCGGCACATCATGGGTGGCAGAGCAGTGGCGCACGTTAACTGGTGCATCCCTGGGGATGCGCCAGTTAACATAAATCTGCTCCTTTAAATTTAAGTATTAGCAGGGGACACAGTGTTGGTGAGGTTATCCAAGGTTAAGAAGAGATGAGTCCAGTTCACTGAAAAGTTGGATATAGGCCTCACCTCCTCAGCATCGCTGGACATGGTTAAATAATATCTGCAAAATGTTACTCTTGTTAAACAATTTTACTATTATAGTCTCTGAGATTTGTCTCTTACTCTGCAACATCTCATTGTTGTTCTCTTTCTTTAAAGATAACGAGAACATCAACCATGATTGATAATGAGCAATCTGTTGATCTCGATCTTATCATCGAACTTGTCATTGAAACGTCAGTGGAAGTAGATCCCTTGGATGATTTATATCCTGTGGATGATGAAGTAGTTGATGAGGATGCTGATTTGTCAGAATTGTATGACATAGGGTGGGCATCTGACCTGCTCGAGCCTATTAACCTATAAAGACTTTTAAAAATAAATTTAAGTTACTCGAAATGAAAAGTAACCATGTAAACCGTTTTAGTTAAAATTAAATACAACTTCAAAAACAAATTGTGTGAAGTGTCTTTAATCAAATAGTAAAATATACTAATAAAATTAGTTCAGATTCACATATAAAGGAGCACAGGTGAAATGTAGAAGCATTCTATTTCTTTGCAACTATTTGTGAGTTTTAAATTTCATAATGCAGTAAAAATTATTGTATTTATATTGACAACTAGTATGTTAATTTTTTGACGACTGTTATTGATTTACTGTTTGGTAATAGTGGTTAATACATTTTTTTATTATATTTTACCACAGATTCAACTGCAGATCATTTCGAAATTAGAGAATGCCGTCTAAGGATAGAATCCGAAAGGCTACAAAACGTCAAAGACAGCAGATTAATAAATGGTTGCAGCAGTCCTCTGCAATAAAATCTCGTCAAGTCACCTAGAAAGCTCCGGGTAAGAGAACGAAATCATTCCTTAGAAACATTTGTAGAAACAAAAGTAGAACTACAGAACAAGTTTTAGTCCAGAAAAAGAGAGCCTATTTAAACGGAAAGGAAAGGCCAATCAAAAATGTTACTGGTAGAGCAGGAGATAACTCTGTGCATGGTAGTAGAAGGAAAAGTCAGTTTAGGGACATTCGTAGACGAATGTTCCGCAACAGGATAATTGGTAATTTGTTAAAAAATATTAAGAAAGATCAACAGAAAGTGGTTTTTTATAAGAGAAAAAAAAAAGTTGAGAAAATTATTGATCAGGCATTGGAAATTAAGCGAAAGTTATTTATTTTGATAATCAATAGAATTAGGAAACTAAACAAGTTAATTTATGATTTCAAAACAAATAGTAGATGGAAGAGAACAGTTAATCGTAGTAATTTTTGTGAAGTTTTTTCAGGAGAATGGATGCATAGTTCAAGTTCTGAGGCATTTTTTAATGAGGAGAGTTACTTTCAGGATAATGATTTGGTGCATACAGTTGACACCAGTGGTCGAGCATATGAGGTGAAAGATGGATGTGTGGTTGAAAAAGAAAAACTTGTGACAACAGAGGCAGAAGAGGTGTTAGGTAATGAGGTTTTAGGAAGACGTCCTACGGGACCTGTGTACACCTGGAAGTGTAGTAGTATTTGCAGTGTGCGACAGGATTCCATCAATTTGCTTTGTGATTTTGTACGGACATTTAATAAGAAAAGTTTGAAGCAGAAAATGACGTTATTGCAAGAATTAGATCCTTGCAGAGTGAGAGAAGTGACAGGTTTGCATGGTCATTCACTGGCTTGTCTTTCCAGGAGAGTATGCCAGAGTGTTTTTCATCATTTCAGGATGCTAGCAGTGCATCATAATAAAGTGAGGAAATTAGTTAGAATGTTGTATTATGCTAAGAGTCCAGCAATTATGCTTAAACAATTATGCACTGCTCTTTTTGCATGGTTCTGAAGTAGATGTGAAGAATATTTGTGAAGAAATTGAGTTTTGTTACTTTGCAAGTAAAGAGGAGAATGTTGAAATTGACCCAGAAGAAGAGGGTAATGTGGAAGATAGTGTACAGGTTTCCAGTACAGATAATTTTCAGAAGGAAATTGCCACGTTTCAGGTGAAATCAAGTGAGAGGCCTAATTTCACTTGTGTGTGTTGTCGACGCACTTATTATAAGAATCAGACTAAGTTAGTGGATTTATATGCGAAAAGTGAAAGGGAAAATAATAGTGAATGGAAGGATTTTGCAACATACTTGATGGTAGAAAATTGTTTTGATTTGGGATTGGATCAACGTGTGTGTACTTATTGTTGTAACAAATTAAATCAAAACCGGATGCCTGCTAGAGCGGTTCATAATAATCTGGAATTGGTTGAGATTCCTTCTGAATTGAAGGATTTAAATACTTATGAATCTATTTTGATTCAAAGTATTCATCCCTTTCAGGCTATTGTAAGAATGGAGCCAAAGACAGGGAAATTGCCTCCATCAGATTTACAGAGAGGATTAAAGGGAAGAGTTGTTTCTTTGCCTCTAGATTTGAAGAAAAACATTAATACAATTGGAGTAGAGAAAGTGGAAGAGGAACCTCTGGTTATCTTAGTTAATGGGGTTCCGACAAAGAGTAAGAAAATATGGCAAGATTTAGTGGATGTTAGGAAAGTCAAAAAGGCAACATTGTATTTGAAGAACAACAATAAGTACTACAAGAATGTATATGTTGCAGAAGAGGAAGTAAGTGAAGAAGAGGATAGCGATTTGTGTGCTGGTCAAATTTAGAAAGTAGAACCCTCTAAAAATGAAGAAATATATGAACATTATAGTGTTCATCCTTTGCATTTAAAGGAAGTCATGGGGAATGCTATTGAGTTGTTTCAAATGAAACAAGCCAAAGGAAGTCCCATTAGTGTTTGGGAGGAAAGTTTTGAAGCTCGGTGTTTCCCACAGCTATTTCCAACAGGTCAAGGAGGAAGATATGATGAGCGACCTGATCAAATTCCTGCTTCTGAATACCGGACTTTACGATTGTATGCAGAAGATCCTAGGTTTCGTCAATGCATTCCCTATTTGTTTCATCTACTGTTTGAAAGCGATCTGTCTGGACTGTCATATGCAGTGAACCACATCTTGAAAAGTGGTGTACAGATGCAAAACATCTCGGCAAGTGACTTTATGGATAAAGTCAATGTGCAAGACAGTATTTTGGATTCTCACCTGATTAATCTCATGGCGTATCAGCGTGGTACTAATGAGTACTGGTACCGTCGTCATGGTGATTTAAAATGTATGCTGAGGAACTTAGGAACTCCCACATGGTTCCTCACTCTCAGCTGTGCCGAGTATGGCTGGGAAGACTTACTTGAATTTCTACGAGAGGCAAATGGAAACATTGAAAATATCGAATTCAAGACACCCGGAGAACTGTGCTCTTCGGATCCAGTGAATGTATGCAGGTACTTCAATCATAGATTTGAAGCTATGATGTCTTTCCTCATGAACAAGAAAAATCCACCTCTTGGAGAGGTGTTGGATTTCTTCTGGAGAAAGGAGTACCAAGCAAGAGGTGCTCCTCATATACATATGCTGCTGTGGATCAAGGATGCACCTAAATTTGGAACAGATCCAGATGACTTAGTGATGAGTTTCATAGAACAGTATTCTACATGTGCTGTTCCAAACGCAAAGGAAGACAAAAGCCTAAGAGAACAAGTTTTACGCTTCCAAAGCCATCGTTGTGGAAAGTACTGTTGTCGTAAATTCAGAAACAAGGACAAGTTCTACACCAAATGTCGTTTCGCCTTTCCACGACCGGTGATTTCTAAAGGAAGAGTGAACAGTTTGATGTCTTCGCTGCGACATAATGTGATGAAGAAATCACCTAAAAACACATACAATTTGAAAAGGAACGAAGAGTCCAAGTACATCAACGACTACAACCCAGTGATTTTGTCCATGTGGAATGCTAACATGGATATACAGTTTGTGGCTGATAACTGTATGGCTGTGGCTCGGTATGTGACATCTTACATCACCAAAAAAGAAAAGACAGAATTGAAGGATATGTGGGAGGACATTTCCCATGAAAAGAGCCTCAGTAAGAAGTTGTACAGTTTCAGTCTGAAGATGTTGTCACATCGAGAAATCGGAGCTTACGAATGTTCTGACGGTTGTCTTCAGCAAGTCTCTATGCCAAATCCAGGAGTATCGTTTGGGCGAGTCTTGGCCTTGCTGCAACGCGTAATCGAGTTCTGAAACCTGTGCGGGAAATTGAGTATTTGGCGGAAAAGGAGCCAAACAGTACCGATATTTTGAAGACCAACATGTTGGATACATATTATCCAAATAGAAGCAGTCACCTTGAGAATGTTTGTCTGTATGAGGTTCTACAAAATTACATATTCAAGAGGAACATCAAAGAAGATATTGATAAAGGAGTGTATGCTGTAATTGGAAGTGAGGGATGTCTGGTCAAGCAAAGAAAATGCCAATTGGTAAACCATCGAAAATTGAGTGGCGAATCTCCTGAAAGAAAAGAGTTTTTCTATTTAGCTCTTTTGCAACTTCTCAAGCCTTGGCGTGCAGAAGAGGAACTGCTTGGAGATTTCCTCTGTTACGAAGACTCTTTCAATGCCGCCAAGGAGACTATAGAATGTCCTGTTTTTCCCAAATATCTGGAAATGTTGAATGCGGAAATCGAGCAGGAAGCAACGATTGCAGCCGAGATTGCTAGAGACAGTTCTCAGGACAGTCAGAGTTCATTAAGTCAGGATCCACTAGGAGGACCAGTTACCGAAAATGAAGCTGCCACTGCCATGATTGAAGTGGAAAGAGCCATGGCACATGCTCAGGAAGATGCGGTTAACTTAGAAGACTTGGAAAGACAACTCAACGTTGAGCAGAGGAAAATATATGAAGAAGTTACCAACCAAATTGATCATGGATTAAGTCATGAGAAGAAAGAGTGCTCATGTACGTCGTTGAAGCCTGTCCGACTGTACGTGAGTGGAGAAGCGGGAACTGGAAAAAGTTTCCTCATTAAAGCAATTTCATGTTATTTGCAGAAAAGGACTGAGTCATCGCTGTCTTGTGTTGTCACCGCTCCAACTGGACTGGCAGCACATAACGTTAAAGGTATTACTTTGCATCGTCTACTGATGCTGCCAGTGGAGCATGATAACAAATTACAATACCACAAGTTATCTGGAGATGCTTGTTGTGAAGTTTCAAGAGTCTTGAGGAAAATGAAACTTCTTATCATTGACGAAGTAAGCATGGTTTCCAATGTTATGCTTGCCTTTGTGCCTTTGAGAATGCAAGAAGTTCTCAAAACAGAGTATGATGTGTTATTTGGTGGCAAACACATCATTGTTTTCGGTGATCTTCTGCAGCTGACACCAGTGAAAGGACAACCTGTGTTCAAAATGCTCACGCATGAAGATACCAGGAAGTGCCTAGGGAGCATTGGCAACGTCAATATATGGTTAAACTTCAATTATGCTGAACTGCGTGAAAATATGCGTCAGGCGAAGGATGAAGATTACAAGAATATTCTACAAGATGTTAGAATCGGAAAAGTGACCGAGCATGGGAAAGAAGCTTTACATGCACGATTACTGTCAAATTTGTATCCAGAACAAGACGTTGTGCCTGAGAATATTTTTCAGAAAATTACTGAGAAGAAATCTGGAATATGTTTGATGCCAACTCTTGCAGAATGTGCCATCTTCAACAACAACATGTTGAATTTAGAAAACCAAGAGATTGTGAAGCTGGAAGCTATTGACAGAGTAGAGCATATGGGATCAACAATTATTTTGTCTGAGAATTTGAAATCAAAATTGGATTCATTAGAGAAGACTATATCTAAAACTGCAGGTTTTGAAAAGACTCTGAATGTGTGCTTAAATTGCCGTATAATTTTAAGAAGGAATTTACATGTTGAAAGAGGTCTGGTAAATGGATCAATGGGTAATGTTGTTGATTTTGTGAAATACAGAAATAGAGATGGAATTGAATTTTTAAAAATTAAATTTGATGGCATTGAGGAAGTACAGCTAATTGGTCGTTGCTCTGCTAGGTTTTTGCTTGTAAAAGACTTATATGTTCGCCGTAAGCAGTTTCCTGTTTGCTTGGCATATGCGGTGACAATCCATAAATCGCAAGGTTTAAGTGTAGACAGTGCATTGGTGAATATTGGCAGTTCTGTGTTCAAGGAGGGGATGGCATATGTGGCATTGTCACGAGTCAGAACTTTATCGGGATTGTACTTGATTGAGTGTGATGTCACAAACATTTGTGCGGATCTAGATTGTGTTAAGGAATACAATAGGTTAAGAAGAGAGTATGCGCCACATTTGCCTCAATATCCTTTATTTGAGAAACGTGTGGTAGGCCGGAAACAAAGAAATGTGACCAATAGTAGGGAGGTTGTAGCAAAAAGACGAAAAGTCGATGAACCTGAAATTATAAGCAGAAAGAAAAAGGATTCTGTTGAAGATGTTGTTGGTTTTCAATTTGAAAATAGTTCTGGTGTCAACTGCTATGCTAATGTAGTGGTTAATGTTGTCTTTTCTCTAGAAACTTTAAAACAACAGATTGTGATCAATTCGGATCAAAGTTTTTGCTGCTTGCTGAATTCTGTGTTAGAGAAATGTAGCACTGATAGAACAAAAATAGAAAGTGAAGTCTGAAAGTGTGTCTGAAATTCGAAATCTGTTAGACAAGTGTTCAGGTCAAACGCAATTCTCTCAAAATATTCAGCAAGATTGTCAGGAGTTTTTAATGTATATGTTTGATGTATTGCAAGATGAAGGTGTAGACGTAGATTACCTGTTTGGCCTTTCTTATCAATGGCAGCATGACTGCGAGAATTGTAGGGTATCAAGTACTACTAGTGTAGACTCAGAAAGATTTATATATTTAACTTTGCCAGACAGTAAATCAGTGTCCTTTAATAAGCTAGTAAAATCAGCCGATCACAACATAGAGTGTAGCCAATCTAAGTCAGCAATGCTGTCCACATTATTTATACGAACATATGGCCAGTATGTCATTTTAATGTTCCAACGATGTAGGCCTGATGGAACAAAATTGACAACTTTAATAAAAAATGTTGTGGCTTCGCAGTTGTCAATATCAGGAAGGACGTTTTTAACTGCAGCAATTATATATCATGACGGTCCTTCAACAACATATAAACAAAAACAGAGAGGTCAGATCAGTTTCAAAAGCCACAAGACGGAGTCAAATGAGGATCACACACCCACTTTGGGTGGGAAAGAAAGCCCTCACACACCGACCTAGTCAGTGTCATGCTTCATCATCGGGCCCCACCAAAGAGGCCGAGTGCCTCTTTGGTGTGCTGCGACGCCAGAAAGACTGCGGAGCTGGTTTTGTGAGGAGGGCGTGCTGTGAGGTAAGGTTAAAATTAAAAGTGCCTGAGAAGGTATCTGAAAAATCTATTTTAATTAGTGATCCCTAAGGCACAGAGAAAAAGTATTAAGTGTATGAATTTAGCTGCCAAGGTATTAGGATTGGTTAAATTCATAAATACATTACATCAGTCAACATGTTTCTGCCATATGGGTGGTTTCAATTTACCAAGGCAGAGAGAGTGCTACAATTTCTCCTTAGTCTAAGGTATTGCCCATAAGGAAGATTCTCTCTTAGAGGACGAGGATGAAAACTGCTGAACTCCAAGAGATTGTTTTTTGCTGTAGGCTTGTGGTGGGTTTTGGTTGTTATTCCAGTTCCATTCACTGAGATTACCACGTCGAGAAAGACAATGTCTGTTCTGCTTTTGGTGTTTGTAAACCTCAGGTTGTGGTCTAGAGTGTTTATCCATGTCAGAAAAGTATCCAGATCACTGTCATTCCCTGTCCAGAGAAGCAGGATATCCCAAGTCTTTTATCCTCGAGTGTGCCACCATAGCCCTAAAAGAGAATTTCTTCTCTTTTAAGGACAAATTATTTCTCCAATGCTCAGGTACCTCTATGGGCAGTATTTTTACCCCTAGTGTGGCCGGGCTTTATGTCGCTGATTTCGAGGCCAGACACATCCTACCACCCACCGCAGCTTTCTCATCGTCAATGCTCTTATGGAAGCGCTACATAGACGATATCCTGCTTCTCTGGACAGGGAATGATACCTACAGTGACTGCGGCATGGGGTTTGCCAAAAGTCTTTGGGCACTACCCCTGCTCTGACTGCAGCGTCTGTCACCTTACAGAAGCAACCAAAACACTATCGCTAGAAGCAGGTAGGATATGGACTCAGAGAGAACATACGAATTGCAATACAACTAACGTTGTCTACCTGATTACCTGCCCTTGCCAACTCCGCTATGTCGGGATGACAACACGCAAGGTTAAACTGCGTATATGCGAACATCGTAGCAATGTAAGATGTAAAAAGGTAACAACAAAGCTAAGTCGACACTATCTTGAGAATAACCACACACCAAATGACATGAAGTGGACTGTAATTGAGATGGTGAGGGGAACCACGAACATAACCAAGAGACTCTTTGAAAAGGAGCAACGATGGGTGTATCGCTTGGGTACCCATAATAACGCTCTAAACGATGACATCCCATGGAACTCTGCATTATCCTCACAATAATCTGTTGTGAATCACACCCTTGAATTAGCTGTCATATTTCCCCATTAACAGCTCTTTACACAAACCCAATGCCAACCGCAACACAGGTTCCCTTGTGGTGCTCTCCCGAAATCAATACTCTAGATATTCTTTTTCTTCTTTTTTCTCTCTTTGTTACCCCAGGATACAAGAATAATTTAGCTGGTGGAGGCGAATACTACCTGACACAGCCACTTTGCTACGAACCAGACACACTCTGTGTTTCCTCATGAACTGTAAAGGCGATATGAGACTTTGTTCTCTAAAAGAGATTTACACTAACCAATAGCGTAATTATTTATCCCACCGGTAACTTTGCTGATCAACATGACACTTATGATACAGTGATGTGTCATTTACGAAGTTTTAACGACCCGATTGGAACGCTGATGCTAACCAGATTGGCTCTGAAATCCAAGCCTCGCTCTGGTTGACGGCCGCGCCTCTCCCGAGTGGGCGGGCGCGTTCCAAACCTCGTTTTGGTTGGGCGCGCCCACCCGGAAGGGCGCGACGCGACACACTGGCGCTTTAAACACAGAGCTACCGGCCCCGCTCCCCATCGTCGGGGTCCGGTATCGAGGCAACTCCTAGGTTGTATAGTGGGTTGTGAGCACTGAGGGCGTAAGTGGACCACTGCTACAGGAACGCTGCTACTCTACAAATAACGAGCTAAGTGGTAATCCGGTTGCACGGAGGTTTCATGCTAACCTTCCTTCTTTTACAGGATGTGCCAGGCGCGCTCCAACCCCCCTCCCGAGACCCATGGTGCAAGTAGCGCCCTGTTTTAAAGTGAGATATTTTCCGAATTACCATCAAAAGGGGTCACAGACCTTTTGGTCCATTGATCCCTTCATAAGGAGTACACAGACTGTGTGTTTTTAACCTCATTTACCGTCGTATTTTAAATACACCTCTAGCACTGCACTTCCCAGAGTTAACGCTATCATCCCCACAGGGCTATTTGGATGGTGTTAAAACTTAGTGTCTACTTTGGGAACCACCTTGTATGCCACTTATTATGGAGCACCATGATCAAACATGAAAGCAGATACTGATTTTATGTATGTTTGTCTATGTTTGTTTGTGTGTTTTTCACTTCACAGGTGCTGATTTACTCTACAATTTGGAGTTTTTTTGGATTGAGCTAATTGCTCTCCTTTTTTTCAGCACTTTTTCACCTTTTTTAGATTTTCACTTTCACGTCCCCAGGTTAGGGTGGACGATTAGAGAGTCCATACCGCTGGGGTTTAGTCCTGATGAATGCCTTGGTAAATTGAAACCACCCATATGGCAGAAACATGTTGACTGATGTAATGTATTTATGAATTTAACCAATTCTAATACCTTGGCAGCTAAATTCATACACTTAATACTTTTTCTCTGTGCCTTAGGGATCACTAATTAAAATTGATTTTTCAGATACCTTTTCAGGCACTTTTAATTTTAACCTTACCTCACAGCACGCCTTCCTCACAAAACCAGCTCCGCAGTCTTTCTGGCGTCGCAGCACACCAAAGAGGCACTCGGCCTCTTTGGTGGGGCCCGATGATGAAGCATGACACTGACTAGGTCGGAGTTTAGAGAACAAAGTCTCATATCGCCTTTACAGTTCATGAGGAAACACAGAGTGTGTCTGGTTCGTAGCAAAGTGGCTGTGTCAAGTAGTATTCGCCTCCACCAGCTAAATTATTCTTGTATCCTGGGGCAACAAAGAGAGAAAAAAGAAGAAAAAGAATATCTGGAGTATTGATTTCGGGAGAGCACCACAAGGGAACCTGTGTGGCGGTTGGCATTGGGTTAAAAATTCATTGAAAAAACCATAGGTTATAGACCATATATAGTTAGGAATTAGCATTTACAAAACCTTATTTTACTCACACAAAACCATTGAAATTCCATATATAGTTAGTTGCACTAACTATATATCGCGCACCCGCAATCCACTGCTGATGATGTCACATATTACATCATTCATGACACGGTCAGTGACATCACTGATGAGATCACTGATGACATCTTAAATGACATCACTGATGACATCTTATTTGACATTAATGACCACATCACTGATGATATCATTCATGTGACAATACAATACATCTCCTCACATTTTAATATAACCTTTTTTACACCCAGTGTTAAATACAGAGTATAATTTTTGAAACCATTCACACACCAACACTAGTTACTACATACGCACTCACTGATTCCTACGTCTACACACACATTCACTTATTCACCCATACAATCATTCATACATACAATCACTCATCTTTACAACACTATCATATGCACTCATACACCTATACAGATACTCACACTCTGCCACTCATCCATGGAGTTACTCACACACCTAGTCAGTCCTGTAAAGAATCAATCACACTTCCATTTTCTAATCTATACAGTTAAACATAGAGCACCTTACATTTTCAAACATATACTAACACATACTTACTCTCTTATACAATCATTGATACAAGTACACATTGATCTGCACAAAGTCACACACCTCCCAGCCAGCCACACACATACTCAGTCTCCCATACAAATACTTGAGCAATCAATCAATAACCCATATAGTTACTCATATAGCTACTGATCAACACATGCAGCAGTTTACGGAACAACAGACATAATGATGCACAAATTAAGACAGTTTAGTCACTAACCCATGCCCTCAGTGAGACACATTTAATCACTCACTCATACAGTCAGTCATGCACCTACTAAATCCTTCATCCAGACACTTATAAATCCACTCATTCTTCAATATGTAAGACATATTTTAACTTTACAGAAACATACAGTCACTGGATGTAGTCATCAGTGATGTCATCAGTAATGTCATTTGAGATGTCATCAGTGATGTCATTTGAGATGTCATCAGTGATGTCATCAGTGATGTCACTGACCGTGTCATGAATGATGTAATATGTGACATCATCAGCAGTGGATTGCGGGTGCGCGATATATAGTTAGTGCAACTAACTATATATGGAATCTCAATGGTTTTGTGTGAGTAAAATAAGGTTTTGTAAATGCTAATTCCTAACTATATATGGTCTATAACCTATGGTTTTTTCAATGAATTTTCAAGGTTTTGTAATTGTAAATGCTAATTCCTAACTATATATGGTCTATAACCTATGGTTTTTTCAGTGATATATATATATATATATATATATATATATATATATATATATATATATATATATATATATAAACGAAACATGTTGGTTTTGAATGCCGTTATCCCGTTGTTCCTCTGCACGAATTAAAGGCAAAAAAGCAAAAGTTTTTGTGCGACTCACCTGTCTCTCTTGGGGGATGTTTGTTGGAATATATATATATATATATATATATATATATATATATATATATATATATATATATTCCAACAAACATCCCCCAAGAGAGACAGGTGAGTCGCACAAAAACTTTTGCTTTTTTGCCTTTAATTCGTGCAGAGGAACAACGGGATAACGGCATTCAAAACCAACATGTTTCGTTTCTGCTTGAAACTTCCTCAGGATGGTTTTTTCAATGAATTTTCAAGGTTTTGTAAATGCTAATTCCTAACTATATATGGTCTATAACCTATGGTTTTTTCAGTGATATATATATATATATATATATATATATATATATATATATATATATATATATATATATATATATATATATATATATATATATATATATATGTATATATATATATATATGTATATATATATATATATAACCTACTGGCGGTCGCCAGTAGGTAGTTATAGTTAGGACCTAGTTTCCATAGGAAATCCTCAACATTCTATTTGGAATAACTTTGGCCCTGGTGGATGAATCTTTGCGAATTTCTCAAAGAAGGTGGCTCGGTCCGATGCGCTCCTTCCCGGAAAGTTTGGGGGGGGATTGGTGAAGTGGGGGCTGAGATAAAAGGGGGGTCCCAAAACGTGTTTTCTCCATGTTATTTTCCATAGGACGTTTAGACACGGCTACAGGTCGAACGGCTGAATGGATTTATAAGAAATTTGGCAAAACTGTAGAGTCCGGCTCGCAGATTACGCTTTTTTTGGAATGGTGTAAATCTGTTCAGTAGTTGCTGAGAAAATTAAACTTAAAGTCAATTATATATCTATAAGCGCGCACTCAAGAGGCTGCGCGCGAGCGGAATTTTTTTTTTGCTGCGTGACGTCTGTTAACGTTTGATTCGAAGGAAATCAGGAAGTGTTGACCGCCATTTTGTCACTGCGAGTAAATATATTGTTCATTTGAAAGCGTTGGAACGTGGAAAGGGGAGAAGGTAGAGATTGTTTTGCTGCGTAGGTTTTCTCAGGGTGTGCAGTAAGGTCCTTAAAGGCGAAAATATATGTATTTTTTTTTGGAAAAAAGTTGCGGGGTGTGCGCACTCGGGCGCGCACACTTATTTAGAAGAGTGTGAAAATGGAGATAAATCAGAAGTTTGAGTGCTTTGATATAAGGTGGCTCTGAAAAGAGCCCTTGTGTTAATTGAGTTTTTTCTGCATTTATAAGTAAGTAGCGATGCAGAGCCGGATGTTGCAGAGGAATATTCTGTTTCTGTCTTCCTTCTTACTTAGTTATGGTTTTTTCACTCTCACTCCAGGCTTTTAGTCTGTGGATGGAAATCCATGAACCTAGACTCACCTATGAAAATCATACTATTGATGCTTGACTGAGGCCAAGGAGATCAGAGTGCATGTGTGTGTAAGGTGATGTACCTCTGGGGAGATGATGTTACGTTTAAACGTAGCCCCTGAGTGCTTAGTTCGGTTCTGTTCTCTCACTGTTGTTGATTTAGAGCCCCAAATACAAAGGCTTGTTGTTGCTTGTGAATCCCCAAGTGTATATTTGCTCATACTGATCCATAACGCCCCGCGTATCCATGTCGTAGGCTGCACGAGTGGGCGAAACTCAGCTGGCCGAGCAAGACTTGGGGAGGGGGCAGGAGCCAAGAGGAAACAAGGAGGGGTTTTCATCATTTGGGACAAAAAATATTTCTAAACCGATGAAAAGTTTTATTAACAAGTCACATGACCTGTTATGCTTACGTTACGCACTCCGCGCCGCGCCCCGGATTGCTTCCGGGAAGCTGCGCTTCGCGCCTCGCGCACCGTAGCACTTCCGGGTGCGCTAACGCAGCGTGTCATATGACGCATTATGCAACAACGCGATACGTCGTTGGGGCTCCACCGGAACTGATTGAATTGGTAGTCTACAGTGTTTCTGGAAGTTTCAGACTGAAGCTGGCGTCAGCATGAGAGCACCACGTGGCTACGTCGTGGCCATTCTGCGAGCAATCATGGCAGAAGCTCCCCACCGGAACTCTGCGGGAGTCGGGGCCTCGGTGACTCTTGTAGAATCTTCAAGGCTGATGGGACGCTTTTGGGAATGGGGCCCATGCCGTAGCAGTCAAGCGTCCGAGTTCCAGGGTTGTCCAGAGCCATCCTTGTAGGCCAGGCCCAAGTCTGTGGAGCAGACCGCCATTTCCTGAGCTCCGTGGCAGCCGCCTGTCGCTGTACCGCAAGAGTGGGTGCAATTCAGCCGGATGGCGGGTGAGACGCTGTAATAGCAAGAGCAGGCGTAATTCAGCTGGCCGAGCGAGGCACTGTGCCGCTGGAGCGGGCGCAACTCAGCTTGTCGAGTGAAGCGCTGGGGTGTAGCTGAGAAACCTCCACCTGGGGAGGTGGGGGAGGCTCGTTCGCGCCGCCTCTCCCTTCCAGTGCACCCCATGCCGTCTCCTGGCGCAGGTATATGTGATGGTTGGACCAGGGCACCGCAGGACGTGTCTTCAGGTCAAACGGATTGTGGGACAAGGTCCAGAATGGAAGAGTCACCAAAAGGCTAAAAGTTCCGCCGGACCCCGGGAGCCGGCCGCCTATGTCGAGTGAAGTGCTGGGGTGCAGCTGAGAAACCTCCACCTGGGGAGGTGGGGGAGGCTCGTTCGCGCCGCCTCTCCCTTCCAGTGCACCCCACGCCGTCTCCTGGCGCAGGTATATGTGATGGTTGGACCAGGGCACCGCAGGACGTGTCTTCAGGTCAAACGGATTGTGGGACAAGGTCCAGAATGGAAGAGTCACCAAAAGGCTAAAAGTTCCGCCGGACCCCGGGAGCCGGCCGCCTATGTCGAGTGAAGTGCTGGGGTGCAGCTGAGAAACCTCCACCTGGGGAGGTGGGGGAGGCTCGTTCGCGCCGCCTCTCCCTTCCAGTGCACCCCACGCCGTCTCCTGGCACAGGTATATGTGATGGTTGGACCAGGGCACCGCAGGACGTGTCTTTAGGTCAAACCCTCAACTATGGCACCCAACATCCAGGACTTATGACATTTGTGGAAGGCTGTGACATCGAAGCATCTCAGGGACCAAGCATATGCAGAGTCCTTCCTACAGCCTCTGCGTTCCTTCTTACCTAGTTATGGTTTTTTCACTGCCACTCTAGGCTTTTAGTCTGTGGATGGCAAACTATGAACCTACACTCACCTATGAAAATCTTACTATTGATGCTTGACTGAGGACAAGGAGATCAGTGAAGCGCTGGGGTGTAGCTGAGAAACCTCCACCTGGGGAGGTGGGGGAGGCTCGTTCGCGCCGCCTCTCCCTTCCAGTGCACCCCACGCAGTCTCCTGGCGGAGATGTTGCAGCAGGCTGCCATGTAAATAGTTATTTAATTAAACGTTTTACCCTGTTACTTTGTTGGTGTGTTGTATATATTTATAATATTTGCATAGGGTTTCTCGTTATTTTGGGCGGGGTGGGCGGTGGAGGAATTTCCCTGAAAAAAACATGCATTTGGATCGATGTTGCAGCAGGCTGCCATGTAAATAGTTATTTAATTAAACGTTTTACCCTGTTACTTTGTTGGTGTGTTGTATATATTTATAATATTTGCATAGGGTTTCTCGTTATTTTGGGCGGGGTGGGCGGCGGAGCAAATTCACTGAAAAAACCATAGGTTATAGACCATATATAGTTAAATATCTCAAGTCCATCTCTGCACTCGATGGAGATACAGGTCGTCGATCAAAAAATGTGCTGGCCACCTCTAATGGTAATAGCGTGGCCAGGGCTTTTGTCGATGCCTCTGCAAATTGCACAGGGTGCATTTGTTTGACATGCCGCACCATGGTATGTATGGAAAAGGAATATTTTTTTGTTGGATTTCCTCTTGAGAGAAACGAGTCACATATCGTGCAGGTTACTTTTGGTGCATTTACTTTCTTTTGATCTTCAGGATAAGTGAAAAATTGCCAGATGAAAGATTCTTTTTTTCTTCTTAAAGGTAGTCGATCATTTTGTTCAGATTCGGAAGATGAATGAGATACGGTAGCCATTTCACCAAAGTCTTCCGAAAAATGTAGGACGTTGTTCTCTCTTGAGAGTAGAAAAGATAGTGAGAGAAGTGGGTGGAGTGCTGCGTGTAAATTCCAGAATAGAAACTAGTAAGAACCAATTGGAAGTGTTGTTTTCATGTTGCAGCAGGCTGCCATGTAAATAGTTATTTAATAAAACGTTTTACCCTGTTACTTTGCTGGTGTGTTGTATTTATTTATAATATTTGTATAGGGTTTGTCGTTATTTTGGGCAGGGTGGGCGGCGGAGCCGAGCTATCTTGCAGCCATCATGGCGTCGAGCTCGGTTTCTTTCACTAGTTTCATATTTCTCATGAGGGGTTGTTCCTAATGTTTCTATTTTAGCGAGGTGAAAAAGAGATCCTATCAGTGGCCTACTGATTTTGCTCGATTCCTTTTGTTTTTTCTAACGATTTTTAAGTTAGAGTTTGCTAGCACGATGCAGCGGCTAGTCCGCATTTTATATATATGTCTTTTTTATTAGGGGTGTCCTCCGGTGGAGTCGGACGATCTACCTCTAATAAACGGTAAGTGTTCCTCTGAAGGAATGCGTCTTGAAAGTGGCTGACTGTAATGTATGATATTTCACTCAGTGACTTTCAGGCCCATGCTGTTTCAAAACTGTGCATGTGCTTGAAGCAGGCGTAGGTATTGATGCAGCATTGTGAATATAGTGCATTGGTGAGCCTTGCTGGAGCTGCATCACAGTTGCGATGCAACTCTAGCAATGTATTAGTTTTTGAGCACAGATGTGTTACGCATGTATGGTGTTTTTGTACCATGGTGCGCCACATTTCAAATGTGGCACACCATGGGTAACGGAGCACTACCATACTGTGGTGCACATTAACTGGTGCATATCTGGGTATGAAGTAGTTAACATAAATCTGCCCCATAGGTTACAAATCCGCGTTTAGTAGACTGTTTGGCCTTTGTAGTTTTCTGTTTTTTCTGTTATTCTATGTAGGTATGTAATATTGCAAGATTTTTGTCACGAAAAAGAAGCCATGAGTATTGGGTTTGTGAAAGATTGCAAGATTTTTAAAATTAAAAAGGAAAAATCATGGCATTGTTTAATATAGTATTGTAAATACTTATCTTTAACAATGATGAGAGAGTAAAAAAAGGTTAACCTGATGTTCGAAAGTTATTCACAGGCTTCTTTAGAGGAAGTATTCTATATGATTGTAGCGTGGGTGTTTCACTTTTTTATAGGTAATAGAATGCATTCTGCAAGCATGTAGTACTCCTCCTGCTACAGCATAACTATTCTTCAGTGCTTATTTTCATTTCGTAAGTGGTATTGAGACCGACACAGAACTTCAATGGATCGGAGGGGCTGTTCCTGTGCATCTGGAGGACTGCTAAGCCGTTGCAGCAGTGGGAGTGAGGACTCTTACAGTGGCGTAGCGCAGCTCCTTTTGATGTTCACAATTGCAGATAACAGGGTAGAGATGTGAGAGAAGTGGGTGGAGTGCTTCGTGTAAATTGCAGAATAGAAACTACTAAGAACCAATTGGAAGTGTTGTTTTGAAGTCACATGACTTCACATGCGCGTCTCAGGACGTGTACGCGGTGATAGTATCTGGTCACGTACGCCATTTGGAAGTAGCGGTCTAATTCAGCGAAGTTTCAAAACGTGAAAAGGAGTAAATCCAAATATATCCGGATTTAATATATCTTCTGAGCTCGAATCAAGCATACAATTGTTAAAGTATAAAACCTTTTATATATTTTTTTTAAATACCAAGGTGTGTACATTCGGTCACACACGAAAGTTTAAAAAGACATTCGGCTCCATTTAATGAAAATTTTCATAATAATAAAAAAGAAGCCTAGGTTTACTGTCTTTGACGTAGTATAAGTTCTTTGATGGGTCTATGAAGAAATGTAATAAGTTGCAATCGCGAAGTTTTCCCGAAATATATAGGCGGGTGCACGCACACGGTCGCGCACGAACGAAAGCCAAAAAAGGGGTGATAAACCCCCTTTATAATATGCTCCTGGAGCTGTTTTTGGTACAATGAGTTAGTTCTGAAAAGAACTTTTTTTTTAAAAAAAAATTTAAAACACGTGTTATGTTGTTTTTGATTTTGGACCAGGGCACCGCAGGACGTGTCTTTAGGTCAAACCCTCAAGTATGGCACCGAACATCCAGGACTTATGCCATTTGTGGAAGGCAGTGACATCGAAGAATCTCAGGGACCAAGCATATCCAGAGTCCTCCCCGGGGTATTTGCACAACGGTCCTCCACCCCTAGGCCGCCAGCTATGCTACCTTGACAGGAACAGTGTCATACAGTTTTTGATTTTTTTAACTTGCAACAACATTTTCATGTGTGACACAGGATCAAAATGAAATGAAGAAATTTATCTTTTCTCGGGGCATTTATGACTCTCAATTTTTAGTTTAGTAAGAATGAGGCTCTGCTCTCCGTACAGAAGAATTTCTCCACACTCGTTGCATTTCATGTGCACCTTTGCAAGATATGGTCTCAAGTCCATCACAGCACTCGATGGAGATACAGGTCGTCCACCAGAAGATGTGCTGGCCACCTCTGATGGTAATAGCGTGGCCAGGGCTCTTGTCAATGCCTGTGCAAATTCCACAGGGTGCACTTCTTTGACATGCTGCACCATGGTATGTATGGAAAAGGAATATTTTTTTCTTGGATTTCCTCTTGAGAGAACCGAATTGCATATCGTGCAGGTAACTTTTGGCGCATTCACTTTCTTTTGTTCTTCAGGATAAGTGAAAAATTGCCAAATAAAAGATTCCTTTTTTCTTTTTAAAGGTAGTCGCTCATTTCCTTCAGATTCGGAAGATGAATGCGGGGCGGCATCCATTTCAGCAAAGTCTTCCGAAGGGTGTTGAACGTTGTTCTCTTTTGAGAGTAGAAAAGATAGTGAGAGAAGTGGGTGGAGTGCTCCGTGTAAATTGCAGAATAGAAACTACTAAGAACCAATTGGAAGTGTTGTTTTCAAGTCACATGACTTCACATGCGCGTCTCGGGACGTGTAGGCGGTGACAGTATCTGGTCACGTACGCCATTTGGAAGTAGCGGTCTAATTCAGCGAAGTTTCAAAACGTGAAAAGGAGTAAATCCAAACATATCGGGATTTAATATATCTTCTGAGCTCGATTCAAGCATACAATTGTTAAAGTATAAAACCTTTTATATTTTTTTTAAAAATACCAAGGTGTGTACATTCGGTCACACACGAAAGTTTAAAAAGACATTCGGCTCCATTTAATGAAAATTTTCATAATATTAAAAAAGAAGCCTAGGTTTAGTCTCTTTGACGTATTATAAGTTCTTTGATGGGTCTATGAAGAAATTCAATACGTTCAGATTGCAAAGTTTTCACGAAATATATAGGCGGGTGCGCGCAGTCGGTCGCGCACGAAAGCCTGGAAATGCGCTATCCATTTTATTGAGAACTGTTGCCGAGAGTGCGCACACCGGGTCGTGCACGAAAGTTTAGAAAGGCTATTTTTATTTACAGGCAAATTTTAATGCGTTGAAAAAAAGGCAAGGTACAGACTTTCTAATTCTGTATCGCTTTACAAGGAGTCTCTATGCAACTTGAACAGTGAAGAAAACGGCTTGTTTCTGAAAAAAATATTGCCAGAACTTTATTGACAAAAGTATAGGTTGTATACACTAGATATTTCTGAATTAGCATTTTAAAAACCAATGAAATTCACTGAAAAAACAATAGGTTTTACACACTTTATAGTTAGGAAGTAGCATTTACAAAACCTATGAAATTCACAAAAAAAAACATAGGTTTGACACCAGTTATAGTTAGCTGGAAATTTTACTGATATAAAACCAATGAAATTCCACGTTATAGTTAGTTGGACTCACTATAACTTGCGCGTGTAATGCACTGCTGATGACGTCACGTATTACATCACTCATGACATCACTGATGACACCATCCAGTGAATGTGTGTCTTTCTGAAAAATAAATATGTGTTATATATGTATATATTATTGAATATCTTAGTGAATACATATATTAGTGAGTAATGCTTAAATATTTAAATATATGTATTAGTGTTTCACTTTGTGTATAAGTGGCTGCATGGGTTGATGAGTAGGTACATGTGTATGTATATAGGTTATTAGATGTTTTTCTTAGTATCAGTATGAGTGTTTGCATGCTTTGGTGGGAGTATTACTTAGTACATAGATGCAAGAATGACAGTCTCTGTTTGTATGTGTTTTGAAGACAGCATATGTGCAGGACTGTATGGGTGCATGAGTGTGTATATGTCTGTGTTAGTGAGTGAATGACTGTCTTATTAGTGTCTTTATCAGTAACTACATATGTTTTAATCTAGTATATGTGAATATGGATGTATATAAGTGAGTATATGTGAGAGTGAGGGATTGTAAGAGTTCCTGTTTAAATTAGTATGTGTTTCTATAAGTGATTTTTTAAGAGAGTAAGTATGTGTAAGTTTCCTTAGAAATAAAGTGGTAGTGTGTGTATAGCTGTTTATGCAAATAAATGGATGTTCAATAGTTTATTTGCATGTGTGAGTATGTGTGTGAATAACTTTTGGATGACTGTCGGTGTGTAACAGGATGTGTAGGTGTATCACTACATATGATTAGTGAATATATGTATGAGTGACTATATAGAACTGTTGGTGAATTAGAGCATGTGTATATAGATGGTGGAATTATTGAATTGGTTGTTGTAACTGGTATGGGTAGCTCCATTTTTTTGAAAATTTTAGTTTCTATTTTTGAATATGTGTTTCAAGGGTTAGATTACAGTGAAAGGAGGTCTGTCACTGTGTCACAAGGATGGTGTCATCAGTGATGTCATGAGTGATGTAATATGTGACGTCATCAGCAGTGCATTACACGCGCAAGTTATAGTGAGTCCAACTAACTATAACGTGGAATTTCATTGGTTTTATATCAGTAAAATTTCCAGCTAACTATAACTGGTGTCAAACCTATGGTTTTTTCAGTGAATTTCATAGGTTTTGTAAATGCTACTTCCTAACTGTAACGTGTGTAAAACCTATGGTTTTTTCAGTGAATATATATATATATATATATATATATATATATATATATATATATATATATATATATATATATATATGACCTATTGGCGGTCGCCAGTAGGTAGTTATAGTTAGGATCGTTTTCCATAGGAAATCCTCAACATTCTATTGGGAATAACTTTGGCGCCGAATGAGGGATCTGCCTGTAATTTTCCTTAACTTTGCCTCGCTGCGCTCCGCTCCTTCCCTGAAAGTTTCGGGGGATCCGTCAAGCGGGGGCTGACATAAAAGAGGGTCCCAAAACGTGTTTTCCCCATGTTAATTTCCATAGGGCGGTTGGACTCACTTTTAGCCCGAACGGCTGAATGGATTTCCACCAAACTTGGCAAAATTGTAGGGACTGGTACCCCGATGTGCCTTTGATATGTCTCAAGATATATGCTCCAGTGGTTTTTACGAAAATTTACTTTGAAAAAATATATATTGGGCTACATTGGGCTATATATATATGTTAGAGCCCAAATGTAGCCCAATGTTGCCCAATGTAGCCCAATGTAGCCCAAAGATGGCCACCAGAGACAATAAAAAGCAAATGTAGCCCAAATATCAGCCAGATGTAGCCCAACTATAGCCCAATGACAGAATGTCCCAGAGTGTTCTAAAGAACAACTAGAGCGCTAACAGTCTTACTTATGACAAAAGTATGGCACACCTGAAGTCATCTAGATTGGAATAAAGTGTTAACACTTAAAACATTTAATTTGCAAAGGAACAAAATGAGGGGGTTCATTTTGCCATAGAAATTATGATTAGTGCTGAAGAAAGAAAAATTAGGGCAAATTTTGAGTGACTTCTCAAATCCTCTTATATTTCATTAAAAAAATTCAGATATGCAGTCTCCCAAGATGGCCACCAGAGACAAAAGAGCCAAAATGTAGCCCAAATATCAGCCAGATGTAGCCCAACTATAGCCCAATGACAAAATGTCCCAGAGTGTTCTTAAGAACAACTAGAACGCTAACAGTCTTACTTATGACAAACGTATGGCACACCTGAAGTCATCTTGATTGGAATAAAGTGGTAACACTTAATACAATTAATTTGAAAAGGAACAAAATGAGGGGTTTAATTTTGCCATAGAAATTGTATATATATATATATATATATATATATATATATATTCACTGAAAAAACCATAGGTTATAGACCATATATAGTTAGAAATTAGCATTTACAAAACCTTGAAAATTCACTGAAAAAACCATAGGTTATAGACCATATATAGTTAGGAATTAGCATTTAAAAAACCTTATTTTACTCACACAAAACCATTGAAATTCCATATATAGTTAGTTGTACTAACTATATATCGCGCACCCGCAATCCACTGCTGATCATGTCACATATTACATCATTCATGACATGGTCAGTGACATCACTGATGACATCACTGATGACATCACTGATGACATCACTGATGACATCACTGATGGCATCACTGATGACATCTCAAATGACATCACTGATGACATCACTGATGACATCATCCAGTGACTGTGTGTTTCTGTAAAGTTTAAATATGTTTTACATATTGAAGAATGAGTAGATGTAGAAGTGTCTGGATGAAGGATTTAGTAGGTGCGTGACTGACTGTATGAGTGAGTGATTAAATGTGTCTCACTGAATGCATGGGTTAGTGACTAAACTGTCTTAATTTGTGCATCATTATGTCTGTTGTTCTGTAAACTGCTGCATGTGTTGATCAGTAGCTATATGAGTAACTATATGGGTTATTGATTGGTTGCCCAAGCATTTGTATGGGAGACTGAGTGTGTGTGTGGGTGGCTGGGAGGTGTATGACTCTGTGCATATATGTGTGAGCAGTTGATTCACTAGATGTATGGGTTCAAAAGTGCATGTGGAAACAGCTGTATGGGCGGTTGACTGTGTGCATGAGTGTATTGGTGAGTGAATGGATATCTCAGTGCTACATGTCAAAGTAAGTACATATGTAAAATACAGTACATGTGAGAGTTGACATATATAAATAACTGTGCATAGGAGCCAGTGAATGTGTGAGTGGCTGTATGCATCATTGTGAACTTGTATCCAGGATTGTATAAGAGAGTAAATATGTTTTAGTATATGTTTGAATAAGTAAGGTGTGTATAACTGTATAGTTGAGAAAATGGAGGTGTGATTGATTCTTTGCATGACTGACTAGGTGTCTGAGTAACTCCATGGATGAGTGACAGTCTGTGAGTGTATGTTTACACTTAGTGTATCTAACGTTATATTGGAGTCTGAAGAGGTTCATTGTATTATCACATGAATGATGTCATCAGTGATGTGATCAGTAATGTCAAATGAGATGTCATCAGTGATGTCATCAGTGATGTCATTTGAGATGTCATCAGTGATGTCATCAGTGATGTCATCAGTGATGTCATCAGTGATGTCACTGACCATGTCATGAATGATATAATATGTGACATGATCAGCAGTGGATTGCGGGTGCGCGATATATAGTTAGTACAACTAACTATATATGGAATTTCAATGGTTTTGTGTGAGTAAAATAAGGTTTTTTAAATGCTAATTCCTAACTATATATGGTCTAAAACCTATGGTTTTTTCAGTGAATTTTCAAGGTTTTGTAAATGCTAATTCCTAACTATATATGGTCTATAACCTATGGTTTTTTCAGTGAATTTCATTGGTTTTTTAAAAGCTAATATCTATAGCTGTAAAATGTATTCTTCTTTAAATCCAAAAATATAATTTATATGTTTATTAATAATTTTTTTAATATTTTTTTTGTTTCGCTCCCAGTCCGCGAACCGGGAAGCTTTCCGTTAGCTCAATTTGATGCCGCGACCCGGTCCGCGAACCGGTAAACGTTCCGTTTGCCCAACTGCCGCGTTAGAAATCAACATCGTGACGCGTCGCGGAAGCGTGACGTATCACGTTGTCGCGTAATGCGTCTTATGACGCGCCGCGTTAGCGCACCCGGAAGTGCTCCGGGGCGCGAACCGAGGCGCGAAACGCAGCTCCCCGGAAGCGATCCGCGGCGCGTCGCGAAAGCGCGACGTATCGCGTTGCCGCATAATGCGTCTTATGACGTACCGCGTTAGCGCACCCGGAAGTGCTCCGGGGCGCGGACCGAGGCGCGAAGTGCAGCGACCCGGAAGCTATCCGGGGCGCGTTCCGCAGCGCGTAACATAAGCGTGAGAGGTCATGTGACTTGTTAATAAAACTTTTCATTGGTTCATTTCACTTTTGGTTTCATAATCATGTAAGGCTAGGTCAGGTGACCTAAAAATAACACTTTTCATTGGTTGAGAACTATTGTTTTTCACAAATGATGAAAACCCCTCCTTCTTTCCTCACTCTGACTTTCATCATTGTGAGAGGAAGACCTTTATTCATACTACAGAAATGACTTCAGTACTTGCTTCAGCTGGTGCACCCCCACCACCACCTCCACCTCCTCATGGGAAGAGAGGACCACCTCCCCAGGTCATCACCAACACAGAGGAGGAAGAGGAAGAACTAGAGGAAGAGGAGAGAGAAGGACCACAGTTCTTGGAAGAGGTGCCCCGGGTTTCCCATAGGAAAGCCAGTTTCATTTGGCAGTTTTATTCAATCCCTCCAGGGCAGAAGAAAGTGAATGCGAGGTATGTCACCTGCCTCATTTGCAAAGACAAATTATCAAGAGGGACTGATAAAAAGTATAGCTATGGGAACTATACCATGCATAGGCACATGACCAGGAAGCATCCACTTAATTACAGCCGGGTGGAAATACGTGATATGGAACAAAACCCAACAGCAACTCCTGTGGCCAGGTCAACATCGTCAATATCATTGACAGCAGCAGAGGCACGGGAAACCGTGCCAAACATCCAAGAGAATTTTGGGCATATGAAACATACTTGTATGCACTGCGGTGCATTGATATCATGTGGCAACATGAGTATTAATGCCATCAACCTGGCTTATAACAATCATAATTGCCCTAACCGCCCCAGACAGTAATTTTTTTTTGCTCCTGTTGAGCCCTTTTCAATGCCTGTTTTTTGTTGTTTCCCCCCCAAAAAACCCCCCAAAAATATAAAATTGTTCAAAAAATACAAAAAAAACAAAAAATGTTCAAAAAAAAAAAAATATATAAAACAACAAAAACATTAAAAAAAAGTTCTTTTCAGAACTACCTCCCCTTTCAAAAAAAATTGCTAGAATGTTTAGCACTCTAGCAAGCTCTATTTCTTTTGGTTCGCTTCCCGGGTCGCTTCCCGGTACGCGAACCGGGAGCTAACCAAAAAAATAAAAAAATAAAAAAAAGAAGAGTAAGTATAAGGAAAGTAAACAGAGAGTGATGTTAAAAGAAAGACAGCTATAGGGAGTAAACCAGAGATACTGTTTAATAGATCTATTTACCGAAGAAAAGACGGAAGAGGGTATAATTGTGAAAAACAAAATAGATAAGGAAGTGAAAGAAAAAAAAGAGAGTAGAACAATAACAAAGAAGAGTTTCTTGGAGAATGTGAGTGAATGTTCAAAATAAGATTAAAACATGGGGAATAACAGAGAGAAAAAATGGAAAACAGAAAACAAAAAATAACAGAAAAAGATTAATTGAAACAGCAAAGAAATGTAAATAACATAGAGCCATATCATCAACATAGGCAATAAAAGTTTTGCAGCTTTTATCGGCAGAAATGTGTCGCTAAAGCCGCTTTTGCGGCAGAAAACTGCCGCTAAAACCACTTTTGCACCAGTTTTCTGCCAATAAAAACAGCAATAATTTTATTGGCTGTGTTCATAATATGCCCCTTAGTGTGCTTCAACTACACAGAGAAAGCATTATGAACAAGTAGTGATAGAGTGATCAGTCAAAGCCACTAAGAGTAATAGAGACGGAGTGAGTGAACAAGAGTGAGGAACTATGAGAAGAGAGGGACTGAGAAAAAGAGTGGAAGGAGTTGAGTAAGTAGGTAATAGAGAAAGGAATGAGGAAAGTAGCAAAGGCAGGAAACTGAGGGTTAAAGAAATGAAGCTGTGGAACTAATAGTAGGTGAATGTGATAGAAATGTAACGAAAAGAATACAAAACATTTACCTTATAATTTGTCGTTAAATTACTCACTTTTTGTTTTTATACTTTCAATCTGTGAAAGAGAGAACAAACATTTCAAAAATATTAAAACATGTATTTAAAAATTACAAAAGACAAGGGAAAAGATTGAAGGACAAACAGTTTTTCAACAACTTTGACACTTACAGAAGCTTCTGCTTCTCCAGGCCCCCTACACAGTCCTAAAGATATACATTTTAAACTAACAGTATCTTGATGCAGATGAAGTGAGGCCTATCTTAAAACATGGTGCATCTTTTGCACTGCTGTTGTCTCAGAAAAGTGTCGCAAGACACTAAAATTTTAAATGATTGCTTCAGGATGCCAATAAGATGTGTCCTAGGTTTGTTTGAGGTGATACCTACTCAGGGTTCCAAATTAAATTTCGAGTTGTTTGAAGAGAACAGAGGACATAATACACGTGAAGGCCTACCAATGAAGTGAGTCATGTCCACTTCACTCTTGAACAAAGGCCAAACCTCTTCTGTGTCCGTGGACAGACCTAAACTTAATCTGCACAATGTCATTCATAAACTTAGGAAACACAGGTGATGTAATTGAAAAATGTGGAGTTTCTTTTGCTCATTCCACAATCATATCACCTGTGTTTCCTTTGCTTAGGTATCTCATTGTGGAAATGTAGTCTATCATATGAAAGACTACGTAAAATATGAGCACTGTATGCAACAACTTTGACACTTACAGAAGCCTCACCTTCTCCATGCCTCCTACACAGTTCTACATATACATCATAAATGCAAACAGTACAGAATTAATTATACATGTTAAATGGTTTATTTTTGCTGTTCTCAGAATGTATCAAATTTCACTAAAAACAGTGACTTGAAGGTATTCATCATATAACAGCAGGGAAAAAAAAAACACAATCAAAATGATTGTGTTTAAAAAACCCATACAACATAACAAATCAGAATTCAGAACTCCTTAAAGTTAACTTACTTTCCATGACGTCAAAGGATGTCCTATGAACAGCTTACACTCTGTTGTGCTGTTATGACTTTCAGCCCGCCACTTTCTGAAAGAAAACCTCCATCGTTTTGAAAAACATGTTACATACAATAAATGACTTCTTGCTCTCTACCACAAGTTTCCACAAGGCCAAATCTTGTCAGAGCCATTTATAACTCTTGGATTTCTTGTAAGCCAATCCCGTCATTTGGCATTTCCGCAACTTTGAGAATTAAAATGTTGAAGATCATTTTCACAATCCTGGACTAGTAATATCTTCCCCTTCTTGCTCAGTCATGTTCTACATTTCCTATGACACTGATACTGCTTACTATGAAGCAGACTTACACTACCTCTATGACTACTACAATTATTTAATTCTCTACATCACTTTTAATCACAAAGCAATGTAAAACAGTAGACAGCATTGCAGACTTACATTCCCTCTACTCTATGTTTTGATTGGCTGCTTCAATTAGCTTATAAAAAGAAATAGTTTTTTTGAACTCATTCAAAGTGCACTTATTTCTCCATGACGTCCAGTCTTATGGTTAGAAGTTATGTCTCTGAACTACACTTATCCTCAAGGCCAAATCGTGTAGGAGCCATTAGAACTTCTTGAAATTCCTCAGAGCACATCCCGAGATTCTTTCCCTAAAATTTTGGTTTTAAAAACACCAGGTAAGAGTTTTTAAGGTCATACGGCAATTTTTAAAAAAAAATTAAAACAGAATCATTGCAGAATGACCAGCCATTTCTAGACTTTAAATAAGCTGTGTAATGTCCTGATGTTATTGAAGGACCGTCATGATATATAATTGCTGCAGTTACAAAAGTCCTTCCTGATATTGACAACTGTGAAGCCACAACATTTTTAATTAAAGTTGTCAATTTTGTTCCATCAGGCCTACATCGTTGGAACATTAAAATGACATACTGGCCATATGTTCGTATAAATAATGTGGACATCATTTCAGATTTACATTGGCTACACTCCATGTTGTGATCAGCTGCTTTTACTAGCTTATTAAAGGAGACTGATTTACTGTCTGGCAAAGTTAAATATATAAATCTTTCTGAGTCTACACTAGTAGTACTTGATACCCTACAGTTCTCGCAGTCATGCTGCCATTGATAAGAAAGCCCAAACAGCTGATCTACATCTACACCTTCAGCATGCAATACATCAAGCATATACATTAAAAACTCCTGACAATCTTGCTGAATATTTTGAGAGAATTGTGTTTGGCCTGAACATCTGTCTAACAGATTTCGAATTTCAGACACACTTTCTATGTTTGTTCTATCAGTGCTACATTTCTCTAACACAGAATTTAACAAACTGCAAAATCTTTGATCAGAATTGACCACAATCTCTTCTTTTACATTTTCTAGAGAAAACAAAACATTAACCACTACATTAGCATAGCAGTTGACACCAGAACTGTTTTCAAATTGAAAACCAACAACATCTTCAATAGAATCCTTTTTCTTTCTGCTTATAATTTTGGGTTCATCGACTTTTGGTCTTTTTGCTACAACCTCCCTACTATTGGTCACATTTCTTCGTTTCCGGCCTACCACACGTTTCTCAAACAAAGGATATTGAGGCAAATGTGGCGCATGCTCTCTTCTTAACCTATTGTATTCCTTAACACAATCTAGATCCGCACAAATGCTTGTGACATCACACTCAATCAAGTACAATCCCGATAAAGTTCTAACTCGTGACAATGCCACATATGCCATACCCTCCTTGAACACAGAACTGCCAATATTCACCAATGCACTGTCTACACTTAAACCTTGCGATTTATGGATTGTCACCGCATATGCCAAGCAAACAGGAAACTGCTTACGGCGAACATATAAGTCTTTTACAAGCAAAAATCTAGCAGAACAACGACCAATTAGCTGTACTTCCTCAATGCCATCAAATTTAATTTTTAAAATTTCAATTCCATCTCTATTTCTGTATTTTACAAAATCAACAACATTACCCATTGATCCATTTACCAGACCTCTTTCAACATGTAAATTCCTTCTTAAAATTATACGGCAGTTCAAGCACACATTCAGAGTCTTTTCAAAACCTGCAGTTTTAGATATACTCTTCTCTAATGAATCCAATTTTGTTTTCAGATTCTCAGACAAAATAATTGTTGATCCCATATGCTCTACTCTGTCAATAGCTTCCAGTTTCACAATCTCTTGCTTTTCTAAATGCAACATTTTGTTGTTGAATTTGGCACATTCTGCAAGAGTTGGCATCAAACATATTCCAGATTTCTTCTCAGTAATTTTCTGAAAAATATTCTCAGGCACAACATCTTGTTCTGGATATAAATTTGACAGTAATCGTGCATGTAAAGCTTCTTTCCCATGCTCGGTCACTTTTCCAATTCTAACATCTTGTAGAATAGTCTTGTAAACTTCATCCTTCGCCTGACGCATATTTTCATGCAGTTCAGCATAATTGAAGTTTAACCATATATTGACGTTGCCAATGCTGCCTAGGCACTTCCTGGTATCTTCATGCATGAGCATTTTGAACACAGGTTGCCCTTTCACTGGTGTCAGCTGCAGAAGATCTCCGAAAACAATGATGTGTTTGCCACCAAATAACACATCATACTCTGTTTTGAGAACTTCTTGCATTCTCAAATGCACAAAGGCAAGCATGACATTGGAAACCATGCTTACTTCGTCAATGATAAGAAGTTTCATTTTCCTCAAGATTCTTGAAACTTCAAAACAAGCATCTCCAGATAGCTTGTGATATTGTAATTCGTTGTCATGCTCCACTGGCAGCATCAGTAAACGATGTAAAGTAATCCCTTTAATGTTATGTGCTGCCAGTCCAGTTGGAGCGGTGACAACACAAGACAGCGATGACTCTGTCCTTTCCTGCAAATAACATGAAATTGCTTTAATAAGGAAACTTTTTCCAGTTCCCGCTTCTCCACTCACGTACAGTCGGACAGGCTTCAACGACGTACATGAGCACTCTTTCTTGTCATGACTTAATCCATGATCAATTTGCATGGTAACTTCGTCATATATTTTCCTCTGCTCAACGTTGAGTTGTCTTTCCAACTCTTCTAAGTTAACCGCATCCTCCTGAGCATGTGCCATGGCTCTTTCCACTTCATTCATAGCAGTGGCAGCTTCATTTTCGATAACAGGTCCTCCTAGTGGATCCTGACTCAATGAAGCAGAACTGTCCTGAGAACTGTCTCTGGCAATCTCAGCTGCAATCATTGCTTCCTGCTCAATTTCCGCATTCAACATTTCTACATATTTGGGAAAAGCAGGACATTCTATGGTCTCCTTGGCGGCATTGAAAAAGTCTTCGTAACAGAGAAAATCTCCAAGCAGTTCCTCTTCTGCACGCCAAGGCTTGAAAAGTTGCAAAAGTGCTAAATAGAAAAACTCCTTTTTTTCAGGAGATTCGCCACTCAATTTTCGATGGTTTACCAAGTGGCATTTTCTTTGCTTGACCAGACATCCCTCACTTCCTATTACAGCATACACTCCTTTCTCAGTATCTTCTTTGATGTTCCTCTTGAATATGTAATTTTGAAGAACCTCATACAGACAAACATTCTCGAGTGCGCCTCTCTACTCTTTTTTCTATTTGCTTTGATATACATCCTTGGCAGCGGATGGTGAGAGTAGCAGCACCACCAAATACTTTTGAAACAGGAAAAGTTGATGTGCGAAACCTTGGTCAGCTGCTGTGTGCTTTGGTTTATTAAACATTCTCGAGGTAACTGCTTCGATTTGGATAATATGTATCCAACATGTTGGTCTTCAAAACGTCGGTACTGTTTGGCTCCTTTTCCGCCAAATACTCAATTTCCCGCACAGGTTTGAGAACTCGATTACGCGTTGCAGCAAGACCAAGACTCGCCCAAACGATACTCCTGGACTTGGCATAGAGACTTGCTGAAGACAACCGGTCAGAACATTCGTACGCTCCAATTTCTCGATGCGACAACATCTTCAGACTGAAACTGTACAACTTCTTGCTGAGGCTCTTTTCATGGTAAATGTCCTCCCACATATCCTTCAATTCTGTCTTCTCTTTTTTGGTGATGTAAGACGTCACATACCGAGCCACAGCCATACAGTTATCAGCCACAAACTGTATATCCATGTTACCATTCCACATGGACAAAATCACCGGGTTGTAGTCGTTGATGTACTTGGACTCTTCGTTCCTCTTCAAATTGTATGTGTTTTTAGGTGATTTCTTCATCACATTATGTCGCAGCGAAGACATCAAACTGTTCACTCTTCCTTTAGAAATCACCGGTCGTGGAAAGCCGAAACGACATTTGGTGTAGAACTTGTCCTTGTTTCGGAATTTACGACGACAGTACTTTCCACATCGATGGCTTTGGAAACGCAGAACTTTTTCTCTTAGGCTTTTCTTCTCCTTTGCGTTTGGAACAGCACACGTAGAATACTGTTGTATAAAACTCATCACTGAGTCTTCTGGATCCGTTCCAAATTTAGGTGCATCCTTGATCCACAGCAACATATGTATATGAGGAGCACCTCTTGCTTGGTACTCCTTTCTCCAGAAGAAATCCAACTCCTCTCCAAGAGGTGGATTCTTCTTATTCATGATGAAAGACATCATAGCTTCAAATCTATGATTGAAGTACCTACATACATTGACTGGATCCAAAGAGCACAGTTCTCCGGGTGTCTTGAATTCGATGTTTTCTACGTTAGCATTTGCCTCTCCTAGAAATTCAAGTAAGTCTTCCCAGCCATACTCGGCACAGCTCAGAGTGAGGAACCATGTGGGAGTACCTAAGTTCCTCAGCATACATTTTAAATCACCATGACGACGGTACCAGTACTCATTAGTACCACGCTGACACGCCATGAGATTAATCAGGTGAGAATCCAAAATACTGTCTTGGACATTGACTTTATCCATAAAGTCACTTGCCGAGATGTTTTGCATGTGTATACCACTTTTCAAGATGTGGTTCACTGCATATGACAGTCCAGACAGATCGCTTTCAAACAGGAGATGAAACAAATAAGGAATGCATTGTCGAAACCTAGCATCTCCTGCATACAATCGCAAAGTCCGGTATTCAGAAGCAGGAATTTGATGAGGTCGCTCATCATATCTTCCTCCCTGACCTGTTGGAAAAAGCTGTGGGAAACACCGAGCTTCCAAACTTTCCTCCCAAACACTAATGGGACTCCCTTTGGCTTGTTTCATTTGAAACAACTCAATAGCATTCCCCATGACTTCCTTGGAATGCAAAGGATGAACACTATAATTTTCATATATTTCTTCACTAGTAGAGGGTTCTACTTTCTCAATTTGACCAGCACACAAATCGCTATCCTCTTCCTCACTTACTTCCTCTTCTGCAACATATACATTCTTATAGTATTTATTATTTTTTTTCAAATACAATGTTGCCTTTTTAACTTTCCTAACATCTACTAAATCTTGCCATATTTTCTTATTCTTTGTCGGAACCCCATTAACTAAGATAACCAGAGGTTCCTCTTCCACTTTTTCTACTCCAATTGTGTTAATGTTTTTCTTCAAATCTAGAGGCAAATAAACAACTCTTCCCTTTAATCCTCTCTGTAAATCGGATGGAGGCAATTTCCCTGTCTTTGGCTCCATTCTTACAATAGCCTGAAAGGGATGGATACTTTGAATCAAAATAGATTCATAAGTATTTAAATCCTTCAATTCAGAAGGAATCTCAACCAATTCCAGATTATTATGAACTGCTCTAGCAGGCATCTGGTTTTGATTTAATTTGCAACAACAATAAGTACACACACGTTGATCCAATCCCAAATCAAAACAATTTTCTACCATCAAGTATGTTGTGAAATCCTTCCATTCACTATTATTTTCCCTTTCACTTTTTGCATATAAATCCACTAACTTAGTCTGATTCTTATAATAAGTGCGTCGACAACACACACAAGTGAAATTTGGCCTCTCACTTGATTTGACCTGAAACGTCGCAATTTCCCTATGGAAATTATCTGTACTGGAAACCTGTACACTATCTTCCACATTACCCGCTTCTTCTTGGTCAATTTCAACATTCTCCTCTTTACTTCCAAAGTAACAAAACTCAATTTCTTCACATATATTCTTCACATCTATTTCAGAACCATGCAAAAGAGCAGCGCATAATTGTTTAAGCATAATTGCTGGACTCTTAGCATAATACAACATTCTAACTAATTTCCTCACTTTATTATGATGCACTGCTAGCATCCTGAAATGATGAAAAACACTCTGGCATACTCTCCTGGAAAGACAAGCCAGTGAATGACCATGCAAACCTGTCACTTCTCTCACTCTGCAAGGATCTAATTCTTGCAACAACCTTATTTTCTGCTTCAAACTTTTCTTATTAAATGACCGTACAAAATCACAAAGCAAATTGATGGAATCCTGTCGCACACTGCAAATACTACTACACTTCCAGGTGTACACAGGACCCTTAGCACGTCTTCCTAAAACCTCATTACCTAACACCTCTTCTGCCTCTGTTGTCACAAGTTTTTCTTTTTCAACTGGACAACCATCTTTCACTTCATAAGCACGACCACTGGTGTCAACTGCATGCACCAAATCATTATCCTGGAAATAACTCTCCTCATTAAAAAATGCCTCACAGCTTGAACTATGCATCCATTCTCCAGAAAAAACTTCACAAAAATTACTACGATTAACTATTCTCTTCCATCTACTATTTCTTTTGAAATCATAAATTGCCTTGTTTAGCTTCCTAATTCTATTGATTATCAAAATAAATAACTTACGTTTAATTTCAAATGCCTGATCAATAACTTTCTCAACTTTTTTTTTTCTCTTATAAAAAACCACTTTCTGTTGACCTTTCTTAATATTTTTTAACAAATTGCCAATTATCCTGTTGCGGTACATTCGTTTACGAATGTCCCTAAACTGTTGTTTCCTTCTACTATCATGCACAGAGTTATCTCTTGCTCTAGCAGTAACATTTTTGATTGGCCTTTCCTTTCCGTTTGAATTGCTTCTCTTTTTCTGGACTGAAACATTTTCTGTAGTAATATTTTTTTTACTACAAATATTTCTTATGAATGTTTTTGTACACTTACCCGGTGCTTTCTTGGTGAGGTGACAAATCTTTTTGTTAGAGGACTGCTGCTTTTTTTCATTCACCTGCTGTCTTTGACGTTTTGCAGCCTTTCTCAGTCTTTGTTTCGTTGGCATGGTGAAATGTTGAAATGATCTGCAGTTGAATCTGTGGTAAAATATATTAAAAAATGTTATTAACCACTATTACCCAACAGTACATCAATAACAGTAATCAAAAACTTAAAACACTACTTGACATTTTTTAGAAGATTTTTTAGTGCTTGGCAAATTTAGAATACAGAAATAGCACAAAAGAAATGGAATTTATATTCATGTTACCTGTGCTATTTTATATGTGAATCTGATCTAATTTTATGAGCATATTTTAATATTTTATTGAAGACACTACACATAACCTGTTTTTGAAGGTGTCTTTATTTTTAAATTAAACGGTTTACATTTTTACTTTTTATTTATTATAAATTTTAAAAATAAATGTTTATAGTTCCATAGGCTCAAGCAGGTCAGCTTCCCACCCTATGTCATATAATTCGGACAAATCTGCATCCTCATCACGTTCTTCTTCATCCTCAGGATTTAAATCATCCAAGGGATCAACATCCACTGATGTTTCAATTACGAGTTCAATGATGAGGTCAAAATCAACTGATTGCTGATTGTCGCTCATGTTGATGTTGTCTTTATCTTTAAAGAAAGATAACAACAATGAGATGTTGCAGAGTAAGAGACAAATCTCAGAGATTATAATAGTAAAATTGTTTAACAAGAGTAACATTTTGCAGCTATTATTTAGCCATGTCCAGCAATGCTGAGCAGGTGAAGCCTATGTCTAATTTTTCAGTGAACAGGACTCATCTCTTCTTAACCTTGGATAAGCCTCACCGACTCTGTGTCCCCTGCACATACTTAATGTAAAGGGGCAGATTTATGTTAAATGGCACATCCCCAGGCAGGCACCAGTTAACGTGCACCGCTGCTCTGCCACCCATGGTGTGCCGCATTTACAATCAGATAGGAGAAAGCTGCGTCAAAACCCTGCGCCTGCTTTAAGCAGGCATAGGTCTTGACGCAACATTGTGGAGATGGGGCACCCCTGAGCCTTGCTGGAGCTGCATCGCACTTGCGATACAACTCCAGCAATGCGCCACCTTTACGGCACAGATGCGTCACGCATCTGTGCCATTTTTGCCCCATGCTGCGCCGCATTGTAAATGCAGCACACCATGGGTGGCGGAACAGCGGCGCAGGATGACTGGCACATCCCTGGTGATGCGCCAGTCATCATAAATCTATCCCTAAGCTTCTTATCTTGTTACAGATGAACCGCCATATGTATCATCAAACTATTTTGCATTTCCTAAATAGCAAATTTTAAGGGATAAATAGCGATTCTTTACCATTCCTAATTTGCGATGAGCAAATTGCTAATTGCAAATTACCCATTCATTTCCATGGGCCAGGAGGCCCATAGGAATGAAGGTGCAATTTGCGATAAGCAATTAGCTCATCACAAATTAGGAATTTTTCCAAAGGTGCAGGGGTGTCTCAAGAACACCCTGCTGCACCCCTGAAAAATAAATTTGGGGGCATATGGCGCACATACATGCCCTAAGGGCATGTATGGGCGTCATATGGCACCTTTTGTTTTTTGGAAAAAAAGCTTTTTGAAAAGAATTCGCAAATTACCACCAACTAGAAGTTGGTGGTAGTTTGCACATCCTTAATGGCATTTTTTGCATATTTTTTGTTTGATACATTGCATTTAAAGAATCGCAAAATTTGCAAATCCTTTAGTGCAATCGCAAAATAAGGAATAGCAAATTTTGCTATTCCTTATTTTGCATCAAACTTGTTTGATACATACCATTAGTCTAATTAGCATTCGCAAAGGCCGAAATTCGCAGAATTTTGACCTTTGCGAATGCTAATTAGCTTGATACATATGGCCCCAAGTGAGGCCTGTCTTGCAACATGGTGCATCTTTTGCATCACTGCTGCATCGGTTTCATGTGGCACGTTTTTTTTACACCATGACACATCTGCCTAAATGCATCAATTTGTAATTTTGTCGCCTCATAGCAAATCTTTTGCACCACCGCTGCATCAGAAAAGTGACGCACAGTGGCGCAAAAGAGGCATACACCTATCATAAATCTGTCCCTAGCATTTTAAATGATTAATTCAGGATGGCGATAAGGTGTGGCCTATCCAGAGGTTTGTTTAAGGTGAGGCCTACTCAGGATTGCAGATTAAAGTTACGCTTGATGAACAATACAGAGGAGATAATACATGTAAAGGCCTACCAATGAAGTAAGTAATGTCCACTTTATTGCGCCAGTCATCATAAATGTATCCCTAAGCTTCTTATCTTGTTACAGATGAACCGCCATATGTATCATCAAACTATTTTGCATTTCCTAAATAGCGAATTTTAAGGAATAAATAGCAATTCTTTACCATTCCTAATTTGCAATGAGCAAATTGCTAATTACACATTACCCATTCATTTCCATGGGCCAGGAGGCTCATAGGAATGAAGGTGCAATTTGCGATTAGCAATTAGCTCATCGCAAATTAGGAATTTTTCCAAGGGTGCAGGGGTGTCTCAAGAACACCCTGCTGCACCCCTCAAAAAGAAATTTGGGGGCATATGGCGCACATACATGCCCTAAGGGCATGTATGGGCGTCATATGGCACCTTTTGTTTTTTGGAAAAAAAGCTTTTTGAAAAGAATTCACAAATTACCACCAACTAGAAGTTGGTGGTAATTTGCAAATCCTTAATGGCATTTTTTGCATATTTTTTGTTTGATACATTGCATTTAAGGAATCGCAAAATTTGCAAATCCTTCAATGCAATCGCAAAATAAGGAATAGCAAATTTTGAATTAAGGACATTTTAAGTCATTTCCACATGTACAGTGTTTTTAAATTATGATTTGAAAATCGTTTTTAGGGAAAAGGAATGGTTTGTAAATTTATGACAAGGACATAATGGTGTATGCTTCTTTATAAGGCATTTCAGTGTCTCTGATGTCATTTTTCCCATATTACATTAAAAGACCTTTCCCCGTGGAGCACATTCCTTGTAAATATGCTCCCACCTGTGCATGGTAAATTTAGATTTTGACTGTTTGAGTTACATAGCCATGTTAAAAGTGACCCCAAAAAGTTGCAAAGGCTTTAAAAAAACACTTTCATGTGTCTTAAGGACATTTTAAGTCATTTCCCCGTGGGCAGTGTTTTGTAAGTGGCGCAAAAGAGGCATACACCTATCATAAATCTGTCCCTACCATTTTAAATGATTAATTTAGGATGACGATAAGGTGTGGCCTATCCAGAGGTTTGTTTAAGGTGAGGCCTACTCAGGATTGCAGATCAAAGTTACGCTTGATGAAGAATACAGAGGAGATAATACATGTAAAGGCCTACCAATGAAGTAAGTAATGTCCACTTTATTGCGCCAGTCATCATACATGTATCCCTAAGCTTCTTATCTTGTTACAGATGAACCGCCATATGTATCATCAAACTATTTTGCATTTCCTAAATAGCGAATTTTAAGGAATAAATAGCGATTCTTTACCATTCCTAATTTGCAATGAGCAAATTGCTAATTGCAAATTACCCATTCATTTCCATGGGCCAGGAGGCCCATAGGAATGAAGGTGCAATTTGCGATTAGCAATTAGCTCATCGCAAATTAGGAATTTTTCCAAGGGTGCATGGGTGTCTCAAGAACACCCTGCTGCACCCCCTGAAAAAGAAATTTGGGGGCATATGGCACACATAAATTTTAACAACATTCCTTTACCTCAAAAACGATTTTCAAGTCATAATTTGAAAACACTGCCCACAGGGAAATGACTTAAAATGTCCTTAAGACACATGAAAGTGTTTTTTTAAAGCCTTTGCAAGTTTTTGGGTCACTTTTAACATGGCTATGTAACTCAAACAGTCAAAATCTAAATTTACCATGCACAGGTGGGACCATATTTACAAGGAATGTGCCCCACGGGGAAATGTCTTTTAATGTAATATGGGGAAAATGACATCAGAGACACTGAAATGCCTTATAAAGAAGCATACACCATTATATCCTTGTCATAAATTTACAAACCATTCCTTTTCCCCAAAAACGATTTTCAAATCATAATTTGAAAACACTGCACATAGGGAAATGACTTAACATGTCCTTAAGACACATGAAAGCGTTTTTTGATTGCCTTTCCAGCATGGTTGGGTCACTTTTAACATAGCTATGTAACACAAACATTCAAAATCTAAATTTGCCATGCACAGGTGGGAGCATATTTACAAGGAATGTGCCCCACGGGGAAAGGTCTTTTAATGTAATATGGGAAAAATGACATCAGAGACACTGAAATGCCTTATAAAGAAGCATACACCAATATATCCTTGTCATAAATTTACAAACCATTCCTTTTCCCCAAAAACGATTTTCAAATCATAATTTGAAAACACTGCACACAGGGAAATGACTTAAAATGTCTTTAAGACACATAAAAGCGTTTTTTGATTGCCTTTGCAGCATGGTTGGGTCACTTTTAACATAGCTATGTAACACAAACATTCAAAATCTAAATTTGTCATGCACAGGTGGGAGCATATTTACAAGCAATTGACTCCACAGAGAAAGGTCTTACATTAAAATGGGAAAAATAACATCAGAGACACTCAATTGCCTTATAATGAAGCATACACCATTATGTCCTTGTCATAAATATTATAACCATTAATTTTCCTCAAAAACGATTTTCAAATCATAATTTGAAAAGACTCCACAGCTCCTATGCACAATAACACCCTGTCAGTACTAATACTTCACATTTTCTCCAATTACATTTTCTCAAAGAAACAAAATCTATTTGTAAAACACTTGAGACAAAGCAACATTTGAAGAACACAACTTTCTTCATAATTTTCTCCTTAAAGCACACTATTCTCTATCTAAATTAAAGAAATCTTTTCTCACCTTAGCAAATACTTTGAGTTTCAAAACAGTCTCAGAAACACACCAATTTGTCTTCAGCAGAGCAAAAGGTATGCACTCCAGAGTCTGCAGCTATCAAAAGCACAGAAATGCTGTAATTCTTCACACATATCTCTCATGTCACCCAATCAAAACTCTTCCCTCACTTTTTTTCAAATGAAAACCCTTCCCCCCTCTGCCCTTTCTGCCTTTTCTGCATGGCAACCACGTCTTGGTAGACCTCTGGTGTTTGCAAGTTCACACAACAATGTTGCAATTGAACTCTGAACTCTCAGTGCACCTCATATCCAGTGCATTCTTTCATTTAATGATTTTTTCTTGACCACTCAAAATACATCTTTCAAACAACTCATCCATGCACCCTAACTTTCTGTTTTCAGCAATCAAAATCCACCAATCACTGTTACTGCTTCATTAACACAGAAACTCCACAGTTTTTTTTCATTTTAAACTCTTATTTTTTCAACTGCCATTTCATTGCCACACTTCATCTGACTGCAGGAGAACCTTCTCTCACCATGTTTTCTGTCTGGATTGTTGGACATAGTTACATCTATTGGGCTCAGAGGTATGCTGAGAACAGGAATTTACCTAACCTCAATTTACAAGATGTGGAAATTAAGTGGTTTGGCCACAGAGGATTAAAATGTCACCAATTGATACCATTGGTGAAAACCTTTATGCATTTGCCAAAACCTGACCTGTTAATTGTGCACTGTGGAGGTAATGATTTGGGCACTTTGACTGGGGTAGGTCTGGAAATGCTTTTAAAGGACACCTTTGAGCAATTGATGGCACTTTTTCCTCAGACTGCCTTGGTATATTCAAATATATGCCAAAGACAGAAATGGAGGTGGTCAAACCAATTTTGTCCACAAATTGAGAAGTCGAGGAAGCATGTAAACAAATCTGTTTCAGCTTACATGAGAGACCATGGAATGGGCTCCCTGTACAACAATAACTTGCGTTACTACATGCAAGATATCTACAGAGGAGATGGAGTTCACTTCTCAGATGAGGGCAACAGAATTTTCATTCTGAATTTAAGACTGTGCATTGGTACCTACTTATAAGTACCTAAATGTACCATAAACCCAAAAGCTCTTCTCAGAGCTACCCTACATCTGATCACTCACAATTATTATTTTACTCTAACATTTTTCATTAATTTTCAACAAAGTACGCTCCCTGGGGCGCTACCCGGTACGCGAACCGGGAGCTAACCTCGCTAAATTTTTTAAAAAATGTTTTTTTTTCGCACATATGGACCTCCTCAGCCACCCTCAGAAAACCTAGGGGGTCAAGATAAGTCTACTGTGCCCCCTTCTACCCATTCTGAACATTATTTGCCCTCCATCTTGCATCTTAATTCGACCGAAACACAAAATGGTGGACTCCCGTAACGCTTAAGGTTCGCGAACCGGGGCGCTCGCCAGTTCGCGTACCGGGTCGCTCCCTGGAAAGCGCACCATCAAAAAAGGTGGGAAAGTAGTTTACAGAAAAGCGACTGGAGACAATTTCACCAAATATAGATTAGCTCATACTACATACCAATGCCTACCATTTTCACAAATTTGATTGAAATTCCATTTAACCATTTAGCCTGTAGACCTCTCTAAATACCCTGAGGTAAATTACTTCACAAAACACATCTGAAGTGTTGGAATTGACAACCAATTAAAATATTACTTTCATTTTCTACTTTTTTTACCTGACATTTGATTGGTTATCTACCTGAATATATATAAAGGAAGAGAGAGAAACACAGCCATTTTGACTACTACTTCCTGAACTACATTGCAAGATCATTTTCACTCACAACTTAAACTTCTTTTTAGAAGGTGAGATATTATTTTATAAATTTGAAAACATTTTCAGATAGTTATATACTATCCCTCTGTAAGAGTTAGACATTGAGAAAGGCTTCTTTATTATAATTATGGATTGATTTAGGTTTCTGTGGTATAATTATGAATTTACTTAGGCTTCTTCACAGGCACTTTTTAATAGTACTACTTCACGCCTGAAACCATACAGTGCCCATAGATTACTTCTCTGTTATAAACTCACAAGTACCTGTCTGAACTTAAACCCAACAGTGCCCTATCTCTACTGATATATTTATTTTTTATGCAAATTACAGCAATAAAATGGAAGGTGAGCAGAATGTTTCCTTCGAAATTGTTCTGGAGAACAACACAGAAAAAGATATTGAGGACAATGATGACTCAGATTTCATGGATGAATCACGGGACCATGAATTAGTTCAATGTGTAGAATCTGTGGATCATTTACTTCATTATGATGACGGTCAAATGTGGGAACTTATGTTCACTCAACAAGAGGACATATCGGACAGTCAAATGCTAGACGTTCTATTAAATTTTGAAAAACAATCCGAAAAATAAAATTGTATGTAATATTAAAAAATTGTTTGAGTCTTTAATCATTTTTATATGTAATTCATAAACTAGTTAAATGTTAGAAATGTTATTACATTTTCAAACACAATCACAATAATAAATAATTGCTTAAAAAATAAAAAAAATAAAAAAATAATCAACAAAACCAACAATCAATTAACATACAGAATTTGAAAAGTCTATCATTCTTTTTTCCTTATAGTACGCTGCCCAGAACGCTTCCTGGTTCGCGAACCGGGCGCTACCCACGCAAAAAAAACAAAACAAAATTTTTTATTTTTTTTTGCCCCGCGGGGCCCTTTTAAAGCCTCCACATTAAACCTAGGGGGTCAGGGAGGATCTACTATGCCCCCTTATGGTCATTTCCCACTTTGTTTTGGCCTCCTCTTGTCTCTCAATCCTACCGAGAGACAAGATGGCGGCCGCTCCGGACTGTTTAGAATGTTGACAGACACCGGAGAGCCAATCAGCTTCGCTACGCGAAGTTCCGTTACGCGTAAAGTCCGCGAACCGGGGCGCTGCCCGGTCCGCTGTTACAGATATATATCTTTTTTTAAACGTTAATTTCTCAAAATCCACTGAAGCACATATATTGAGACCTAGCAAAGGCACATCGGGCTACCAGTCCCTACAATTTTGCCAAGTTTCATGGAAATCCATTCAGCCGTTCGGGCTAAAAGTGAGGCCAACCGCCCTATGGAAAACTCAATGTTAAAAACACGTTTAGGACCCCCCTTTTTTCTCGGCCCCCCCTTGACGAAACCCCCCCAAATTTTCAGGGGCTGCTCAGAAACAAAATGTTCCATTTTCCAGAAAATTTCAGCCAATTCCGTCCACAAACACCAAAGTTATTAGACATAGAATTTTCAAAAATCCCATAGAGAAAAAATCCTAACTATATATACCTACTGGCGACCGCCAGTAGGTAATATATATATATATATATATATATATATATATATATATATATATATATATATATATATATATATGTATATATTCCTCGCAATCCGCCTCAGCTTTTAGGAGTCACGCTACAGTGTGTCCATGAACTCAGTATTCAGAGTTAATTAAAAGACGCCCTACGCGTTTCGAGATCATTTATCTCTCATCAGCGGCTGGCTTCATTGCCATGGGTGCACGTGATGTATGACGTATTGTACGCTCGATCTCCACTGCATGTTGGGACTTATAGTCCTAGGGAGTTCGTTATTGTCTCTTTAGTAGATTTGCACAAGCACCTTGAAGCAGGTCTTATCCTTTAGTAGGAATTGAAAGGTGAGTAAATTTCTCTGGTAGATGCAGGACTCACTGTGCAGCAGGTTCGGCACAGTTCCAAACTGCAGCCTCGTCATGTTTCATGATGGTGCTCTCCTCACGGCAAGGCAACCGTGTAACTTATTCCTCGCAATCCGCCTCAGCTTTTAGGAGTCACGCTACAGTGTGTCCATGAACTCAGTATTCAGAGTTAATTAAAAGATGCCCTACGCGTTTCGAGATCATTTATCTCTCATCAGGGGCTGGCTTCATTTCCATGGGTGCACGTGATGTATGGCGTATTGTACGCTCGATCTCCACTGCATGTTGGGACTTTTAGTCCTAGGGAGTTCGTTATTGTCTCTTTAGTAGATTTGCATAGGCACCTTGAAGCAGGTCTTATCCTTTAGTAGGAATTAAGAGGTGAGTCAATTTCTCTTGTAGATGCAGGACTCACTGTGCAGCAGGTTCGGCACAGTTCCAAACTGCAGCCTCGTCATGTTTCACGATGGTGCTCTCCTCACGGCAAGGCAACCGTGTAACTTATTCCTCGCAATCCGCCTCAGCTTTTAGGAGTCACGCTACAGTGTGTCCATGAACTCAGTATTCAGAGTTAATTAAAAGACGCCCTACGCGTTTCGAGATCATTTATCTCTCATCAGGGGCTGGCTTCATTTCCATGGGTGCACGTGATGTATGGCGTATTGTACGCTCGATCTCCACTGCATGTTGGGACTTATAGTCCTAGGGAGTTCGTTATTGTCTCTTTAGTAGATTTGCACAAGCACCTTGAAGCAGGTCTTATCCTTTAGTAGGAATTGAAAGGTGAGTCAATTTCTCTTGTAGATGCAGGACTCACTGTGCAGCAGGTTCGGCACAGTTCCAAACTGCAGCCTCGTCATGTTTCACGATGGTGCTCTCCTCACGGCAAGGCAACCGTGTAACTTATTCCTCGCAATCCGCCTCAGCTTTTAGGAGTCACGCTACAGTGTGTCCATGAACTCAGTATTCAGAATTAATTAACCCGTTCAGCGCGGAGCGAATTTTCGCGCTGTGCTGAACGTTCTTAAAAACGGGTGTGGTCATGACGGAACGGTTCCGTCATGAGCACAGCTCAACCGACGCTCCGTCATGAGCACCGAAGGGGTTAAAAGACGCCCTACGCGTTTCGAGATCATTTATCTCTCATCAGGGGCTGGCTTCATTTCCATGGGTGCACGTGATGTATGGCGTATTGTACGCTCGATCTCCACTGCATGTTGGGACTTATAGACCTAGGGAGTTCGTTATTGTCTCTTTAGTAGATTTGCACAAGCACCTTGAAGCCGGTCTTATCCTTTAGTAGGAATTGAAAGGTGAGTTAATTTCTCTTGTAGATGCAGGACTCACTGTGCAGCAGGTTCGGCACAGTTCCAAACTGCAGCCTCGTCATGTTTCACGATGGTGCTCTCCTCACGGCAAGGCAACCGTGTAACTTATTCCTCGCAATCCACCTCAGCTTTTAGGAGTCACGCTACAGTGTGTCCATGAACTCAGTATTCAGAGTTAATTAAAAGACGCCCTACGCGTTTCGAGATCATTTATCTCTCATCAGGGGCTGGCTTCATTTCCATGGGTGCACGTGATGTATGGCATATTGTACGCTCGATCTCCACCGCATGTTGGGACTTATAGTCCTAGGGAGTTCGTTATTGTTTCTTTAGTAGATTTGCACAAGCACCTTGAAGCAGGTCTTATCCTTTAGTAGGAATTGAAAGGTGAGTCAATTTCTCTCGTAGATGCAGGACTCACTGTGCAGCAGGTTCAGCACAGTTCCAAACTGCAGCCTCGTCATGTTTCACGATGGTGCTCTCCTCACGGCAAGGCAACCGTGTAACTTATTCCTCGCAATCCGCCTCAGCTTTTAGGAGTCACGCTACAGTGTGTCCATGAACTCAGTATTCAGAGTTAATTAAAAGACGCCCTATGCGTTTCGAGATCATTTATCTCTCATCAGGGGCTGGCTTCATTTCCATGGGTGCACGTGATGTATGGCGTATTGTACGCTCGATCTCCACTGCATGTTGGGACTTATAGTCCTAGGTAGTTCGTTATTGTCTCTTTAGTAGATTTGCACAAGCACCTTGAAGCAGGTCTTATCCTTTAGTAGGAATTGAAAGGTGAGTCAATTTCTCTTGTAGATGCAGGACTCACTGTGCAGCAGGTTCGGCACAGTTCCAAACTGCAGCCTCGTCATGTTTCACGATGGTGCTCTCCTCACGGCAAGGCAACCGTGTAACTTATTCCTCGCAATCCGCCTCAGATTTTAGGAGTCACGCTACAGTGTGTCCATGAACTCAGTATTCAGAGTTAATTAAAAGACGCCCTACGCGTTTCGAGATCATTTATCTCTCATCAGGGGCTGGCTTCATTTCCATGGGTGCACGTGATGTATGGCGTATTGTACGCTCGATCTCCACTGCATGTTGGGACTTATAGACCTAGGGAGTTTGTTATTGTCTCTTTAGTAGATTTGCACAAGCACCTTGAAGCAGGTCTTATCCTTTAGTAGGAATTGAAAGGTGAGTCAATTTCTCTTGTAGATGCAGGACTCACTGTGCAGCAGGTTCGGCACAGTTCCAAACTGCAGCCTCGTCATGTTTCACGATGGTGCTCTCCTCACGGCAAGGCAACCGTGTAACTTATTCCTCGCAATCCGCCTCAGCTTTTAGGAGTCACGCTACAGTGTGTCCATGAACTCAGTATTCAGAGTTAATTAAAAGACGCCCTACGCGTTTCGAGATCATTTATCTCTCATCAGGGGCTGGCTTCATTTCCATGGGTGCACGTGATGTATGGCGTATTGTGCGCTCGATCTCCACTGCATGTTTGGACTTATAGTCCTAGGGAGTACGTTATTGTCTCTTTAGTAATTTTGCACAAGCACCTTGAAGCAGGTCTTATCCTTTAGTAGGAATTGAAAGGTGAGTCAATTTCTCTTTTAGATGCAGGACTCACTGTGCAGCAGGTTCGGCACAGTTCCAAACTGCAGCCTCGTCATATTTCACGATGGTGCTCTCCTCACGGCAAGGCAACCGTGTAACTTATTCCTCGCAATCCGCCTCAGCTTTTAGGAGTCACGCTACAGTGTGTCCATGAACTCAGTATTCAGAGTTAATTAAAAGACGCCCTACGCGTTTCGAGATCATTTATCTCTCATCAGGGGCTGGCTTCATTTCCATGGGTGCACGTGATGTATGGCGTATTGTACGCTCGATCTCCACTGCATGTTGAGACTTATAGTCCTAGGGAGTTCGTTATTGTCTCTTTAGTAGATTTGCACAAGCACCTTGAAGCAGGTCTTATGCTTTAGTAGGAATTGAAAGGTAAGTCAATTTCTCTTGTAGATGCAGGACTCACTGTGCAGCAGGTTCGGCACAGTTCCAAACTGCAGCCTCGTCATGTTTCACGATGGTGCTCTCCTCACGGCAAGGCAACCGTGTAACTTATTCCTCGCAATCCGCCTCAGCTTTTAGGAGTCACGCTACAGTGTGTCCATGAACTCAGTATTCAGAGTTAATTAAAAGACGCCCTACGCATTTCGAGATCATTTATCTCTCATCAGGGGCTGGCTTCATTTCCATGGGTGCACGTGATGTATGGCTTATTGTCCGCTCGATCTCCACTGCATGTTGGGACTTATAGTCCTAGGGAGTTCGTTATTGTCTCTTTAGTAGATTTGCACAAGCTCCTTGAAGCAGGTCTTATCCTTTAGTAGGAATTGAAAGGTGAGTCAATTTCTCTTGTAGATGCAGGACTCACTGTGCAGCAGGTTCGGCACAGTTCCAAACTGCAGCCTCGTCATGTTTCACGATGGCGCTCTCCTCACGGCAAGGCAACCGTGTAACTTATTCCTCGCAATCCACCTCAGCTTTTACGAGGCACGCTACAGTGTGTCCATGAACTCAGTATTCAGAGTTAATTAAAAGACGCCCTACGCATTTCGAGATCATTTATCTCTCATCAGGGGCTGGCCTCATTTCCATGGGTGCACGTGATGTATGGTGTATTGTACGCTCGATCTCCACTGCATGTTGTGACTTATAGTCCTAGGGAGTTCGTTATTGTCTCTTTAGTAGATTTGCACAAGCACCTTGAAGCAGGTCTTATCCTTTAGTAGGAATTGAAAGGTGAGTCAATTTCTCTGGTACATGCAGGACTCACTGTGCAGCAGGTTCGGCACAGTTCCAAACTGCAGCCTCGTCATGTTTCACGATGGTGCTCTCCTCACGGCAAGGCAACCGGGTAACTTATTCCTCGCAATCCGCCTCAGCTTTTAGGAGTCACGCTACAGTGTGTCCATGAACTCAGTATTCAGAGTTAATTAAAAGATGCCCTACGCGTTTCGAGATCATTTATCTCTCATCAGGGGCTGGCTTCATTTCCATGGGTGCACGTGATGTATGGCGTATTGTACGCTCGATCTCCACTGCATGTTGGGACTTTTAGTCCTAGGGAGTTCGTTATCGTCTCTTTAGTAGATTTGCACAAGCACCTTGAAGCAGGTCTTATCCTTTAGTAGGAATTGAAAGGTGAGTCAATTTCTCTTGTAGATGCAGGACTCACTGTGCAGCAGGTTCGGCACAGTTTCAAACTGCAGCCTCGTCATGTTTCACGATGGTGCTCTCCTCACGGCAAGGCAACCGTGTAACTTATTCCTCGCAATCCGCCTCAGCTTTTAGGAGTCACGCTACAGTGTGTCCATGAACTCAGTATTCAGAGTTAATTAAAAGACGCCCTACGCGTTTCGAGATCATTTATCTCTCATCAGGGACTGGCTTCAATTCCATGGGTGCACGTGATGTATGGCGTATTGTACGCTCGATCTCCACTGCATGTTGGGACTTATAGTCCTAGGGAGTTCGTTATTGTCTCTTTAGTAGATTTGCACAAGCACCTTGAAGCAGGTCTTATCCTTTAGTAGGAATTGAGAGGTGAGTCAATTTCTCTTGTAGATGCAGGACTCACTGTGCAGCAGGTTCGGCACAGTTCCAAACTGCAGCCTTGTCATGTTTCACGATGGTGCTCTCCTCACGGCAAGGCAACCGTGTAACTTATTCCTCGCAATCCGCCTCAGCTTTTAGGAGTCACGCTACAGTGTGTCCATGAACTCAGTATTCAGAGTTAATTAAAAGACGGCCTACGCGTTTCTAGATCATTTATCTCTCATCAGGGGCTGGCTTCATTTCCATGGGTGCACGTGATGTATGGCGTATTGTACGCTCGATCTCCACTGCATGTTGGGACTTATAGTCCTAGGGAGTTCGTTATTGTCTCTTTAGTAGATTTGCACAAGCACCTTGAAGCAGGTCTTATCCTTTAGTAGGAATTGAAAGGTGAGTCAATTTCTCTTGTAGATGCAGGACTCACTGTGCAGCAGGTTCGGCACAGTTCCAAACTGCAGCCTCGTCATGTTTCACGATGGTGCTCTCCTCACGGCAAACAACCGTGTAACTTATTCCTCGCAATCCGCCTCAGCTTTTAGGAGTCACGCTACAGTGTGTCCATGAACTCAGTATTCAGAATTAATTAACCCGTTCAGCGCGGAGCGAATTTTCGCGCTGTGCTGAACGTTCTTAAAAACGGGTGTGGTCATGACGGAACGGTTCCGTCATGAGCACAGCTCAACCGACGCTCATGACGGAACGGCTCCGTCATGAGCACCGAAGGGGTTCAAAGACGCCCTACGCGTTTCGAGATCATTTATCTCTCATCAGGGGCTGGCTTCATTTCCATGGGTGCACGTGATGTATGGCGTATTGTACGCTCGATCTCCACTGCATGTTGGGACTTATAGACCTAGGGAGTTCGTTATTGTCTCTTTAGTAGATTTGCACAAGCACCTTGAAGCAGGTCTTATCCTTTAGTAGGAATTGAAAGGTGAGTCAATTTCTCTTGTAGATGCAGGACTCACTGTGCAGCAGGTTCGGCACAGTTCCAAACTGCAGCCTCGTCATGTTTCACGATGGTGCTCTCCTCACGGCAAGGCAACCGTGTAACTTATTCCTCGCAATCCGCCTCAGCTTTTAGGAGTCACGCTACAGTGTGTCCATGAACTCAGTATTCAGAGTTAATTAAAAGACGCCCTACGCGTTTCGAGATCATTTATCTCTCATCAGGGGCTGGCTTAATTTCCATGGGTGCACGTGATGTATGGCGTATTGTGCGCTCGATCTCCACTGCATGTTTGGACTTATAGTCCTAGGGAGTTCGTTATTGTCTCTTTAGTAATTTTGCACAAGCACCTTGAAGCAGGTCTTATCCTTTAGTAGGAATTGAAAGGTGAGTCAATTTCTCTTGTAGATGCAGGACTCACTGTGCAGCAGGTTCGGCACAGTTCCAAACTGCAGCCTCGTCATGTTTCACGATGGTGCTCTCCTCACGGCAAGGCAACCGTGTAACTTATTCCTCGCAATCCGCCTCAGCTTTTAGGAGTCACGCTACAGTGTGTCCATGAACTCAGTATTCAGAGTTAATTAAAAGACGCCCTACGCGTTTCGAGATCATTTATCTCTCATCAGGGGCTGGCTTCATTTCCATAGGTGCACGTGATGTATGGCGTATTGTACGCTCGATCTCCACTGCATGTTGGGACTTATAGTCCTAGGGAGTTCGTTATTGTCTCTTTAGTAGATTTGCACAAGCACCTTGAAGCAGGTGTTATCCTTTAGTAGGAATTGAAAGGTGAGTAAATTTCTCTTGTAGATGCAGGACTCACTGTGCAGCAGGTTCGGCACAGTTCCAAACTGCAGCCTCGTCATGTTTCACGATGGTGCTCTCCTCACAGTCAAGGCAACCGTGTAACTTATTCCTCGCAATCCGCCTCAGCTTTTAGGAGTCACGCTACAGTGTGTCCATGAACTCAGTATTCAGAGTTAATTAAAAGACGCCCTACGCGTTTCGAGAACATTTATCTCTCATCAGGGGCTGGCTTCATTTCCATGGATGCACGTGATGTATGGCGTATTGTACGCTCGATCTCCAGTGCATGTTGGGACTTATAGTCCTAGGGAGTTCGTTATTGTCTCTTTAGTAGATTTGCACAAGTACCTTGAAGCAGGTCTTATCCTTTAGTAGGAATTGAAAGGTGAGTCAATTTCTCTTGTAGATGCAGGACTCACTGTGCAGCAGGTTCGGCACAGTTCCAAACTGCAGCCTCGTCATGTTTCACGATGGTGCTCTCCTCACAGCAAGGCAACCGTGTAACTTATTCCTCGCAATCCGCCTCAGCTTTTAGGAGTCACGCTACAGTGTGTCCATGAACTCAGTATTCAGAGTTAATTAAAAGACGCCCTACGCGTTTCGAGATCATTTATCTCTCATCAGGGGCTGGCTTCATTTCCATGGGTGCACGTGATGTATGGCGTATTGTACGCTCGATCTCCACTGCATGTTGAGACTTATAGTCCTAGGGAGTTCGGTATTGTCTCTTTAGTAGATTTGCACAAGCACCTTGAAGCAGGTCTTATGCTTTAGTAGGAATTGAAAGGTGAGTCAATTTCTCTTGTAGATGCAGGACTCACTGTGCAGCAGGTTCGGCACAGTTCCAAACTGCAGCCTTGTCATGTTTCATGATGGTGCTCTCCTCACGGCAAGGCAACCGTGTAACTTATTCCTCGCAATCCGCCTCAGCTTTTAGGAGTCACGCTACAGTGTGTCCATGAACTCAGTATTCAGAGTTAATTAAAAGACGCCCTACGCGTTTCGAGATCATTTATCTCTCATCAGGGGCTGGCCTCATTTCCATGGGTGCACGTGATGTATGGTGTATTGTACGCTCGATCTCCACTGCATGTTGGGACTTATAGTCCTAGGGAGTTCGTTATTGTCTCTTTAGTAGATTTGCACAAGCACCTTGAAGCAGGTCTTATCCTTTAGTAGGAATTGAAAGGTGAGTCAATTTCTCTTGTAGATGCAGGACTCACTGTGCAGCAGGTTCGGCACAGTTCCAAACTGCAGCCTCGTCATATTTCACGATGGTGCTCTCCTCACGGCAAGGCAACTGTGTAACTTATTCCTCGCAATCCGCCTCAGCTTTTAGGAGTCACGCTACAGTGTGTCCATGAACTCAGTATTCAGAGTTAATTAAAAGACGCCCTACGCGTTTCGAGATCATTTATCTCTCATCAGGGGCTGGCTTAATTTCCATGGGTTCACGTGATGTCTGGCATATTGTACGCTCGATCTCCACTGCATGTTGGGACTTATAATCCTAGGGAGTTCGTTATTGTCTCTTTAGTAGATTTGCACAAGTACCTTGAAGCAGGTCTTATCCTTTAGTAGGAATTGAAAGGTGAGTCAATTTCTCTTGTAGATGCAGGACTCACTGTGCAGCAGGTTCGGCACAGTTCCAAACTGCAGCCTCGTCATGTTTCACGATGGTGCTCTCCTCACGGCAAGGCAACCGTGTAACTTATTCCTCGCAATCCGCCTCAGCTTTTAGGAGTCACGCTACAGTGTGTCCATGAACTCAGTATTCAGAGTTAATTAAAAGACGCCCTACGCGTTTCGAGATCATTTATCTCTCATCAGGGGCTGGCTTAATTTCCATGGGTGCACGTGATGTATGGCGTATTGTACGCTCGATCTCCACTGCATGTTGAGACTTATAGTCCTAGGGAGTTCGTTATTGTCTCTTTAGTAGATTTGCACAAGCACCTTGAAGCAGGTCTTATGCTGTAGTAGGAATTGAAAGGTAAGTCAATTTCTCTTGTAGATGCAGGACTCACTGTGCAGCAGGTTCGGCACAGTTCCAAACTGCAGCCTCGTCATGTTTCACGATGGTGCTCTCCTCACGGCAAGGCAACCGTGTAACTTATTCCTCGCAATCCGCCTCAGCTTTTAGGAGTCACGCTACAGTGTGTCCATGAACTCAGTATTCAGAGTTAATTAAAAGACGCCCTGCGCGTTTCGAGATCATTTATCTCTCAACAGGGGCTGGCTTCATTTCCATGGGTGCACGTGATGTATGGCTTATTGTCCGCTCGATCTCCACTGCATGTTGGGACTTATAGTCCTAGGGAGTTCGTTATTGTCTCTTTAGTAGATTTGCACAAGCTCCTTGAAGCAGGTCTTATCCTTTAGTAGGAATTGAAAGGTGAGTCAATTTCTCTTGTAGATGCAGGACTCACTGTGCAGCAGGTTCGGCACAGTTCCAAACTGCAGCCTTGTCATGTTTCACGATGGTGCTCTCCTCACGGCAAGGCAACCGTGTAACTTATTCCTCGCAATCCGCCTCAGCTTTTAGGAGTCACGCTACAGTGTGTCCATGAACTCATTATTCAGAGTTAATTAAAAGACGCCCTGCGCGTTTCGAGATCATTTATCTCTCATCAGGGGCTGGCCTCATTTCCATGGGTGCACGTGATGTATGGTGTATTGTACGCTCGATCTCCACTGCATGTTGGGACTTATAGTCCTAGGGAGTTCGTTATTGTCTCTTTAGTAGATTTGCACAAGCACCTTGAAGCAGGTCTTATCCTTTAGTAGGAATTGAAAGGTGAGTCAATTTCTCTGGTAGATGCAGGACTCACTGTGCAGCAGGTTCGGCACAGTTCCAAACTGCAGCCTCGTCATGTTTCACGATGGTGCTCTCCTCACGGCAAGGCAACCGTGTAACTTATTCCTCGCAATCCGCCTCAGCTTTTAGGAGTCACGCTACAGTGTGTCCATGAACTCAGTATTCAGAATTAATTAACCCGTTCAGCGCGGAGCGAATTTTCGCGCTGTGCTGAACGTTCTTAAAAACGGGTGTGGTCATGACGGAACGGTTCCGTCATGAGCACAGCTCAACCGACGCTCCGTCATGAGCACCGAAGGGGTTAAAAGACGCCCTACGCGTTTCGAGATCATTTATCTCTCATCAGGGGCTGGCTTCATTTCCATGGGTGCACGTGATGTATGGCGTATTGTACGCTCGATCTCCACTGCATGTTGGGACTTATAGACCTAGGGAGTTCGTTATTGTCTCTTTAGTAGATTTGCACAAGCACCTTGAAGCCGGTCTTATCCTTTAGTAGGAATTGAAAGGTGAGTTAATTTCTCTTGTAGATGCAGGACTCACTGTGCAGCAGGTTCGGCACAGTTCCAAACTGCAGCCTCGTCATGTTTCACGATGGTGCTCTCCTCACGGCAAGGCAACCGTGTAACTTATTCCTCGCAATCCACCTCAGCTTTTAGGAGTCACGCTACAGTGTGTCCATGAACTCAGTATTCAGAGTTAATTAAAAGACGCCCTACGCGTTTCGAGATCATTTATCTCTCATCAGGGGCTGGCTTCATTTCCATGGGTGCACGTGATGTATGGCATATTGTACGCTCGATCTCCACCGCATGTTGGGACTTATAGTCCTAGGGAGTTCGTTATTGTTTCTTTAGTAGATTTGCACAAGCACCTTGAAGCAGGTCTTATCCTTTAGTAGGAATTGAAAGGTGAGTCAATTTCTCTCGTAGATGCAGGACTCACTGTGCAGCAGGTTCAGCACAGTTCCAAACTGCAGCCTCGTCATGTTTCACGATGGTGCTCTCCTCACGGCAAGGCAACCGTGTAACTTATTCCTCGCAATCCGCCTCAGCTTTTAGGAGTCACGCTACAGTGTGTCCATGAACTCAGTATTCAGAGTTAATTAAAAGACGCCCTACGCGTTTCGAGATCATTTATCTCTCATCAGGGGCTGGCTTCATTTCCATGGGTGCACGTGATGTATGGCGTATTGTACGCTCGATCTCCACTGCATGTTGGGACTTATAGTCCTAGGTAGTTCGTTATTGTCTCTTTAGTAGATTTGCACAAGCACCTTGAAGCAGGTCTTATCCTTTAGTAGGAATTGAAAGGTGAGTCAATTTCTCTTGTAGATGCAGGACTCACTGTGCAGCAGGTTCGGCACAGTTCCAAACTGCAGCCTCGTCATGTTTCACGATGGTGCTCTCCTCACGGCAAGGCAACCGTGTAACTTATTCCTCGCAATCCGCCTCAGATTTTAGGAGTCACGCTACAGTGTGTCCATGAACTCAGTATTCAGAGTTAATTAAAAGACGCCCTACGCGTTTCGAGATCATTTATCTCTCATCAGGGGCTGGCTTCATTTCCATGGGTGCACGTGATGTATGGCGTATTGTACGCTCGATCTCCACTGCATGTTGGGACTTATAGACCTAGGGAGTTTGTTATTGTCTCTTTAGTAGATTTGCACAAGCACCTTGAAGCAGGTCTTATCCTTTAGTAGGAATTGAAAGGTGAGTCAATTTCTCTTGTAGATGCAGGACTCACTGTGCAGCAGGTTCGGCACAGTTCCAAACTGCAGCCTCGTCATGTTTCACGATGGTGCTCTCCTCACGGCAAGGCAACCGTGTAACTTATTCCTCGCAATCCGCCTCAGCTTTTAGGAGTCACGCTACAGTGTGTCCATGAACTCAGTATTCAGAGTTAATTAAAAGACGCCCTACGCGTTTCGAGATCATTTATCTCTCATCAGGGGCTGGCTTCATTTCCATGGGTGCACGTGATGTATGGCGTATTGTGCGCTCGATCTCCACTGCATGTTTGGACTTATAGTCCTAGGGAGTACGTTATTGTCTCTTTAGTAATTTTGCACAAGCACCTTGAAGCAGGTCTTATCCTTTAGTAGGAATTGAAAGGTGAGTCAATTTCTCTTTTAGATGCAGGACTCACTGTGCAGCAGGTTCGGCACAGTTCCAAACTGCAGCCTCGTCATATTTCACGATGGTGCTCTCCTCACGGCAAGGCAACCGTGTAACTTATTCCTCGCAATCCGCCTCAGCTTTTAGGAGTCACGCTACAGTGTGTCCATGAACTCAGTATTCAGAGTTAATTAAAAGACGCCCTACGCGTTTCGAGATCATTTATCTCTCATCAGGGGCTGGCTTCATTTCCATGGGTGCACGTGATGTATGGCGTATTGTACGCTCGATCTCCACTGCATGTTGAGACTTATAGTCCTAGGGAGTTCGTTATTGTCTCTTTAGTAGATTTGCACAAGCACCTTGAAGCAGGTCTTATGCTTTAGTAGGAATTGAAAGGTAAGTCAATTTCTCTTGTAGATGCAGGACTCACTGTGCAGCAGGTTCGGCACAGTTCCAAACTGCAGCCTCGTCATGTTTCACGATGGTGCTCTCCTCACGGCAAGGCAACCGTGTAACTTATTCCTCGCAATCCGCCTCAGCTTTTAGGAGTCACGCTACAGTGTGTCCATGAACTCAGTATTCAGAGTTAATTAAAAGACGCCCTACGCATTTCGAGATCATTTATCTCTCATCAGGGGCTGGCTTCATTTCCATGGGTGCACGTGATGTATGGCTTATTGTCCGCTCGATCTCCACTGCATGTTGGGACTTATAGTCCTAGGGAGTTCGTTATTGTCTCTTTAGTAGATTTGCACAAGCTCCTTGAAGCAGGTCTTATCCTTTAGTAGGAATTGAAAGGTGAGTCAATTTCTCTTGTAGATGCAGGACTCACTGTGCAGCAGGTTCGGCACAGTTCCAAACTGCAGCCTCGTCATGTTTCACGATGGCGCTCTCCTCACGGCAAGGCAACCGTGTAACTTATTCCTCGCAATCCACCTCAGCTTTTACGAGGCACGCTACAGTGTGTCCATGAACTCAGTATTCAGAGTTAATTAAAAGACGCCCTACGCATTTCGAGATCATTTATCTCTCATCAGGGGCTGGCCTCATTTCCATGGGTGCACGTGATGTATGGTGTATTGTACGCTCGATCTCCACTGCATGTTGGGACTTATAGTCCTAGGGAGTTCGTTATTGTCTCTTTAGTAGATTTGCACAAGCACCTTGAAGCAGGTCTTATCCTTTAGTAGGAATTGAAAGGTGAGTCAATTTCTCTGGTACATGCAGGACTCACTGTGCAGCAGGTTCGGCACAGTTCCAAACTGCAGCCTCGTCATGTTTCACGATGGTGCTCTCCTCACGGCAAGGCAACCGGGTAACTTATTCCTCGCAATCCGCCTCAGCTTTTAGGAGTCACGCTACAGTGTGTCCATGAACTCAGTATTCAGAGTTAATTAAAAGATGCCCTACGCGTTTCGAGATCATTTATCTCTCATCAGGGGCTGGCTTCATTTCCATGGGTGCACGTGATGTATGGCGTATTGTACGCTCGATCTCCACTGCATGTTGGGACTTTTAGTCCTAGGGAGTTCGTTATCGTCTCTTTAGTAGATTTGCACAAGCACCTTGAAGCAGGTCTTATCCTTTAGTAGGAATTGAAAGGTGAGTCAATTTCTCTTGTAGATGCAGGACTCACTGTGCAGCAGGTTCGGCACAGTTTCAAACTGCAGCCTCGTCATGTTTCACGATGGTGCTCTCCTCACGGCAAGGCAACCGTGTAACTTATTCCTCGCAATCCGCCTCAGCTTTTAGGAGTCACGCTACAGTGTGTCCATGAACTCAGTATTCAGAGTTAATTAAAAGACGCCCTACGCGTTTCGAGATCATTTATCTCTCATCAGGGACTGGCTTCAATTCCATGGGTGCACGTGATGTATGGCGTATTGTACGCTCGATCTCCACTGCATGTTGGGACTTATAGTCCTAGGGAGTTCGTTATTGTCTCTTTAGTAGATTTGCACAAGCACCTTGAAGCAGGTCTTATCCTTTAGTAGGAATTGAGAGGTGAGTCAATTTCTCTTGTAGATGCAGGACTCACTGTGCAGCAGGTTCGGCACAGTTCCAAACTGCAGCCTTGTCATGTTTCACGATGGTGCTCTCCTCACGGCAAGGCAACCGTGTAACTTATTCCTCGCAATCCGCCTCAGCTTTTAGGAGTCACGCTACAGTGTGTCCATGAACTCAGTATTCAGAGTTAATTAAAAGACGGCCTACGCGTTTCTAGATCATTTATCTCTCATCAGGGGCTGGCTTCATTTCCATGGGTGCACGTGATGTATGGCGTATTGTACGCTCGATCTCCACTGCATGTTGGGACTTATAGTCCTAGGGAGTTCGTTATTGTCTCTTTAGTAGATTTGCACAAGCACCTTGAAGCAGGTCTTATCCTTTAGTAGGAATTGAAAGGTGAGTCAATTTCTCTTGTAGATGCAGGACTCACTGTGCAGCAGGTTCGGCACAGTTCCAAACTGCAGCCTCGTCATGTTTCACGATGGTGCTCTCCTCACGGCAAACAACCGTGTAACTTATTCCTCGCAATCCGCCTCAGCTTTTAGGAGTCACGCTACAGTGTGTCCATGAACTCAGTATTCAGAATTAATTAACCCGTTCAGCGCGGAGCGAATTTTCGCGCTGTGCTGAACGTTCTTAAAAACGGGTGTGGTCATGACGGAACGGTTCCGTCATGAGCACAGCTCAACCGACGCTCATGACGGAACGGCTCCGTCATGAGCACCGAAGGGGTTCAAAGACGCCCTACGCGTTTCGAGATCATTTATCTCTCATCAGGGGCTGGCTTCATTTCCATGGGTGCACGTGATGTATGGCGTATTGTACGCTCGATCTCCACTGCATGTTGGGACTTATAGACCTAGGGAGTTCGTTATTGTCTCTTTAGTAGATTTGCACAAGCACCTTGAAGCAGGTCTTATCCTTTAGTAGGAATTGAAAGGTGAGTCAATTTCTCTTGTAGATGCAGGACTCACTGTGCAGCAGGTTCGGCACAGTTCCAAACTGCAGCCTCGTCATGTTTCACGATGGTGCTCTCCTCACGGCAAGGCAACCGTGTAACTTATTCCTCGCAATCCGCCTCAGCTTTTAGGAGTCACGCTACAGTGTGTCCATGAACTCAGTATTCAGAGTTAATTAAAAGACGCCCTACGCGTTTCGAGATCATTTATCTCTCATCAGGGGCTGGCTTAATTTCCATGGGTGCACGTGATGTATGGCGTATTGTGCGCTCGATCTCCACTGCATGTTTGGACTTATAGTCCTAGGGAGTTCGTTATTGTCTCTTTAGTAATTTTGCACAAGCACCTTGAAGCAGGTCTTATCCTTTAGTAGGAATTGAAAGGTGAGTCAATTTCTCTTGTAGATGCAGGACTCACTGTGCAGCAGGTTCGGCACAGTTCCAAACTGCAGCCTCGTCATGTTTCACGATGGTGCTCTCCTCACGGCAAGGCAACCGTGTAACTTATTCCTCGCAATCCGCCTCAGCTTTTAGGAGTCACGCTACAGTGTGTCCATGAACTCAGTATTCAGAGTTAATTAAAAGACGCCCTACGCGTTTCGAGATCATTTATCTCTCATCAGGGGCTGGCTTCATTTCCATAGGTGCACGTGATGTATGGCGTATTGTACGCTCGATCTCCACTGCATGTTGGGACTTATAGTCCTAGGGAGTTCGTTATTGTCTCTTTAGTAGATTTGCACAAGCACCTTGAAGCAGGTGTTATCCTTTAGTAGGAATTGAAAGGTGAGTAAATTTCTCTTGTAGATGCAGGACTCACTGTGCAGCAGGTTCGGCACAGTTCCAAACTGCAGCCTCGTCATGTTTCACGATGGTGCTCTCCTCACAGTCAAGGCAACCGTGTAACTTATTCCTCGCAATCCGCCTCAGCTTTTAGGAGTCACGCTACAGTGTGTCCATGAACTCAGTATTCAGAGTTAATTAAAAGACGCCCTACGCGTTTCGAGAACATTTATCTCTCATCAGGGGCTGGCTTCATTTCCATGGATGCACGTGATGTATGGCGTATTGTACGCTCGATCTCCAGTGCATGTTGGGACTTATAGTCCTAGGGAGTTCGTTATTGTCTCTTTAGTAGATTTGCACAAGTACCTTGAAGCAGGTCTTATCCTTTAGTAGGAATTGAAAGGTGAGTCAATTTCTCTTGTAGATGCAGGACTCACTGTGCAGCAGGTTCGGCACAGTTCCAAACTGCAGCCTCGTCATGTTTCACGATGGTGCTCTCCTCACAGCAAGGCAACCGTGTAACTTATTCCTCGCAATCCGCCTCAGCTTTTAGGAGTCACGCTACAGTGTGTCCATGAACTCAGTATTCAGAGTTAATTAAAAGACGCCCTACGCGTTTCGAGATCATTTATCTCTCATCAGGGGCTGGCTTCATTTCCATGGGTGCACGTGATGTATGGCGTATTGTACGCTCGATCTCCACTGCATGTTGAGACTTATAGTCCTAGGGAGTTCGGTATTGTCTCTTTAGTAGATTTGCACAAGCACCTTGAAGCAGGTCTTATGCTTTAGTAGGAATTGAAAGGTGAGTCAATTTCTCTTGTAGATGCAGGACTCACTGTGCAGCAGGTTCGGCACAGTTCCAAACTGCAGCCTTGTCATGTTTCATGATGGTGCTCTCCTCACGGCAAGGCAACCGTGTAACTTATTCCTCGCAATCCGCCTCAGCTTTTAGGAGTCACGCTACAGTGTGTCCATGAACTCAGTATTCAGAGTTAATTAAAAGACGCCCTACGCGTTTCGAGATCATTTATCTCTCATCAGGGGCTGGCCTCATTTCCATGGGTGCACGTGATGTATGGTGTATTGTACGCTCGATCTCCACTGCATGTTGGGACTTATAGTCCTAGGGAGTTCGTTATTGTCTCTTTAGTAGATTTGCACAAGCACCTTGAAGCAGGTCTTATCCTTTAGTAGGAATTGAAAGGTGAGTCAATTTCTCTTGTAGATGCAGGACTCACTGTGCAGCAGGTTCGGCACAGTTCCAAACTGCAGCCTCGTCATATTTCACGATGGTGCTCTCCTCACGGCAAGGCAACTGTGTAACTTATTCCTCGCAATCCGCCTCAGCTTTTAGGAGTCACGCTACAGTGTGTCCATGAACTCAGTATTCAGAGTTAATTAAAAGACGCCCTACGCGTTTCGAGATCATTTATCTCTCATCAGGGGCTGGCTTAATTTCCATGGGTGCACGTGATGTCTGGCATATTGTACGCTCGATCTCCACTGCATGTTGGGACTTATAATCCTAGGGAGTTCGTTATTGTCTCTTTAGTAGATTTGCACAAGTACCTTGAAGCAGGTCTTATCCTTTAGTAGGAATTGAAAGGTGAGTCAATTTCTCTTGTAGATGCAGGACTCACTGTGCAGCAGGTTCGGCACAGTTCCAAACTGCAGCCTCGTCATGTTTCACGATGGTGCTCTCCTCACGGCAAGGCAACCGTGTAACTTATTCCTCGCAATCCGCCTCAGCTTTTAGGAGTCACGCTACAGTGTGTCCATGAACTCAGTATTCAGAGTTAATTAAAAGACGCCCTACGCGTTTCGAGATCATTTATCTCTCATCAGGGGCTGGCTTAATTTCCATGGGTGCACGTGATGTATGGCGTATTGTACGCTCGATCTCCACTGCATGTTGAGACTTATAGTCCTAGGGAGTTCGTTATTGTCTCTTTAGTAGATTTGCACAAGCACCTTGAAGCAGGTCTTATGCTGTAGTAGGAATTGAAAGGTAAGTCAATTTCTCTTGTAGATGCAGGACTCACTGTGCAGCAGGTTCGGCACAGTTCCAAACTGCAGCCTCGTCATGTTTCACGATGGTGCTCTCCTCACGGCAAGGCAACCGTGTAACTTATTCCTCGCAATCCGCCTCAGCTTTTAGGAGTCACGCTACAGTGTGTCCATGAACTCAGTATTCAGAGTTAATTAAAAGACGCCCTGCGCGTTTCGAGATCATTTATCTCTCAACAGGGGCTGGCTTCATTTCCATGGGTGCACGTGATGTATGGCTTATTGTCCGCTCGATCTCCACTGCATGTTGGGACTTATAGTCCTAGGGAGTTCGTTATTGTCTCTTTAGTAGATTTGCACAAGCTCCTTGAAGCAGGTCTTATCCTTTAGTAGGAATTGAAAGGTGAGTCAATTTCTCTTGTAGATGCAGGACTCACTGTGCAGCAGGTTCGGCACAGTTCCAAACTGCAGCCTTGTCATGTTTCACGATGGTGCTCTCCTCACGGCAAGGCAACCGTGTAACTTATTCCTCGCAATCCGCCTCAGCTTTTAGGAGTCACGCTACAGTGTGTCCATGAACTCATTATTCAGAGTTAATTAAAAGACGCCCTGCGCGTTTCGAGATCATTTATCTCTCATCAGGGGCTGGCCTCATTTCCATGGGTGCACGTGATGTATGGTGTATTGTACGCTCGATCTCCACTGCATGTTGGGACTTATAGTCCTAGGGAGTTCGTTATTGTCTCTTTAGTAGATTTGCACAAGCACCTTGAAGCAGGTCTTATCCTTTAGTAGGAATTGAAAGGTGAGTCAATTTCTCTGGTAGATGCAGGACTCACTGTGCAGCAGGTTCGGCACAGTTCCAAACTGCAGCCTCGTCATGTTTCACGATGGTGCTCTCCTCACGGCAAGGCAACCGGGTAACTTATTCCTCGCAATCCGCCTCAGCTTTTAGGAGTCACACTACAGTGTGTCCATGAACTCAGTATTCAGAGTTAATTAAAAGATGCCCTACGCGTTTCGAGATCATTTATCTCTCATCAGGGGCTGGCTTCATTTCCATGGGTGCACGTGATGTATGGCGTATTGTACGCTCGATCTCCACTGCATGTTGGGACTTTTAGTCCTAGGGAGTTCGTTATTGTCTCTTTAGTAGATTTGCACAAGCACCTTGAAGCAGGTTTTATCCTTTAGTAGGAATTGAAAGGTGAGTCAATTTCTCTTGTAGATGCAGGACTCACTGTGCAGCAGGTTCGGCACAGTTCCAAACTGCAGCCTCGTCATGTTTCACGATGGTGCTCTCCTCACGGCAAGGCAACCGTGTAACTTATTCCTCGCAATCCGCCTCAGCTTTTAGGAGTCACGCTACAGTGTGTCCATGAACTCAGTATTCAGAGTTAATTAAAAGACGCCCTACGCGTTTCGAGATCATTTATCTCTCATCAGGGGCTGGCTTCATTTCCATGGGTGCACGTGATGTATGGCGTATTGTGCGCTCGATCTCCACTGCATGTTTGGACTTATAGTCCTAGGGAGTTCGTTATTGTCTCTTTAGTAATTTTGCACAAGCACCTTGAAGCAGGTCTCATCCTTTAGTAGGAATTGAAAGGTGAGTCAATTTCTCTTGTAGATGCAGGACTCACTGTGCAGCAGGTTCGGCACAGTTCCAAACTGCAGCCTCGTCATATTTCACGATGGTGCTCTCCTCACGGCAAGGCAACCGTGTAACTTACTCCTCGCAATCCGCCTCAGCTTTTAGGAGTCACGCTACAGTGTGTCCATGAACTCAGTATTCAGAGTTAATTAAAAGACGCCCTACGCGTTTCGAGATCATTTATCTCTCATCAGGGGCTGGCTTCATTTCCATGGGTGCACGTGATGTCTGGCATATTGTACGCTCGATCTCCACTGCATGTTGGGACTTATAGTCCTAGGGAGTTCGTTATTGTCTCTTTAGTAGATTTGCACAAGCACCTTGAAGCAGGTGTTATCCTTTAGTAGGAATTGAAAGGTGAGTCAATTTCTCTTGTAGATGCAGGACTCACTGTGCAGCAGGTTCGGCACAGTTCCAAACTGCAGCCTCGTCATGTTTCACGATGGTGCTCTCCTCACGGCAAGGCAACCGTGTAACTTATTCCTCGCAATCCGCCTCAGCTTTTAGGAGTCACGCTACAGTGTGTCCATGAACTCAGTATTCAGAGTTAATTAAAAGACGCCCTACGCGTTTCGAGATCATTTATCTCTCATCAGGGGCTGGCTTCATTTCCATGGGTGAACGTGATGTATGGCGTATTGTACGCTCGATCTCCACTGCATGTTGGGACTTATAGTCCTAGGGAGTTCGTTATTGTCTCTTTAGTAGATTTGCACAAGTACCTTGAAGCAGGTCTTATCCTTTAGTAGGAATTGAAAGGTGAGTCAATTTCTCTTGTAGATGCAGGACTCACTGTGCAGCAGGTTCGGCACAGTTCCAAACTGCAGCCTCGTCATGTTTCACGATGGTGCTCTCCTCACGGCAAGGCAACCGTGTAACTTATTCCTCGCAATCCGCCTCAGCTTTTAGGAGTCACGCTACAGTGTGTCCATGAACTCAGTATTCAGAGTTAATTAAAAGACGCCCTACGCGTTTCGAGATCATTTATCTCTCATCAGGGGCTGGCTTCATTTCCATGGGTGCACGTGATGTATGGCTTATTGTCCGCTCGATCTCCACTGCATGTTGGGACTTATAGTCCTAGGGAGTTCGTTATTGTCTCTTTAGTAGATTTGCACAAGCTCCTTGAAGCAGGTCTTATCCTTTAGTAGGAATTGAAAGGTGAGTCAATTTCACTTGTAGATGCAGGACTCACTGTGCAGCAGGTTCGGCACAGTTCCAAACTGCAGCCTTGTCATGTTTCACGATGGTGCTCTCCTCACAGAAAGGCAACCGTGTAACTTATTCCTCGCAATCCGCCTCAGCTTTTAGGAGTCACGCTACAGTGTGTCCATGAACTCAGTATTCAGAGTTAATTAAAAGACGCCCTACGCGTTTCGAGATCATTTATCTCTCATCAGGGGCTGGCCTCATTTCCATGGGTGCACGTAATGTATGGTGTATTGTACGCTCGATCTCCACTGCATGTTGGGACTTATAGTCCTAGGGAGTTCGTTATTGTCTCTTTAGTAGATTTGCACAAGCACCTTGAAGCAGGTCTTATCCTTTAGTAGGAATTGAAAGGTGAGTCAATTTCTCTGGTACATGCAGGACTCACTGTGCAGCAGGTTCGGCACAGTTCCAAACTGCAGCCTCGTCATGTTTCACGATGGTGCTCTCCTCACGGCAAGGCAACCGTGTAACTTATTCCTCGCAATCCGCCTCAGCTTTTAGGAGTCACGCTACAGTGTGTCCATGAACTCAGTATTCAGAGTTAATTAAAAGACGCCCTACGCGTTTCGAGATCATTTATCTCTCATCAGGGGCTGGCTTCATTTCCATGGGTGCACGTGATGTATGGCTTATTGTCCGCTCGATCTCCACTGCATGTTGGGACTTATAGTCCTAGGGAGCGTTATTGTCTCTTTAGTAGATTTGCACAAGCTCCTTGAAGCAGGTCTTATCCTTTAGTAGGAATTGAAAGGTGAGTCAATTTCACTTGTAGATGCAGGACTCACTGTGCAGCAGGTTCGGCACAGTTCCAAACTGCAGCCTTGTCATGTTTCACGATGGTGCTCTCCTCACAGAAAGGCAACCGTGTAACTTATTCCTCGCAATCCGCCTCAGCTTTTAGGAGTCACGCTACAGTGTGTCCATGAACTCAGTATTCAGAGTTAATTAAAAGACGCCCTACGCGTTTCGAGATCATTTATTTCTCATCAGGGGCTGGCCTCATTTCCATGGGTGCACGTAATGTATGGTGTATTGTACGCTCGATCTCCACTGCATGTTGGGACTTATAGTCCTAGGGAGTTCGTTATTGTCTCTTTAGTAGATTTGCACAAGCACCTTGAAGCAGGTCTTATCCTTTAGTAGGAATTGAAAGGTGAGTCAATTTCTCTGGTACATGCAGGACTCACTGTGCAGCAGGTTCGGCACAGTTCCAAACTGCAGCCTCGTCATGTTTCACGATGGTGCTCTCCTCACGGCAAGGCAACCGGGTAACTTATTCCTCGCAATCTGCCTCAGCTTTTAGGAGTCACGCTACAGTGTGTCCATGAACTCAGTATTCAGAGTTAATTAAAAGATGCCCTACGCGTTTCGAGATCATTTATCTCTCATCAGGGGCTGGATTCATTTCCATGGGTGCACGTGATGTATGGCGTATTGTACGCTCGATCTCCACTGCATGTTGGGACTTTTAGTCCTAGGGAGTTCGTTATTGTCTCCTTAGTAGATTTGCACAAGCACCTTGAAGCAGGTCTTATCCTTTAGTAGGAATTGAAAGGTGAGTCAATTTCTCTTGTAGATGCAGGACTCACTGTGCAGCAGGTTCGGCACAGTTTCAAACTGCAGCCTCGTCTTGTTTCACGATGGTGCTCTCCTCACGGCAAGGCAACTGTGTACCTTATTCCTCGCAATCCGCCTACGCTTTTAGGAGTCACGCTACAGTGTGTCCATGAACTCAGTATTCAGAGTTAATTAAAAGACGCCCTACGCGTTTCGAGATCATTTATCTCTCATCAGGGGCTGGCTTAATTTCCATGGGTGCACGTGATGTCTGGCATATTGTACGCTCGATCTCCACTGCATGTTGGGACTTATAATCCTAGGGAGTTCGTTATTGTCTCTTTAGTAGATTTGCACAAGTACCTTGAAGCAGGTCTTATCCTTTAGTAGGAATTGAAAGGTGAGTCAATTTCTCTTGTAGATGCAGGACTCACTGTGCAGCAGGTTCGGCACAGTTCCAAACTGCAGCCTCGTCATGTTTCACGATGGTGCTCTCCTCACGGCAAGGCAACCGTGTAACTTATTCCTCGCAATCCGCCTCAGCTTTTAGGAGTCACGCTACAGTGTGTCCATGAACTCAGTATTCAGAGTTAATTAAAAGACGCCCTACGCGTTTCGAGATCATTTATCTCTCATCAGGGGCTGGCTTAATTTCCATGGGTGCACGTGATGTATGGCGTATTGTACGCTCGATCTCCACTGCATGTTGAGACTTATAGTCCTAGGGAGTTCGTTATTGTCTCTTTAGTAGATTTGCACAAGCACCTTGAAGCAGGTCTTATGCTGTAGTAGGAATTGAAAGGTAAGTCAATTTCTCTTGTAGATGCAGGACTCACTGTGCAGCAGGTTCGGCACAGTTCCAAACTGCAGCCTCGTCATGTTTCACGATGGTGCTCTCCTCACGGCAAGGCAACCGTGTAACTTATTCCTCGCAATCCGCCTCAGCTTTTAGGAGTCACGCTACAGTGTGTCCATGAACTCAGTATTCAGAGTTAATTAAAAGACGCCCTGCGCGTTTCGAGATCATTTATCTCTCAACAGGGGCTGGCTTCATTTCCATGGGTGCACGTGATGTATGGCTTATTGTCCGCTCGATCTCCACTGCATGTTGGGACTTATAGTCCTAGGGAGTTCGTTATTGTCTCTTTAGTAGATTTGCACAAGCTCCTTGAAGCAGGTCTTATCCTTTAGTAGGAATTGAAAGGTGAGTCAATTTCTCTTGTAGATGCAGGACTCACTGTGCAGCAGGTTCGGCACAGTTCCAAACTGCAGCCTTGTCATGTTTCACGATGGTGCTCTCCTCACGGCAAGGCAACCGTGTAACTTATTCCTCGCAATCCGCCTCAGCTTTTAGGAGTCACGCTACAGTGTGTCCATGAACTCATTATTCAGAGTTAATTAAAAGACGCCCTGCGCGTTTCGAGATCATTTATCTCTCATCAGGGGCTGGCCTCATTTCCATGGGTGCACGTGATGTATGGTGTATTGTACGCTCGATCTCCACTGCATGTTGGGACTTATAGTCCTAGGGAGTTCGTTATTGTCTCTTTAGTAGATTTGCACAAGCACCTTGAAGCAGGTCTTATCCTTTAGTAGGAATTGAAAGGTGAGTCAATTTCTCTGGTAGATGCAGGACTCACTGTGCAGCAGGTTCGGCACAGTTCCAAACTGCAGCCTCGTCATGTTTCACGATGGTGCTCTCCTCACGGCAAGGCAACCGGGTAACTTATTCCTCGCAATCCGCCTCAGCTTTTAGGAGTCACACTACAGTGTGTCCATGAACTCAGTATTCAGAGTTAATTAAAAGATGCCCTACGCGTTTCGAGATCATTTATCTCTCATCAGGGGCTGGCTTCATTTCCATGGGTGCACGTGATGTATGGCGTATTGTACGCTCGATCTCCACTGCATGTTGGGACTTTTAGTCCTAGGGAGTTCGTTATTGTCTCTTTAGTAGATTTGCACAAGCACCTTGAAGCAGGTCTTATCCTTTAGTAGGAATTGAAAGGTGAGTCAATTTCTCTTGTAGATGCAGGACTCACTGTGCAGCAGGTTCGGCACAGTTCCAAACTGCAGCCTCGTCATGTTTCACGATGGTGCTCTCCTCACGGCAAGGCAACCGTGTAACTTATTCCTCGCAATCCGCCTCAGCTTTTAGGAGTCACGCTACAGTGTGTCCATGAACTCAGTATTCAGAGTTAATTAAAAGACGCCCTACGCGTTTCGAGATCATTTATCTCTCATCAGGGGCTGGCTTCATTTCCATGGGTGCACGTGATGTATGGCGTATTGTGCGCTCGATCTCCACTGCATGTTTGGACTTATAGTCCTAGGGAGTTCGTTATTGTCTCTTTAGTAATTTTGCACAAGCACCTTGAAGCAGGTCTCATCCTTTAGTAGGAATTGAAAGGTGAGTCAATTTCTCTTGTAGATGCAGGACTCACTGTGCAGCAGGTTCGGCACAGTTCCAAACTGCAGCCTCGTCATATTTCACGATGGTGCTCTCCTCACGGCAAGGCAACCGTGTAACTTACTCCTCGCAATCCGCCTCAGCTTTTAGGAGTCACGCTACAGTGTGTCCATGAACTCAGTATTCAGAGTTAATTAAAAGACGCCCTACGCGTTTCGAGATCATTTATCTCTCATCAGGGGCTGGCTTCATTTCCATGGGTGCACGTGATGTCTGGCATATTGTACGCTCGATCTCCACTGCATGTTGGGACTTATAGTCCTAGGGAGTTCGTTATTGTCTCTTTAGTAGATTTGCACAAGCACCTTGAAGCAGGTGTTATCCTTTAGTAGGAATTGAAAGGTGAGTCAATTTCTCTTGTAGATGCAGGACTCACTGTGCAGCAGGTTCGGCACAGTTCCAAACTGCAGCCTCGTCATGTTTCACGATGGTGCTCTCCTCACGGCAAGGCAACCGTGTAACTTATTCCTCGCAATCCGCCTCAGCTTTTAGGAGTCACGCTACAGTGTGTCCATGAACTCAGTATTCAGAGTTAATTAAAAGACGCCCTACGCGTTTCGAGATCATTTATCTCTCATCAGGGGCTGGCTTCATTTCCATGGGTGAACGTGATGTATGGCGTATTGTACGCTCGATCTCCACTGCATGTTGGGACTTATAGTCCTAGGGAGTTCGTTATTGTCTCTTTAGTAGATTTGCACAAGTACCTTGAAGCAGGTCTTATCCTTTAGTAGAATTTGAAAGGTGAGTCAATTTCTCTTGTAGATGCAGGACTCACTGTGCAGCAGGTTCGGCACAGTTCCAAACTGCAGCCTCGTCATGTTTCACGATGGTGCTCTCCTCACGGCAAGGCAACCGTGTAACTTATTCCTCGCAATCCGCCTCAGCTTTTAGGAGTCACGCTACAGTGTGTCCATGAACTCAGTATTCAGAGTTAATTAAAAGACGCCCTACGCGTTTCGAGATCATTTATCTCTCATCAGGGGCTGGCTTCATTTCCATGGGTGCACGTGATGTATGGCTTATTGTCCGCTCGATCTCCACTGCATGTTGGGACTTATAGTCCTAGGGAGTTCGTTATTGTCTCTTTAGTAGATTTGCACAAGCTCCTTGAAGCAGGTCTTATCCTTTAGTAGGAATTGAAAGGTGAGTCAATTTCACTTGTAGATGCAGGACTCACTGTGCAGCAGGTTCGGCACAGTTCCAAACTGCAGCCTTGTCATGTTTCACGATGGTGCTCTCCTCACAGAAAGGCAACCGTGTAACTTATTCCTCGCAATCCGCCTCAGCTTTTAGGAGTCACGCTACAGTGTGTCCATGAACTCAGTATTCAGAGTTAATTAAAAGACGCCCTACGCGTTTCGAGATCATTTATCTCTCATCAGGGGCTGGCCTCATTTCCATGGGTGCACGTAATGTATGGTGTATTGTACGCTCGATCTCCACTGCATGTTGGGACTTATAGTCCTAGGGAGTTCGTTATTGTCTCTTTAGTAGATTTGCACAAGCACCTTGAAGCAGGTCTTATCCTTTAGTAGGAATTGAAAGGTGAGTCAATTTCTCTGGTACATGCAGGACTCACTGTGCAGCAGGTTCGGCACAGTTCCAAACTGCAGCCTCGTCATGTTTCACGATGGTGCTCTCCTCACGGCAAGGCAACCGTGTAACTTATTCCTCGCAATCCGCCTCAGCTTTTAGGAGTCACGCTACAGTGTGTCCATGAACTCAGTATTCAGAGTTAATTAAAAGACGCCCTACGCGTTTCGAGATCATTTATCTCTCATCAGGGGCTGGCTTCATTTCCATGGGTGCACGTGATGTATGGCTTATTGTCCGCTCGATCTCCACTGCATGTTGGGACTTATAGTCCTAGGGAGCGTTATTGTCTCTTTAGTAGATTTGCACAAGCTCCTTGAAGCAGGTCTTATCCTTTAGTAGGAATTGAAAGGTGAGTCAATTTCACTTGTAGATGCAGGACTCACTGTGCAGCAGGTTCGGCACAGTTCCAAACTGCAGCCTTGTCATGTTTCACGATGGTGCTCTCCTCACAGAAAGGCAACCGTGTAACTTATTCCTCGCAATCCGCCTCAGCTTTTAGGAGTCACGCTACAGTGTGTCCATGAACTCAGTATTCAGAGTTAATTAAAAGACGCCCTACGCGTTTCGAGATCATTTATCTCTCATCAGGGGCTGGCCTCATTTCCATGGGTGCACGTAATGTATGGTGTATTGTACGCTCGATCTCCACTGCATGTTGGGACTTATAGTCCTAGGGAGTTCGTTATTGTCTCTTTAGTAGATTTGCACAAGCACCTTGAAGCAGGTCTTATCCTTTAGTAGGAATTGAAAGGTGAGTCAATTTCTCTGGTACATGCAGGACTCACTGTGCAGCAGGTTCGGCACAGTTCCAAACTGCAGCCTCGTCATGTTTCACGATGGTGCTCTCCTCACGGCAAGGCAACCGGGTAACTTATTCCTCGCAATCTGCCTCAGCTTTTAGGAGTCACGCTACAGTGTGTCCATGAACTCAGTATTCAGAGTTAATTGAAAGATGCCCTACGCGTTTCGAGATCATTTATCTCTCATCAGGGGCTGGATTCATTTCCATGGGTGCACGTGATGTATGGCGTATTGTACGCTCGATCTCCACTGCATGTTGGGACTTTTAGTCCTAGGGAGTTCGTTATTGTCTCCTTAGTAGATTTGCACAAGCACCTTGAAGCAGGTCTTATCCTTTAGTAGGAATTGAAAGGTGAGTCAATTTCTCTTGTAGATGCAGGACTCACTGTGCAGCAGGTTCGGCACAGTTTCAAACTGCAGCCTCGTCTTGTTTCACGATGGTGCTCTCCTCACGGCAAGGCAACTGTGTACCTTATTCCTCGCAATCCGCCTACGCTTTTAGGAGTCACGCTACAGTGTGTCCATGAACTCAGTATTCAGAGTTAATTAAAAGACGCCCTATGCGTTTCGAGATCATTTATCTCTCATCAGGGGCTGCCTTCATTTCCATGGGTGCACGTGATGTATGGCGTATTGTACGCTCGATCTCCACTGCATGTTGGGACTTTTAGTCCTAGGGAGTTCGTTATTGTCTCTTTAGTAGATTTGCACAAGCACCTTGAAGCAGGTCTTATCCTTTAGTAGGAATTGAAAGGTGAGTCAATTTCTCTTGTAGATGCAGGACTCACTGTGCAGCAGGTTCGGCACAGTTCCAAACTGCAGCCTCGTCATGTTTCACGATGGTGCTCTCCTCAAGGCAAGGCAACCGGGTAACTTATTCCTCGCAATCCGCCTCAGCTTTTAGGAGTGACGCTACAGTGTGTCCATGAACTCAGTATTCAGAGTTAATTAAAAGATGCCCTACGCGTTTCGAGATCATTTATCTCTCATCAGGGGCTGGCTTCATTTCCGTGGGTGCACGTGATGTATGGCGTATTGTACGCTCGATTTCCACTGCATGTTGGGAGTTTTAGTCCTAGGGAGTTCGTTATTGTCTCTTTAGTAGATTTGCACAAGCACCTTGAAGCAGGTCTTATCCTTTAGTAGGAATTGAAAGGTGAGTCAATTTCTCTTGTAGATGCAGGACTCACTGTGCAGCAGGTTCGGCACAGTTTCAAACTGCAGCCTCGTCATGTTTCACGATGGTGCTCTCCTCACGGCAAGGCAACTGTGTACCTTATTCCTCGCAATCCGCCTCAGCTTTTAGGAGTCACGCTACAGTGTGTCCATGAACTCAGTATTCAGAGTTAATTAAAAGACGCCCTATGCGTTTCGAGATCATTTATCTCTCATCAGGGGCTGGCTTCATTTCCATGGGTGCACGTGATGTATGGCGTATTGTACGCTCGATCTCCACTGCATGTTGGGACTTATAGTCCTAGGGAGTTCGTTATTGTCTCCTTAGTAGATTTGCACAAGCACCTTGAAGCAGGTCTTATCCTTTAGTAGGAATTGAGAGGTGAGTCAATTTCTCTTGTAGATGCAGGACTCACTGTGCAGCAGGTTCGGCACAGTTCCAAACTGCAGCCTCGTCATGTTTCACGATGGTGCTCTCCTCACGGCAAGGCAACCGTGTAACTTATTCCTCGCAATCCGCCTCAGCTTTTAGGAGTCACGCTACAGTGTGTCCATGAACTCAGTATTCAGAGTTAATTAAAAGACGCCCTACGCGTTTCGAGATCATTTATCTCTCATCAGGGGCTGGCTTCAATTCCATGGGTGCACGTGATGTATGGCGTATTGTACGCTCGATCTCCACTGCATGTTGGGACTTATAGTCCTAGGGAGTTCGTTATTGTCTCTTTAGTAGATTTGCACAAGCACCTTGAAGCAGGTCTTATCCTTTAGTAGGAATTGAGAGGTGAGTCAATTTCTCTTGTAGATGCAGGACTCACTGTGCAGCAGGTTCGGCACAGTTCCAAACTGCAGCCTTGTCATGTTTCACGATGGTGCTCTCCTCACGGCAAGGCAACCGTGTAACTTATTCCTCGCAATCCGCCTCAGCTTTTAGGAGTCACGCTACAGTGTGTTCCATGAACTCAGTATTCAGAGTTAATTAAAAGACGGCCTACGCGTTTCTAGATCATTTATCTCTCATCAGGGGCTGGCTTCATTTCCATGGGTGCACGTGATGTATGGCGTATTGTACGCTCGATCTCCACTGCATGTTGGGACTTATAGTCCTAGGGAGTTCGTTATTGTCTCTTTAGTAGATTTGCACAAGCACCTTGAAGCAGGTCTTATCCTTTAGTAGGAATTGAAAGGTGAGTCAATTTCTCTTGTAGATGCAGGACTCACTGTGCAGCAGGTTCGGCACAGTTCCAAACTGCAGCCTCGTCATGTTTCACGATGGTGCTCTCCTCACGGCAAGGCAACCGTGTAACTTATTCCTCGCAATCCGCCTCAGCTTTTAGGAGTCACGCTACAGTGTGTCCATGAACTCAGTATTCAGAATTAATTAACCCGTTCAGCGCGGAGCGAATTTTCGCGCTGTGCTGAACGTTCTTAAAAACGGGTGTGGTCATGACGGAACGGTTCCGTCATGAGCACAGCTCAACCGACGCTCATGACGGAACGGCTCCGTCATGAGCACCGAAGGGGTTCAAAGACGCCCTACGCGTTTCGAGATCATTTATCTCTCATCAGGGGCTGGCTTCATTTCCATGGGTGCACGTGATGTATGGCGTATTGTACGCTCGATCTCCACTGCATGTTGGGACTTATAGACCTAGGGAGTTCGTTATTGTCTCTTTAGTAGATTTGCACAAGCACCTTGAAGCAGGTCTTATCCTTTAGTAGGAATTGAAAGGTGAGTCAATTTCTCTTGTAGATGCAGGACTCACTGTGCAGCAGGTTCGGCACAGTTCCAAACTGCAGCCTCGTCATGTTTCACGATGGTGCTCTCCTCACGGCAAGGCAACCGTGTAACTTATTCCTCGCAATCCGCCTCAGCTTTTAGGAGTCACGCTACAGTGTGTCCATGAACTCAGTATTCAGAGTTAATTAAAAGACGCCCTACGCGTTTCGAGATCATTTATCTCTCATCAGGGGCTGGCTTCATTTCCATGGGTGCACGTGATGTATGGCGTATTGTGCGCTCGATCTCCACTGCATGTTTGGACTTATAGTCCTAGGGAGTTCGTTATTGTCTCTTTAGTAATTTTGCACAAGCACCTTGAAGCAGGTCTTATCCTTTAGTAGGAATTGAAAGGTGAGTCAATTTCTCTTGTAGATGCAGGACTCACTGTGCAGCAGGTTCGGCACAGTTCCAAACTGCAGCCTCGTCATGTTTCACGATGGTGCTCTCCTCACGGCAAGGCAACCGTGTAACTTATTCCTCGCAATCCGCCTCAGCTTTTAGGAGTCACGCTACAGTGTGTCCATGAACTCAGTATTCAGAGTTAATTAAAAGACGCCCTACGCGTTTCGAGATCATTTATCTCTCATCAGGGGCTGGCTTCATTTCCATGGGTGCACGTGATGTATGGCGTATTGTACGCTCGATCTCCACTGCATGTTGGGACTTATAGTCCTAGGGAGTTCGTTATTGTCTCTTTAGTAGATTTGCACAAGCACCTTGAAGCAGGTGTTATCCTTTAGTAGGAATTGAAAGGTGAGTCAATTTCTCTTGTAGATGCAGGACTCACTGTGCAGCAGGTTCGGCACAGTTCCAAACTGCAGCCTCGTCATGTTTCACGATGGTGCTCTCCTCACGGCAAGGCAACCGTGTAACTTATTCCTCGCAATCCGCCTCAGCTTTTAGGAGTCACGCTACAGTGTGTCCATGAACTCAGTATTCAGAGTTAATTAAAAGACGCCCTACGCGTTTCGAGATCATTTATCTCTCATCAGTGGCTGGCTTCATTTCCATGGGTGCACGTGATGTATGGTGTATTGTACGCTCGATCTCCACTGCATGTTGGGACTTATAGTCCTAGGGAGTTCGTTATTGTCTCTTTAGTAGATTTGCACAAGCACCTTGAAACAGGTCTTATCCTTTAGTAGGAATTGAAAGGTGAGTCAATTTCTCTGGTAGATGCAGGACTCACTGTGCAGCAGGTTCGGCACAGTTCCAAACTGCAGCCTCGTCATGTTTCACGATGGTGCTCTCCTCACGGCAAGGCAACCGGGTAACTTATTCCTCGCAATCCGCCTCAGCTTTTAGGAGTCACACTACAGTGTGTCCATGAACTCAGTATTCAGAGTTAATTAAAAGATGCCCTACGCGTTTCGAGATCATTTATCTCTCATCAGGGGCTGGCTTCATTTCCATGGGTGCACGTGATGTATGGCGTATTGTACGCTCGATCTCCACTGCATGTTGGGACTTTTAGTCCTAGGGAGTTCGTTATTGTCTCTTTAGTAGATTTGCACAAGCACCTTGAAGCAGGTCTTATCCTTTAGTAGGAATTGAAAGGTGAGTCAATTTCTCTTGTAGATGCAGGACTCACTGTGCAGCAGGTTCGGCACAGTTTCAAACTGCAGCCTCGTCATGTTTCACGATGGTGCTCTCCTCACGGCAAGGCAACTGTGTAACTTATTCCTCGCAATCCGCCTCAGCTTTTAGGAGTCACGCTACAGTGTGTCCATGAACTCAGTATTCAGAGTTAATTAAAAGACGCCTGTTAGAAGCGGCTGTCTCTAGTTGGCAGAGGTATACACTTCTGACAAATAGGGACACACCTTTTCTAGTCAGGGCAAGGAGATCACACACTTAGATAACCCCTGCTCACCCCCTTGGTAGCTTGGCAAAGCAGACAGGCTTATCTCAGAGGCAGTGCGTTAAGCATTTATGACCACATACAGTAATAAAGTGAATACACTACAAATGGACACGACACAGTAGTATTATAAAAATAAGTATTTTTATATAAGGCTTAGCACAAGACCAAATAACGACAAAAATATACCACAGTCTCAATAAATACTCTTGGAAGGAAAAATAATAGTTCAAGCACGGTTTCTTCTTAGCACAAAAGTCTTTAGTATCAAAAGCAACTCTTCTTCTCTAAAACACAGTTCTTGGCAACAATGTGACCCACACGGGAGTCACACGACGTCGAGGCAAAGTTAATCCAAAGATTCGGCGTCGACCGCGAGGAGCGCTACGTCGAGCCCGGAGTCGCACAGACCCCAACAACACAGTACCTTGGAAAAGTGAAGCACTCGATGATCAGCGGCGTCGAGATGTCCGGCGTCGCGTCTTCGGCGTCGATCGGGCCTCGGAGTCGGGGCGATCTGCAGCGGCGTCGACCGAAGTCAGGCGGGAGCAGCGCTCACGGGATGAAGCAGGATACGACGTCGTCGATGTCGATGTTGCAAGAGTGAGCAGCGCTCACGGCGTCGAGAGGGCTCGAAGTCGATGCGATCAGCAGCGGTGCAGACACGGGGTCACTTGGAGCTGGAGCCGAACTCACTACTCACTGGCGTTGCTGCTGGCGTCGATCAGGCCCGGCGGCCGGCGTCGAGGAAGCGGGACACTGGAGCCGTTACTCACGATGTCGAGCTGGATTCGTCGGCGTCCGTCGGCGTCGAGATTGCTGGATTCTTTCAGAGGTGCTGGATTCACAAACTCCAGCAAATAGCACTTTAAGCAGATGAAGTCCTTTAGCCCTGTGACTTCAACAGGAGACTGGCACTCTTCCAGCCCTTGGAGATTTTCTTTAGCAAAGAGTGAGAGTACACACACAGTTCCTCTCTCCTGGTTCCTTGGCAAAAATAAAGAAGCAATGCAGGATTCCCCCAACAAACAGCACTCTGGCAGAAGGGGTAGGCAGTCCTTAGATCAGCAGGCTTCTTGTCCTTGGTTCAGGTTTCCTTGTCAGAAGTGATCTGAATTCTTGGTTCAGGGGTCCTTCTCTTATACCCCTTTTTGGCTTTGATCCCTTTGTCCATGCAGGGGAATTTCCCCCCATCTGGGGTTTGTTGTGGGTGTTGCCAGGCCGAAGCACCTGGCCTATTCACTGGGCAGGGCAGAGTCCTCAGCCGCTCAGCAGGAGCGGAGCCAGCATTGTCACTGGCAGGGGCAGGGCCATCAGCTGCCCGGCAGGAGGCGGGCCAGGAAAGTCCCAGGCAAGCACAGAGTCATCAGTCGCCTGGCAGGGGGGCGGAGCCAACATTGTATCAGGCAGGGCAGGCTATCAAGAGCTACTCTCCCCTACTCTCAATGCAAATGCCCCACTCATCCCACACTGACTCATTCAGACTCTCTGGAGCCACCCAGCTCCTGTCACACGCACACCAGAACCAGCAGAGACCGGTAGACAGTTAGACAAGAAAATAGCTACTTTCTAAAAGTGCTATTTTCAAACACAGAGTCCAAAAACCATCCACACAAACGGATGCGTTATTAAACCCTGAGTTCAGGGATACCAAACTCGACATTGCACCATGCTCCCCGAGCCCGCTAGGATTATAGCATTAATAATCCTGGCAGCCCATTCTAACTGATGGAGAGCAGGTTACCTTACAATAGTGAAAAACGACTATGGCTGTAATTCACTATTAGGACATGCCAACCTTGTCAGGCTTGTCCTACCTTATGCTTACAATGCACCCTGCCCGTGGGCCTACCATAGGGGTGACTAACATGAAGTTAAGGGAAGGTTTAGGGACTGGCAAGTAGGTGTACTTGCGCAGTCCTCGTGACAGTCAGACTGCACGTGGTCTAGCAATGGTAGACCTTCAGACATACTTTTACTAGGCCGCTCTTGTGGGTGGCACAACATGTGCTGCAAGCCCACTAGCAGCATTTGTATTTACAAGCCCTGGCACTCCTGGTGCACTCTACTAGGGACTGATAGTAAACCAAATAAGCCAAACATGGAAGTAAATCAATACAGCAATTTCACATAGGGAGCACTTGCACTGTGACACTGATCAGCAGTGGCACAGTGCCCAAAGCATATACCAGCAAAAACATCGTAAACAGAGGAGGCAAACAGAAAAAATGGAGGAGAGACTCATGCCAATGATGCCAGGTCTAACACGTGTCCCCTCCAGCTGAAATGTGGGGAGAACTACCCTTACCCTAGGGAGTCCTCATCACTAAGGCGGAAAAATCTGGACAGACCATCAGCATTGGCGTGATCTGTGCCAGGGCGGTGTTCCACCGTGAAGTCCATCCCCTGTAGGGAAATGGACCACCTCAACAGCTTTGGATTCTCACCCCTCATCTGCATCAACCATCTGAGGGGCCTGTGGTCTGTCTGCACCCGGAAGTGAGTCCCAAACAGGTAGGGTCTTAGCTTCTTGAGCGCCCAGACCACAGCAAATGCTTCTCTCTCTATCGCACTCCACCTCTGTTCCCTGGGAAGTAACCTCCTGCTGATGAAGGCTACAGGTAAGTCTCGGCCCTCTTCATTCACCTGAGCTAGAACAGCCCCCACGCCATGCTCTGAAGCGTCCGTCTGGACAACAAATTCTTTCGAAAAGTCGGGTGCCTGGAGTATGGGTGCTGTGCACATTGCAGTTTTCAGGGTGTCAAAGGCCGTCTGACAGGCGTCAGTCCAGTTCACCAGTCGGGGCTGCTTCCTGGAAGTCAGCGAAGTCAAGGGGTGCACAATGTTACCATAATCCTTGACAAACCTCCTGTAATAACCCGTGAGACCCAAGAAGGCTCTCACCTGAGTCTGGGTTTTGGGCGGTGCCCATGCCAGGATGGTATCAATCTTGGGTTGCAGGGGGGCCACCTTGCCGCTCCCTACTTGGTGCCCCAAGTACACCACTGAACCCTGCCCAATCTGGCACTTACTGGCTTTGATTGTGAGGCCTGCTCTGCGCAGGGCCAACAACACTTCCTGGAGGTGGCACAAGTGTTCCTCCCAGCTGGCGCTGAACACTGCGATGTCGTCCAGGTAGGCGGCACTGAAATCCTCCAGTCCAGCCAAGACCTGGTTGACCAACCTCTGGAAGGTGGCAGGGGCATTCTTCATCCCAAAGGGCATAACCCGGAACTGGTAGTGCCCATCTGGTGTGGAGAATGCTGACCTCTCTTTTGCCCCATCGGTCAAGGCGATCTGCCAGTACCCAGACGTTAGATCAAACGTACTAAGGTACCGGGCAGCCCCTAACCGATCGATGAGCTCATCAGCTCTGGGGATGGGGTGCGCGTCAGTCTTGGTGACTGAATTGAGTCCTCGGTAATCCACACAGAACCGAAGTTCCGGTGAAGCACCAGGCGCTGCAGCCTTTGGAACCAAGACCACGGGGCTGGCCCAAGGACTGCTAGAGGACTCAACCACCCCTAGGGCAAACATCTTGGAGACCTCCTCCTTGATGTATGCTCTGACCTTGTCAGTCACTCTGTAAGCCTTGTGCTTGACAGGAGTGCTGTCCCCGGTGTCTACATCATGGACACACCACTGAGTAACACCAGGAATCAAGGAAAACAGATCAGGGAATTGCCCCAACAAATGGCGACAATCCTGCTGCTGTTCAGGGGTCAGTGTGTCAGAGAGGACAACACCATCCACTGACCCATCTTGCTCTTTTGCATACAGGAGGTCAGGAAGAGGCTCACTCTCCTCCTCCATTCCAGCATCTGTAGCTAGGAGCATGCCCACTTCGGACCTTTCTAAGTGGGGCTTCAAACGGTTGACATGCAGGACCCGCAAGGGGTTCCTGGGAGACTTTAAATCCACCATGTAGGTGACATCGCTCTTCTTCTCCACAACCTCAAATGGTCCAGTCCACCTGTCCTTGAGCGCACAAGGTTCCACAGGGGACATGACCCAAACTTTCTGTCCAGGCTGAAGCTCTACCAGAGTGGCCTTCTGGTCGTACCACCGCTTCATCTCCTCCTGGCTGGCCTCCAGATTTGCCTGAGCAAGATCCCTGAAGCGCCTAGTCTGGTTCCTAAAGGCCAGCATGTAACTGTATACATCCTGGGGAGGTTTCCTGGGAGATTGCTCCCAGCCTTCTTTGACCAGACTCAAAGGTCCTCTTACCGGGTGACCATACAAAAGCTCAAAGGGGCTGAACCCTAGAGACTTCTGTGGCACCTCACGGTAAGCAAACAACAGGCATGGCAAGAGGACGTCCCATTTACGCCTCATTGGTTCTTCAAGACCCATAATCATGCCTTTAAGGGTACGGTTGAATCTTTCAACCAACCCATTACCTTGAGGGTGGTAAGGAGTGGTGAACTTATAAGTTACCCCACACTCCTTCCACAGAGACTTCATATAGTTGGAAATGAAGTTGGTGCCCCGGTCTGACACCACCATTTTCTCCCGAATGGGGAACCCCATTCGGGAGAAAACACCCATCAGTGCCCGTCCCACCACGGGGGCAGTCACTGTTCTGAGAGGGATGGCTTCCGGGTACCGTGTGGCATGGTCCACCAAGACCAGGATGAACCTGTTGCCCAGGGCTGTCTTGGGGTCCAGTGGCCCAACAATGTCAATCCCCACCCGGTCAAAGGGGGTACTGACCACGGGAAAAGGTTGGAGGGGAGCCTTCTGCTTCCGCCCGCTTTTCCCACTTGCCTGGCAAGTCTGACAGGTCTTGCAATGGACATCTGTGTCCCTTCGCATCTGAGGCCAATAGAAATGGGTGACAAGCCTGTCATAGGTCTTGTCCTGCCCCAGATGTCCAGCTAAAGGAACGTCGTGAGCCAAACCCAGTAGGAAGGCTCTGAAGCGCTGGGGTACCACCAGCACACGGGCTGACCCAGGCTCAGCAGCCTTAGGCTCGCTATACAGGAGGTCGTTCTCCCAGTAAACAAAATGTGACCCTGACTGATCACCTGAGGTTTGGGCTGAGGCCTGCTGCCTCATACCCACAAGAGAAGGGCACACTTTCTGTTCTGCACAGAATTCCTCCCTGGAGGGACCACCATCCTGCTGCCAATGGGTCAGCTCGGGCAGGTCTCCCAGTTCAGCAACTTGTTCCCCTGTGGGTTCCAGGGCATACCCCTCAAGGTCTGCCTCCTCCTGGACCACGGGAACTACGGGGGACGGTTTCCCGCGCCCCCTGCCTCTTCTCTTCACAGCTGGGTCCTGGGCCATACTTTCAGGCTCCAGAACCCCATCAACACCCTTACTTGCTGTCATGGATCGAGTGGTTGCACACACCCACTCTGGCACACCCAACATTTTCAAATGTGTCTCCCTCTCCACCTTAGCCCAAGGGGAGTCTTCTAAATCGTTTCCCAGGAGACAATCAACAGGCATGGCGGGCCTCACAGCAACCTGAAGAGTACCTGAAACTCCCCCCCATTCAAAGGAAACTTGAGCTACCTCACACTCTCTCTGGGAGTTGTCAGCAGCTATCACAGGGTAGAATGCGTGGGGAACAACCTGCTCTCTGGACACCAAGTGACACTTGACAGCTGTCACACTCGCTCCGGTGTCTCTGAGAGCTTCCACTCTATGGCCATTAATGGTCACCCACTGCCTATATTTCTTAGTGTTACTAGGCAGAGGGGGTGGCGGGACCAATTCCATGTCTCCTAGGGAGACCAGGGACATCTCTGCGGGACCCTCCCCACCATGGGCAACCATCTCCTCCCCTCCCAGAGCTACACTAGCCAACTGACGGGGTGGTGCACTGGGTAGTGCACCAGAATTCTTCAAGGGACACTGAGGGTCATAAAAACGGTGTCCCACCTGCTTACAAACGAAGCAGGTCAGTGGGCCCCTACGACCAGGTTTACCTGGCGGGGCCTCTGATTTCTTCACAGGGGGAGGCTGGGAACCTTTCCCTTGGTTCCCTTGGGAATTACTTTGGGGCCCTTTCTGGAACTCCCTCTGTTTACCCTTGTCCCCCCCACTCTTCTGCTGGGGACCCTGCCCACCTTTGGCTGAGTCTCCCACTGGACCCTTGTGGACCCTGGTACTGACCCAGCGGTCCGCCTCTTCAGCAAGTTTTCTAGGGTTAGATATCAGCTCTGGAAAACAGTTATTAGACAAGTGCTCCCACGCAAACGAATCATAAAGAGCATCATAACTTTCCACTTTGCTGCCCTTTACCCAACCATCCATGGCTCTGCAAAAATATGACACATACTCCACCCACGTGGTACCAGGCAACTTCTTACATTCTCTAAAGGCCTGTCTGTACTTTTCTGGGGTTAGGCCATACCTTAACATTAAAGCACCTTTCATATGAGCATAAGACGTCCTATCCTCAACAGGCATGTCTAACAGGGTATCTCTTCCCTCATTCACAAAGCGACCCCACAACCCCGCTCCCCAATCCTTCTCAGGGACCCGGTGGGCCAACAATGCTAACTCATATGCTTTAAACGGGGAACATCACTTACAACGAATTTTTTACAACGCACTACCATTACATCGCAACTTTTACCACGCAAACCATTACAACGCATTGCGCTGGGGGGCGCTCTAGGATAGGGAATGTATTTAATATACTATCCAACACCTTCCCTGCTATCCACGGGGACTGGAGTTGGAATAGTAAATTAAATAATTCACTATCCAGCGCCTAAAAGCATTATGCGTTGTAATGGACTGCGTGGTAAAAACCGCGTTGTAAAGGCATGCGTGGTAAAAGCATGCGTTGTAGTGACACCAATCCGCTTTAAACCACTGACCAATATCCTCATTCTTCTGAAAATCTTTGATCACATCTTTGGGAAAATAAAACCTACTTTCTGCAGGCACAGATGGGACGCTGCCACCAGAGGGATTCAATTCTAACTTTTTAGCTTGGAGCTCCAACTCCCTCAACTTGGTATCACGCTCAAAAGCTAACTTCTCTCTTTCAAACTCTAATCTTTTGATCTCCAAATCAGCTTCTCTCCTGCCTCTTGCATTCTCTAATTCCAACTGCCCATTTATCTTAAGTTTTTCCATTTCCATGTTGTATGCTCGCTCCTTCGCCCTTTCTTCTCTTTCTTCAGGGGAAAGACCTTTGGAGGAAACACTGCTGCTGGGAGGGGATGTGGGCCCATTCACTGGCACCTCCTCCTCCCCTTCCCCTGTCGGTACCACCACCGGGGCAGAGGGATTTCTGGCCTCTAACCAGGCCTCCAATGCTTTGCGAAATTCTGGTTTGTTTTTGCAGCCTGTGGTAGGAACTTTAAATTGCTTGCAAAAGGATTTCAGCTCCCTTAAGGAATAATCATTTATCTTACTCCTATCAAATTCCTCCTCAACAACAACAAGGGGAGTGACTCCGGTATCACTCATGGTTAAAACTGGCAGTGTTCAAAAAATCAAGCTTCAGGAAAAGCGGAGAACAAAAATAGAATATCCAACCAAAACAGATTGTGGCTGCGCTATGGTCTGCTTTCACTATGTAGCGCACACTAATCACTGCACATGGGTCATAAATGCAAAGTTCAAAATCCCACCGCTGCCACCAATGTTAGAAGCGGCTGTCTCTAGTTGGCAGAGGTATACACTTCTGACAAATAGGGACACACCTTTTCTAGTCAGGGCAAGGAGATCACACACTTAGATAACCCCTGCTCACCCCCTTGGTAGCTTGGCAAAGCAGACAGGCTTATCTCAGAGGCAGTGCGTTAAGCATTTATGACCACATACAGTAATAAAGTGAATACACTACAAATGGACACGACACAGTAGTATTATAAAAATAAGTATTTTTATATAAGGCTTAGCACAAGACCAAATAACGACAAAAATATACCACAGTCTCAATAAATACTCTTGGAAGGAAAAATAATAGTTCAAGCACGGTTTCTTCTTAGCACAAAAGTCTTTAGTATCAAAAGCAACTCTTCTTCTCTAAAACACAGTTCTTGGCAACAATGTGACCCACACGGGAGTCACACGACGTCGAGGCAAAGTTAATCCAAAGATTCGGCGTCGACCGCGAGGAGCGCTACGTCGAGCCCGGAGTCGCACAGACCCCAACAACACAGTACCTTGGAAAAGTGAAGCACTCGATGATCAGCGGCGTCGAGATGTCCGGCGTCGCGTCTTCGGCGTCGATCGGGCCTCGGAGTCGGGGCGATCTGCAGCGGCGTCGACCGAAGTCAGGCGGGAGCAGCGCTCACGGGATGAAGCAGGATACGACGTCGTCGATGTCGATGTTGCAAGAGTGAGCAGCGCTCACGGCGTCGAGAGGGCTCGAAGTCGATGCGATCAGCAGCGGTGCAGACACGGGGTCACTTGGAGCTGGAGCCGAACTCACTACTCACTGGCGTTGCTGCTGGCGTCGATCAGGCCCGGCGGCCGGCGTCGAGGAAGCGGGACACTGGAGCCGTTACTCACGATGTCGAGCTGGATTCGGCGGCGTCCGTCGGCGTCGAGATTGCTGGATTCTTTCAGAGGTGCTGGATTCACAAACTCCAGCAAATAGCACTTTAAGCAGATGAAGTCCTTTAGCCCTGTGACTTCAACAGGAGACTGGCACTCTTCCAGCCCTTGGAGATTTTCTTTAGCAAAGAGTGAGAGTACACACACAGTTCCTCTCTCCTGGTTCCTTGGCAAAAATAAAGAAGCAATGCAGGATTCCCCCAACAAACAGCACTCTGGCAGAAGGGGTAGGCAGTCCTTAGATCAGCAGGCTTCTTGTCCTTGGTTCAGGTTTCCTTGTCAGAAGTGATCTGAATTCTTGGTTCAGGGGTCCTTCTCTTATACCCCTTTTTGGCTTTGATCCCTTTGTCCATGCAGGGGAATTTCCCCCCATCTGGGGTTTGTTGTGGGTGTTGCCAGGCCGAAGCACCTGGCCTATTCACTGGGCAGGGCAGAGTCCTCAGCCGCTCAGCAGGAGCGGAGCCAGCATTGTCACTGGCAGGGGCAGGGCCATCAGCTGCCCGGCAGGAGGCGGGCCAGGAAAGTCCCAGGCAAGCACAGAGTCATCAGTCGCCTGGCAGGGGGGCGGAGCCAACATTGTATCAGGCAGGGCAGGCTATCAAGAGCTACTCTCCCCTACTCTCAATGCAAATGCCCCACTCATCCCACACTGACTCATTCAGACTCTCTGGAGCCACCCAGCTCCTGTCACACGCACACCAGAACCAGCAGAGACCGGTAGACAGTTAGACAAGAAAATAGCTACTTTCTAAAAGTGCTATTTTCAAACACAGAGTCCAAAAACCATCCACACAAACGGATGCGTTATTAAACCCTGAGTTCAGGGATACCAAACTCGACATTGCACCATGCTCCCCGAGCCCGCTAGGATTATAGCATTAATAATCCTGGCAGCCCATTCTAACTGATGGAGAGCAGGTTACCTTACAATAGTGAAAAACGACTATGGCTGTAATTCACTATTAGGACATGCCAACCTTGTCAGGCTTGTCCTACCTTATGCTTACAATGCACCCTGCCCGTGGGCCTACCATAGGGGTGACTAACATGAAGTTAAGGGAAGGTTTAGGGACTGGCAAGTAGGTGTACTTGCGCAGTCCTCGTGACAGTCAGACTGCACGTGGTCTAGCAATGGTAGACCTTCAGAAATACTTTTACTAGGCCGCTCTTGTGGGTGGCACAACATGTGCTGCAAGCCCACTAGCAGCATTTGTATTTACAAGCCCTGGCACTCCTGGTGCACTCTACTAGGGACTGATAGTAAACCAAATAAGCTAAACATGGAAGTAAATCAATACAGCAATTTCACATAGGGAGCACTTGCACTGTGACACTGATCAGCAGTGGCACAGTGCCCAAAGCATATACCAGCAAAAACATCGTAAACAGAGGAGGCAAACAGAAAAAATGGAGGAGAGACTCATGCCAATGATGCCAGGTCTAACAACGCCCTATGCGTTTCGAGATCATTTATCTCTCATCAGGGGCTGGCTTCATTTCCATGGGTGCACGTGATGTATGGCGTATTGTACGCTCGATCTCCACTGCATGTTGGGACTTATAGTCCTAGGGAGTTCGTTATTGTCTCTTTAGTAGATTTGCACAAGCACCTTGAAGCAGGTCTTATCCTTTAGTAGGAATTGAGAGGTGAGTCAATTTCTCTTGTAGATGCAGGACTCACTGTGCAGCAGGTTCGGCACAGTTCCAAACTGCAGCCTCGTCATGTTTCACGATGGTGCTCTCCTCACGGCAAGGCAACCGTCTACCTTATTCCTCGCAATCCGCCTCAGCTTTTAGGAGTCACGCTACAGTGTGTCCATGAACTCAGTATTCAGAGTTAATTAAAAGACGCCCTACGCGTTTCGAGATCATTTATCTCTCATCAGGGGCTGGCTTCAATTCCATGGGTGCACGTGATGTATGACGTATTGTACGCTCGATCTCCACTGCATGTTGGGACTTATAGTCCTAGGGAGTTCGTTATTGTCTCTTTAGTAGATTTGCACAATCACCTTGAAGCAGGTCTTATCCTTTAGTAGGAATTGAGAGGTGAGTCAATTTCTCTTGTAGATGCAGGACTCACTGTGCAGCAGGTTCGGCACAGTTCCAAACTGCAGCCTTGTCATGTTTCACGATGGTGCTCTCCTCACGGCAAGGCAACCGTGTAACTTATTCCTCGCAATCCGCCTCAGCTTTTAGGAGTCACGCTACAGTGTGTCCATGAACTCAGTATTCAGAGTTAATTAAAAGACGCCCTACGCGTTTCGAGATCATTTATCTCTCATCAGGGGCTGGCTTCATTTCCATGGGTGCACGTGATGTATGGCGTATTGTACGCTCGATCGCCACTGCATGTTGGGACTTACAGTCCTAGGGCGTTCGTTATTGTCTCTTTAGTAGATTTGCTCAAGCACCTTGAAGCAGGTCTTATCCTTTAGTAGGAATTGAAAGGTGAGTCAATTTCTCTTGTAGATGCAGGACTCACTGTGCAGCAGGTTCGGCACAGTTCCAAACTGCAGCCTCGTCATGTTTCACGATGGTGCTCTCCTCACGGCAAGTCAACCGTGTAACTTATTCCTCGCAATCCGCCTCAGCTTTTAGGAGTCACGCTACAGTGTGTCCATGAACTCAGTATTCAGAGTTAATTAAAAGATGCCCTACGCGTTTCGAGATCATTTATCTCTCATCAGGGGCTGGCTTCATTTCCATGGGTGCACGTGATGTATGGCGTATTGTGCGCTCGATCTCCACTGCATGTTTGGGCTTATAGTCCTAGGGAGTTCGTTATTGTCTCTTTAGTAATTTTGCACAAGCACCTTGAAGCAGGTCTTATCCTTTAGTAGGAATTGAAAGGTGAGTCAATTTCTCTTGTAGATGCAGGACTCACTGTGCAGCAGGTTCGGCACAGTTCCAAACTGCAGCCTCGTCATATTTCACGATGGTGCTCTCCTCACGGCAAGGCAACCGTGTAACTTATTCCTCGCAATCCGCCTCAGCTTTAGGAGTCACGCTACAGTGTGTCCATGAACTCAGTATTCAGAGTTAATTAAAAGACTCCCTACGCGTTTCGAGATCATTTATCTCTCATCAGGGGCTGGCTTCATTTCCATGGGTGCACGTGATGTCTGGCATATTGTACGCTCGATCTCCACTGCATGTTGGGACTTATAGTCCTAGGGAGTTCGTTATTGTCTCTTTAGTAGATTTGCACAAGCACCTTGAAGCAGGTCTTATCCTTTAGTAGGAATTGAAAGGTGAGTCAATTTCTCTTGTAGATGCAGGACTCACTGTGCAGCAGGTTCGGCACAGTTCCAAACTGCAGCCTCGTCATGTTTCATGATGGTGCTCTCCTCACGGCAAGGCAACCGTGTAACTTATTCCTCGCAATCCGCCTCAGCTTTTAGGAGTCACGCTACAGTGTGTCCATGAACTCAGTATTCAGAGTTAATTAAAAGACGCCCTACGCGTTTCGAGATCATTTATCTCTCATCAGGGGCTGGCTTCATTTCCATGGGTGCACGAGATGTATGGCGTATTGTACGCTCGATCTCCACTGCATGTTGGGACTTATAGTCCTAGGGAGTTCGTTATTGTCTCTTTAGTAGATTTGCACAAGCACCTTGAAGCAGGTCTTATGCTTTAGTAGGAATTGAAAGGTGAGTCAATTTCTCTTGTAGATGCAGGACTCACTGTGCAGCAGGTTTGGCACAGTTCCAAACTGCAGCCTCGTCATGTTTCTCGATGGTGCTCTCCTCACGGCAAGGCAACCGTGTAACTTATTCCTCGCAATCCGCCTCAGCTTTTAGGAGTCACGCTACAGTGTGTCCATGAACTCAGTATTCAGAGTTAATTAAAAGACGCCCTACGCGTTTCGAGATCATTTATCTCTCATCAGGGGCTGGCTTCATTTCCATGGGTGCACGTGATGTATGGCGTATTGTACGCTCGATCTCCACTGCATGTTGGGACTTATAGTCCTAGGGAGTTCGTTATTGTCTCTTTAGTAGATTTGCACAAGCACCTTGAAGCAGGTCTTATGCTTTAGTAGGAATTGAAAGGTGAGTCAATTTCTCTTGTAGATGCAGGACTCACTGTGCAGCAGGTTTGGCACAGTTCCAAACTGCAGCCTCGTCATGTTTCACGATGGTGCTCTCCTCACGGCAAGGCAACCGTGTAACTTATTCCTCGCAATCCGCCTCAGCTTTTAGGAGTCACGCTATAGTGTGTCCATGAACTCAGTATTCAGAGTTAATTAAAAGACGCCCTTAGCGTTTCGAGATCAGTTATCTCTCATCAGGGGCTGGCTTCATTTCCATGGGTGCACGTGATGTATGGCGTATTGTCCGCTCGATCTCCACTGCATGTTGGGACTTATAGTCCTAGGGAGTTTGTTATTGTCTCTTTAGTAGATTTGCACAAGCTCCTTGAAGCAGGTCTTATCCTTTAGTAGGAATTGAAAGGTGAGTCAATTTCTCTTGTAGATGCAGGACTCACTGTGCAGCAGGTTTGGCACAGTTCCAAACTGCAGCCTCGTCATGTTTCACGATGGTGCTCTCCTCACGGCAAGGCAACCGTGTAACTTATTCCTCGCAATCCGCCTCAGCTTTTAGGAGTCACGCTATAGTGTGTCCATGAACTCAGTATTCAGAGTTAATTAAAAGACGCCCTTAGCGTTTCGAGATCAGTTATCTCTCATCAGGGGCTGGCTTCATTTCCATGGGTGCACGTGATGTATGGCGTATTGTCCGCTCGATCTCCACTGCATGTTGGGACTTATAGTCCTAGGGAGTTTGTTATTGTCTCTTTAGTAGATTTGCACAAGCTCCTTGAAGCAGGTCTTATCCTTTAGTAGGAATTGAGAGGTGAGTCAATTTCTCTTGTAGATGCAGGACTCACTGTGCAGCAGGTTCGGCACAGTTCCAAACTGCAGCCTTGTCATGTTTCACGATGGTGCTCTCCTCACGGCAAGGCAACCGTGTAACTTATTCCTCGCAATCCGCCTCAGCTTTTAGGAGTCACGCTACAGTGTGTCCATGAACTCAGTATTCAGAGTTAATTAAAAGACGCCCTACGCGTTTCGAGATCATTTATCTCTCATCAGGGGCTGGCTTCATTTCCATGGGTGCACGTGATGTATGGCGTATTGTACGCTCGATCGCCACTGCATGTTGGGACTTACAGTCCTAGGGCGTTCGTTATTGTCTCTTTAGTAGATTTGCTCAAGCACCTTGAAGCAGGTCTTATCCTTTAGTAGGAATTGAAAGGTGAGTCAATTTCTCTTGTAGATGCAGGACTCACTGTGCAGCAGGTTCGGCACAGTTCCAAACTGCAGCCTCGTCATGTTTCACGATGGTGCTCTCCTCACGGCAAGTCAACCGTGTAACTTATTCCTCGCAATCCGCCTCAGCTTTTAGGAGTCACGCTACAGTGTGTCCATGAACTCAGTATTCAGAGTTAATTAAAAGATGCCCTACGCGTTTCGAGATCATTTATCTCTCATCAGGGGCTGGCTTCATTTCCATGGGTGCACGTGATGTATGGCGTATTGTGCGCTCGATCTCCACTGCATGTTTGGACTTATAGTCCTAGGGAGTTCGTTATTGTCTCTTTAGTAATTTTGCACAAGCACCTTGAAGCAGGTCTTATCCTTTAGTAGGAATTGAAAGGTGAGTCAATTTCTCTTGTAGATGCAGGACTCACTGTGCAGCAGGTTCGGCACAGTTCCAAACTGCAGCCTCGTCATATTTCACGATGGTGCTCTCCTCACGGCAAGGCAACCGTGTAACTTATTCCTCGCAATCCGCCTCAGCTTTAGGAGTCACGCTACAGTGTGTCCATGAACTCAGTATTCAGAGTTAATTAAAAGACTCCCTACGCGTTTCGAGATCATTTATCTCTCATCAGGGGCTGGCTTCATTTCCATGGGTGCACGTGATGTCTGGCATATTGTACGCTCGATCTCCACTGCATGTTGGGACTTATAGTCCTAGGGAGTTCGTTATTGTCTCTTTAGTAGATTTGCACAAGCACCTTGAAGCAGGTCTTATCCTTTAGTAGGAATTGAAAGGTGAGTCAATTTCTCTTGTAGATGCAGGACTCACTGTGCAGCAGGTTCGGCACAGTTCCAAACTGCAGCCTCGTCATGTTTCATGATGGTGCTCTCCTCACGGCAAGGCAACCGTGTAACTTATTCCTCGCAATCCGCCTCAGCTTTTAGGAGTCACGCTACAGTGTGTCCATGAACTCAGTATTCAGAGTTAATTAAAAGACGCCCTACGCGTTTCGAGATCATTTATCTCTCATCAGGGGCTGGCTTCATTTCCATGAGTGCACGTGATGTATGGCGTATTGTACGCTCGATCTCCACTGCATGTTGGGACTTATAGTCCTAGGGAGTTTGTTATTGTCTCTTTAGTAGATTTGCACAAGTACCTTGAAGCAGGTCTTATCCTTTAGTAGGAATTGAAAGGTGAGTCAATTTCTCTTGTAGATGCAGGACTCACTGTGCAGCAGGTTCGGCACAGTTCCAAACTGCAGCCTCGTCATGTTTCTCGATGGTGCTCTCCTCACGGCAAGGCAACCGTGTAACTTATTCCTCGCAATCCGCCTCAGCTTTTAGGAGTCACGCTACAGTGTGTCCATGAACTCAGTATTCAGAGTTAATTAAAAGACGCCCTACGCGTTTCGAGATCATTTATCTCTCATCAGGGGCTGGCTTCATTTCCATGGGTGCACGTGATGTATGGCGTATTGTACGCTCGATCTCCACTGCATGTTGGGACTTATAGTCCTAGGGAGTTCGTTATTGTCTCTTTAGTAGATTTGCACAAGCACCTTGAAGCAGGTCTTATGCTTTAGTAGGAATTGAAAGGTGAGTCAATTTCTCTTGTAGATGCAGGACTCACTGTGCAGCAGGTTTGGCACAGTTCCAAACTGCAGCCTCGTCATGTTTCACGATGGTGCTCTCCTCACGGCAAGGCAACCGTGTAACTTATTCCTCGCAATCCGCCTCAGCTTTTAGGAGTCACGCTATAGTGTGTCCATGAACTCAGTATTCAGAGTTAATTAAAAGACGCCCTTAGCGTTTCGAGATCAGTTATCTCTCATCAGGGGCTGGCTTCATTTCCATGGGTGCACGTGATGTATGGCGTATTGTCCGCTCGATCTCCACTGCATGTTGGGACTTATAGTCCTAGGGAGTTTGTTATTGTCTCTTTAGTAGATTTGCACAAGCTCCTTGAAGCAGGTCTTATCCTTTAGTAGGAATTGAAAGGTGAGTCAATTTCTCTTGTAGATGCAGGACTCACTGTGCAGCAGGTTCGGCACAGTTCCAAACTGCAGCCTCGTCATGTTTCACGATGGTGCTCTCCTCACGGCAAGGCAACCGTGTAACTTATTCCTCGCAATCCGCCTCAGCTTTTAGGAGTCACGCTACAGTGTGTCCATGAACTCAGTATTCAGAGTTAATTGAAAGATGCCCTACGCGTTTCGAGATCATTTATCTCTCATCAGGGGCTGGCTTCATTTCCATGGGTGCACGTGATGTATGGCGTATTGTGCGCTCGATCTCCACTGCATGTTTGGACTTATAGTCCTAGGGAGTTCGTTATTGTCTCTTTAGTAATTTTGCACAAGCACCTTGAAGCAGGTCTTGTCCTTTAGTAGGAAATGAAAGGTGAGTCAATTTCTCTTGTAGATGCAGGACTCACTGTGCAGCAGGTTCGGCACAGTTCCAAACTGCAGCCTCGTCATATTTCACGATGGTGCTCTCCTCACGGCAAGGCAACCGTGTAACTTATTCCTCGCAATCCGCCTCAGCTTTTAGGAGTCACGCTACAGTGTGTCCATGAACTCAGTATTCAGAGTTAATTAAAAGACTCCCTACGTGTTTCGAGATCATTTATCTCTCATCAGGGGCTGGCTTCATTTCCATGGGTGCACGTGATGTCTGGCATATTGTACGCTCGATCTCCACTGCATGTTGGGACTTATAGTCCTAGGGAGTTCGTTATTGTCTCTTTAGTAGATTTGCACAAGCACCTTGAAGCAGGTCTTATCCTTTAGTAGGAATTGAAAGGTGAGTCAATTTCTCTTGTAGATGCAGGACTCACTGTGCAGCAGGTTCGTCACAGTTCCAAACTGCAGCCTCGTCATGTTTCATGATGGTGCTCTCCTCACGGCAAGGCAACCGTGTAACTTATTCCTCGCAATCCGCCTCAGCTTTTAGGAGTCACGCTACAGTGTGTCCATGAACTTAGTATTCAGAGTTAATTAAAAGACGCCCTACGCGTTTCGAGATCATTTATCTCTCATCAGGGGCTGGCTTCATTTCCATGGGTGCACGTGATGTATGGCGTATTGTACGCTCGATCTCCACTGCATGTTGGGACTTATAGTCCTAGGGAGTTCGTTATTGTCTCTTTAGTAGATTTACACAAGCACCTTGAAGCAGGTCTTATGCTTTAGTAGGAATTGAAAGGTGAGTCAATTTCTCTTGTAGATGCAGGACTCACTGTGCAGCAGGTTTGGCACAGTTCCAAACTGCAGCCTCGTCATGTTTCTCGATGGTGCTCTCCTCACGGCAAGGCAACCGTGTAACTTATTCCTCGCAATCCGCCTCAGCTTTTAGGAGTCACGCTACAGTGTGTCCATGAACTCAGTATTCAGAGTTAATTAAAAGACGCCCTACGCGTTTCGAGATCATTTATCTCTCATCAGGGGCTGGCTTCATTTTCATGGGTGCACGTGATGTATGGCGTATTGTACGCTTGATCTCCACTGCATGTTGGGACTTATAGTCCTAGGGAGTTCGTTATTGTCTCTTTAGTAGATTTGCACAAGCACCTTGAAGCAGGTCTTATGCTTTAGTAGGAATTGAAAGGTGAGTCAATTTCTCTTGTAGATGCAGGACTCACTGTGCAGCAGGTTTGGCACAGTTCCAAACTGCAGCCTCGTCATGTTTCACGATGGTGCTCTCCTCACGGCAAGGCAACCGTGTAACTTATTCCTCGCAATCCGCCTCAGCTTTTAGGAGTCACGCTACAGTGTGTCCATGAACTCAGTATTCAGAGTTAATTAAAAGACGCCGTTAGCGTTTCGAGATCATTTATCTCTCATGAGGGGCTGGCTTCATTTCCATGGGTGCACGTGATGTATGGCGTATTGTCCGCTCGATCTCCACTGCATGTTGGGACTTATAGTCCTAGGGAGTTTGTTATTGTCTCTTTAGTAGATTTGCACAAGCTCCTTGAAGCAGGTCTTATCCTTTAGTAGGAATTGAAAGGTGAGTCAATTTCTCTTGTAGATGCAGGGCTCACTGTGCAGCAGGTTCGGCACAGTTCCAAACTGCAGCCTCGTCAAGTTTCACGATGGTGCTCTCCTCACGGCAAGGCAACCGTGTAACTTATTCCTCGCAATCCGCCTCAGCTTTTAGGAGTCACGCTACTGTGTGTCCATGAACTCAGTATTCAGAGTTAATTAAAAGACGCCCTACGCGTTTCGAGATCATTTATCTCTCATCAGGGGCTGGCCTCATTTCCATGGGCGCACGTGATGTATGGTGTATTGTACGCTCGATCTCCACTGCATGTTGGGACTTATAGTCCTAGGGAGTTCGTTATTGTCTCTTCAGTAGATTTGCACAAGCACCTTGAAGCAGGTCTTATCCTTTAGTAGGAATTGAAAGGTGAGTCAATTTCTCTTGTAGATGCAGGACTCACTGTGCAGCAGGTTCGGCACAGTTCCAAACTGCAGCCTCGTCATGTTTCACGATGGTGCTCTCCTCACGGCAAGGCAACCGTGTAACTTATTCCTCGCAATCCGCCTCAGCTTTTAGGAGTCACGCTACAGTGTGTCCATGAACTCAGTATTCAGAGTTAATTAAAAGACGCCCTACGCGTTTCGAGATGATTTATCTCTCATCAGGGGCTGGCTTCATTTCCATGGGTGCACGTGATGTATGGCGTATTGTACGCTCGATCTCCACTGCATGTTGGGACTTATAGTCCTAGGGAGTTCGTTATTGTCTCTTTAGTAGATTTGCACAAGCACCTTGAAGCAGGTCTTATCCTTTAGTAGGAATTGAAAGGTGAGTCAATTTCTCTTGTAGATGCAGGACTCACTGTGCAGCAGGTTCGGCACAGTTCCAAACTGCAGCCTCGTCATGTTTCACGATGGTGCTCTCCTCACGGCAAGGCAACCGTGTAACTTATTCCTCGCAATCCGCCTCAGCTTTTAGGAGTCACGCTACAGTGTGTCCATGAACTCAGTATTCAGAGTTAATTAAAAGACGCCCTATGCGTTTCGAGATCATTTATCTCTCATCAGGGGCTGGCTTCATTTCCATGGGTGCACGTGATGTATGGCATATTGTACGCTCGATCTCCACTGCATGTTGGGACTTATAGTCCTAGGGAGTTCGTTATTGTCTCTTTAGTAGATTTGCACAAGCACCTTGAAGCAGGTCTTATCCTTTAGTAGGAATTGAAAGGTGAGTCAATTTCTCTTGTAGATGCAGGACTCACTGTGCAGCAGGTTCGGCACAGTTCCAAACTGCAGCCTCGCCATGTTTCACGATGGTGCTCTCCTCACGGCAAGGCAACCGTGTAACTTATTCCTCGCAATCCGCCTCAGCTTTTAGGAGTCACGCTACAGTGTGTCCATGAACTCAGTATTCAGAGTTAATTAAAAGACGCCCTACGCGTTTCGAGATCATTTATCTCTCATCAGGGGCTGGCTTCATTTCCATGGGTGCACGTGATGTATGGCGTATTGTACGCTCGATCTCCAATGCATGTTGGGACTTATAGTCCTAGGGAGTTTGTTATTGTCTCTTTAGTAGATTTGCACAAGCACCTTGAAGCAGGTCTTATCCTTTAGTAGGAATTGAAAGGTGAGTCAATTTCTCTTGTAGATGCAGGACTCACTGTGCAGCAGGTTCGGCACAGTTCCAAACTGCAGCCTCGTCATGTTTCACGATGGTGCTCTCATCACGGCAAGGCAACCGTGTAACTTATTCCTCGCAATCCGCCTCAGCTTTTAGGAGTCACGCTACAGTGTGTCCATGAACTCAGTATTCAGAGTTAATTAAAAGACGCCCTACGCGTTTCGAGATCATTTATCTCTCATCAGGGGCTGGCTTCATTTCCATGGGTGCACGTGATGTATGGCGTATTGTACGCTCGATCTCCACTGCATGTTGGGACTTATAGTCCTAGGGAGTTCGTTATTGTCTCTTTAGTAGATTTGCACAAGCACCTTGAAGCAGGTCTTATCCTTTAGTAGGAATTGAAAGGTGAGTCAATTTCTCTTGTAGATGCAGGACTCACTGTGCAGCAGGTTCGGCACAGTTCCAAACTGCAGCCTCGTCATGTTTCACGATGGTGCTCTCCTCACGGCAAGGCAACCGTGTAACTTATTCCTCGCAATCGGCCTCAGCTTTTAGGAGTCACGCTACAGTGTGTCCATGAACTCAGTATTCAGAATTAATTAACCCGTTCAGCGCGGAGCGAATTTTCGCGCTGTGCTGAACGTTCTTAAAAACGGGTGTGGTCATGACGGAACGGTTCCGTCATGAGCACAGCTCAACCGACGCTCATGACGGAACCGCTCCGTCATGAGCACCGAAGGGGTTAAAAGACGCCCTACGCGTTTCGAGATCATTTATCTCTCATCAGGGGCTGGCTTCATTTCCATGGGTGCACGTGATGTATGGCGTATTGTACGCTCGATCCCCACTGCATGTTGGGACTTATAGACCTAGGGAGTTCGTTATTGTCTCTTTAGTAGATTTGCACAAGCACCTTGAAGCAGGTCTTATCCTTTAGTAGGAATTGAAAGGTGAGTCAATTTCTCTTGTAGATGCAAGACTCACTGTGCAGCAGGTTCGGCACAGTTCCAAACTGCAGCCTCGTCATGTTTCACGATGGTGCTCTCCTCACGGCAAGGCAACCGTGTAACTTATTCCTCGCAATCCGCCTCAGCTTTTAGGAGTCACGCTACAGTGTGTCCATGAACTCAGTATTCAGAGTTAATTAAAAGACGCCGTTAGCGTTTCGAGATCATTTATCTCTCATGAGGGGCTGGCTTCATTTCCATGGGTGCACGTGATGTATGGCGTATTGTCCGCTCGATCTCCACTGCATGTTGGGACTTATAGTCCTAGGGAGTTTGTTATTGTCTCTTTAGTAGATTTGCACAAGCTCCTTGAAGCAGGTCTTATCCTTTAGTAGGAATTGAAAGGTGAGTCAATTTCTCTTGTAGATGCAGGGCTCACTGTGCAGCAGGTTCGGCACAGTTCCAAACTGCAGCCTCGTCAAGTTTCACGATGGTGCTCTCCTCACGGCAAGGCAACCGTGTAACTTATTCCTCGCAATCCGCCTCAGCTTTTAGGAGTCACGCTACTGTGTGTCCATGAACTCAGTATTCAGAGTGAATTAAAAGACGCACTACGCGTTTCGAGATCATTTATCTCTCATCAGGGGCTGGCTTCATTTCCATGGGTGCACGTGATGTATGGCGTATTGTACGCTTGATCTCCACTGCATGTTGGGACTTATAGTCCTAGGGAGTTCGTTATTGTCTCTTTAGTAGATTTGCACAAGCACCTTGAAGCAGGTCTTATGCTTTAGTAGGAATTGAAAGGTGAGTCAATTTCTCTTGTAGATGCAGGACTCACTGTGCAGCAGGTTTGGCACAGTTCCAAACTGCAGCCTCGTCATGTTTCACGATGGTGCTCTCCTCACGGCAAGGCAACCGTGTAACTTATTCCTCGCAATCCGCCTCAGCTTTTAGGAGTCACGCTACAGTGTGTCCATGAACTCAGTATTCAGAGTTAATTAAAAGACGCCGTTAGCGTTTCGAGATCATTTATCTCTCATGAGGGGCTGGCTTCATTTCCATGGGTGCACGTGATGTATGGCGTATTGTCCGCTCGATCTCCACTGCATGTTGGGACTTATAGTCCTAGGGAGTTTGTTATTGTCTCTTTAGTAGATTTGCACAAGCTCCTTGAAGCAGGTCTTATCCTTTAGTAGGAATTGAAAGGTGAGTCAATTTCTCTTGTAGATGCAGGGCTCACTGTGCAGCAGGTTCGGCACAGTTCCAAACTGCAGCCTCGTCAAGTTTCACGATGGTGCTCTCCTCACGGCAAGGCAACCGTGTAACTTATTCCTCGCAATCCGCCTCAGCTTTTAGGAGTCACGCTACTGTGTGTCCAGGAACTCAGTATTCAGAGTTAATTAAAAGACGCCCTACGCGTTTCGAGATCATTTATCTCTCATCAGGGGCTGGCCTCATTTCCATGGGCGCACGTGATGTATGGTGTATTGTACGCTCGATCTCCACTGCATGTTGGGACTTATAGTCCTAGGGAGTTCGTTATTGTCTCTTCAGTAGATTTGCACAAGCACCTTGAAGCAGGTCTTATCCTTTAGTAGGAATTGAAAGGTGAGTCAATTTCTCTTGTAGATGCAGGACTCACTGTGCAGCAGGTTCGGCACAGTTCCAAACTGCAGCCTCGTCATGTTTCACGATGGTGCTCTCCTCACGGCAAGGCAACCGTGTAACTTATTCCTCGCAATCCGCCTCAGCTTTTAGGAGTCACGCTACAGTGTGTCCATGAACTCAGTATTCAGAGTTAATTAAAAGACGCCCTACGCGTTTCGAGATGATTTATCTCTCATCAGGGGCTGGCTTCATTTCCATGGGTGCACGTGATGTATGGCGTATTGTACGCTCGATCTCCACTGCATGTTGGGACTTATAGTCCTAGGGAGTTCGTTATTGTCTCTTTAGTAGATTTGCACAAGCACCTTGAAGCAGGTCTTATCCTTTAGTAGGAATTGAAAGGTGAGTCAATTTCTCTTGTAGATGCAGGACTCACTGTGCAGCAGGTTCGGCACAGTTCCAAACTGCAGCCTCGTCATGTTTCACGATGGTGCTCTCCTCACGGCAAGGCAACCGTGTAACTTATTCCTCGCAATCCGCCTCAGCTTTTAGGAGTCACGCTACAGTGTGTCCATGAACTCAGTATTCAGAGTTAATTAAAAGACGCCCTATGCGTTTCGAGATCATTTATCTCTCATCAGGGGCTGGCTTCATTTCCATGGGTGCACGTGATGTATGGCATATTGTACGCTCGATCTCCACTGCATGTTGGGACTTATAGTCCTAGGGAGTTCGTTATTGTCTCTTTAGTAGATTTGCACAAGCACCTTGAAGCAGGTCTTATCCTTTAGTAGGAATTGAAAGGTGAGTCAATTTCTCTTGTAGATGCAGGACTCACTGTGCAGCAGGTTCGGCACAGTTCCAAACTGCAGCCTCGCCATGTTTCACGATGGTGCTCTCCTCACGGCAAGGCAACCGTGTAACTTATTCCTCGCAATCCGCCTCAGCTTTTAGGAGTCACGCTACAGTGTGTCCATGAACTCAGTATTCAGAGTTAATTAAAAGACGCCCTACGCGTTTCGAGATGATTTATCTCTCATCAGGGGCTGGCTTCATTTCCATGGGTGCACGTGATGTATGGCGTATTGTACGCTCGATCTCCACTGCATGTTGGGACTTATAGTCCTAGGGAGTTCGTTATTGTCTCTTTAGTAGATTTGCACAAGCACCTTGAAGCAGGTCTTATCCTTTAGTAGGAATTGAAAGGTGAGTCAATTTCTCTTGTAGATGCAGGACTCACTGTGCAGCAGGTTCGGCACAGTTCCAAACTGCAGCCTCGTCATGTTTCACGATGGTGCTCTCCTCACGGCAAGGCAACCGTGTAACTTATTCCTCGCAATCCGCCTCAGCTTTTAGGAGTCACGCTACAGTGTGTCCATGAACTCAGTATTCAGAGTTAATTAAAAGACGCCCTATGCGTTTCGAGATCATTTATCTCTCATCAGGGGCTGGCTTCATTTCCATGGGTGCACGTGATGTATGGCATATTGTACGCTCGATCTCCACTGCATGTTGGGACTTATAGTCCTAGGGAGTTCGTTATTGTCTCTTTAGTAGATTTGCACAAGCACCTTGAAGCAGGTCTTATCCTTTAGTAGGAATTGAAAGGTGAGTCAATTTCTCTTGTAGATGCAGGACTCACTGTGCAGCAGGTTCGGCACAGTTCCAAACTGCAGCCTCGCCATGTTTCACGATGGTGCTCTCCTCACGGCAAGGCAACCGTGTAACTTATTCCTCGCAATCCGCCTCAGCTTTTAGGAGTCACGCTACAGTGTGTCCATGAACTCAGTATTCAGAGTTAATTAAAAGACGCCCTACGCGTTTCGAGATCATTTATCTCTCATCAGGGGCTGGCTTCATTTCCATGGGTGCACGTGATGTATGGCGTATTGTACGCTCGATCTCCAATGCATGTTGGGACTTATAGTCCTAGGGAGTTCGTTATTGTCTCTTTAGTAGATTTGCACAAGCACCTTGAAGCAGGTCTTATCCTTTAGTAGGAATTGAAAGGTGAGTCAATTTCTCTTGTAGATGCAGGACTCACTGTGCAGCAGGTTCGGCACAGTTCCAAACTGCAGCCTCGTCATGTTTCACGATGGTGCTCTCATCACGGCAAGGCAACCGTGTAACTTATTCCTCGCAATCCGCCTCAGCTTTTAGGAGTCACGCTACAGTGTGTCCATGAACTCAGTATTCAGAGTTAATTAAAAGACGCCCTACGCGTTTCGAGATCATTTATCTCTCATCAGGGGCTGGCTTCATTTCCATGGGTGCACGTGATGTATGGCGTATTGTACGCTCGATCTCCACTGCATGTTGGGACTTATAGTCCTAGGGAGTTCGTTATTGTCTCTTTAGTAGATTTGCACAAGCACCTTGAAGCAGGTCTTATCCTTTAGTAGGAATTGAAAGGTGAGTCAATTTCTCTTGTAGATGCAGGACTCACTGTGCAGCAGGTTCGGCACAGTTCCAAACTGCAGCCTCGTCATGTTTCACGATGGTGCTCTCCTCACGGCAAGGCAACCGTGTAACTTATTCCTCGCAATCGGCCTCAGCTTTTAGGAGTCACGCTACAGTGTGTCCATGAACTCAGTATTCAGAATTAATTAACCCGTTCAGCGCGGAGCGAATTTTCGCGCTGTGCTGAACGTTCTTAAAAACGGGTGTGGTCATGACGGAACGGTTCCGTCATGAGCACAGCTCAACCGACGCTCATGACGGAACCGCTCCGTCATGAGCACCGAAGGGGTTAAAAGACGCCCTACGCGTTTCGAGATCATTTATCTCTCATCAGGGGCTGGCTTCATTTCCATGGGTGCACGTGATGTATGGCGTATTGTACGCTCGATCTCCACTGCATGTTGGGACTTATAGACCTAGGGAGTTCGTTATTGTCTCTTTAGTAGATTTGCACAAGCACCTTGAAGCAGGTCTTATCCTTTAGTAGGAATTGAAAGGTGAGTCAATTTCTCTTGTAGATGCAAGACTCACTGTGCAGCAGGTTCGGCACAGTTCCAAACTGCAGCCTCGTCATGTTTCACGATGGTGCTCGCCTCACGGCAAGGCTTCCGTGTAACTTATTCCTCGCAATCCGCCTCAGCTTTTAGGAGTCACGCTACAGTGTGTCCATGAACTCAGTATTCAGAGTTAATTAAAAGACGCCCTACGCGTTTCGAGATCATTTATCTCTCATCAGGGGCTGGCTTCATTTCCATGGGTGCACGTGATGTATGGCGTATTGTGCGCTCGATCTCCACTGCATGTTTGGACTTATAGTCCTAGGGAGTTCGTTATTGTCTCTTTAGTAATTTTGCACAAGCACCTTGAAGCAGGTCTTATCCTTTAGTAGGAATTGAAAGGTGAGTCAATTTCTCTTGTAGATGCAGGACTCACTGTGCAGCAGGTTCGGCACAGTTCCAAACTGCAGCCTCGTCATGTTTCACGATGGTGCTCTCCTCACGGCAAGGCAACCGTGTAACTTATTCCTCGCAATCCGCCTCAACTTTTAGGAGTCACGCTACAGTGTGTCCATGAACTCAGTATTCAGAGTTAATTAAAAGACGCCCTACGCGTTTCGAGATCATTTATCTCTCATCAGGGGCTGGCTTCATTTCCATGGGTGCACGTGATGTATGGCGTATTGTACGCTCGATCTCCACTGCATGTTGGGACTTATAGTCCTAGGGAGTTTGTTATTGTCTCTTTAGTAGATTTGCACAAGTACCTTGAAGCAGGTCTTATCCTTTAGTAGGAATTGAAAGGTGAGTCAATTTCTCTTGTAGATGCAGGACTCACTGTGCAGCAGGTTCGGCACAGTTCCAAACTGCAGCCTCGTCATGTTTCTCGATGGTGCTCTCCTCACGGCAAGGCAACCGTGTAACTTATTCCTCGCAATCCGCCTCAGCTTTTAGGAGTCACGCTACAGTGTGTCCATGAACTCAGTATTCAGAGTTAATTAAAAGACGCCCTCGCGTTTCGAGATCATTTATCTCTCATCAGGGGCTGGCTTCATTTCCATGGGTGCACGTGATGTATGGCGTATTGTACGCTCGATCTCCACTGCATGTTGGGACTTATAGTCCTAGGGAGTTCGTTATTGTCTCTTTAGTAGATTTGCACAAGCACCTTGAAGCAGGTCTTATGCTTTAGTAGGAATTGAAAGGTGAGTCAATTTCTCTTGTAGATGCAGGACTCACTGTGCAGCAGGTTTGGCACAGTTCCAAACTGCAGCCTCGTCATGTTTCTCGATGGTGCTCTCCTCACGGCAAGGCAACCGTGTAACTTATTCCTCGCAATCTGCCTCAGCTTTTAGGAGTCACGCTACAGTGTGTCCATGAACTCAGTATTCAGAGTTAATTAAAAGACGCCCTACGCGTTTCGAGATCATTTATCTCTCATCAGGGGCTGGCTTCATTTCCATGGGTGCACGTGATGTATGGCGTATTGTACGCTCGATCTCCACTGCATGTTGGGACTTATAGTCCTAGGGAGTTCGTTATTGTCTCTTTAGTAGATTTGCACAAGCACCTTGAAGCAGGTCTTATGCTTTAGTAGGAATTGAAAGGTGAGTCAATTTCTCTTGTAGATGCAGGACTCACTGTGCAGCAGGTTTGGCACAGTTCCAAACTGCAGCCTCGTCATTTTTCACGATGGTGCTCTCCTCACGGCAAGGCAACCGTGTAACTTATTCCTCGCAATCCGCCTCAGCTTTTAGGAGTCACGCTACAGTGTGTCCATGAACTCAGTATTCAGAGTTAATTAAAAGACGCCCTTAGCGTTTCGAGATCATTTATCTCTCATCAGGGGCTGGCTTCATTTCCATGGGTGCACGTGATGTATGGCGTATTGTCCGCTCGATCTCCACTGCATGTTGGGACTTATAGTCCTAGGGAGTTTGTTATTGTCTCTTTAGTAGATTTGCACAAGCTCCTTGAAGCAGGTCTTATCCTTTAGTAGGAATTGAAAGGTGAGTCAATTTCTCTTGTAGATGCAGGGCTCACTGTGCAGCAGGTTCAGCACAGTTCCAAACTGCAGCCTCGTCAAGTTTCACGATGGTGCTCTCCTCACGGCAAGGCAACCGTGTAACTTATTCCTCGCAATCCGCCTCAGCTTTTAGGAGTCACGCTACTGTGTGTCCATGAACTCAGTATTCAGAGTTAATTAAAAGACGCCCTACGCGTTTCGAGATCATTTATCTCTCATCAGGGGCTGGCCTCATTTCCATGGGCGCACGTGATGTATGGTGTATTGTACGCTCGATCTCCACTGCATGTTGGGACTTATAGTCCTAGAGAGTTCGTTATTGTCTCTTTAGTAGATTTGCACAAGCACCTTGAAGCAGGTCTTATCCTTTAATAGGAATTGAAATGTGAGTCAATTTCTCTTGTAGATGCAGGACTCACTGTGCAGCAGGTTCGGCACAGTTCCAAACTGCAGCCTCGTCATGTTTCACGATGGTGCTCTCCTCATGGCAAGGCAACCGTGTAACTTATTCCTCGCAATCCGCCTCAGCTTTTAGGAGTCACGCTACAACGTGTCCATGAACTCAGTATTCAGAGTTAATTAAAAGACGCCCTACGCGTTTCGAGATCATTTATCTCTCATCAGGGGCTGGCTTCATTTCCATGGGTGCACGTGATGTATGGCGTGTTGTACGCTCGATCTCCACTGCATGTTGGGACTTATAGTCCTAGGGAGTTCGTTATTGTCTCTTTAGTAGATTTGCACAAGCACCTTGAAGCAGGTCTTATCCTTTAGTAGGAATTGAAAGGTGAGTCAATTTCTCTTGTAGATGCAGGACTCACTGTGCAGCAGGTTCGGCACAGTTCCAAACTGCAGCCTCGTCATGTTTCACGATGGTGATCTCCTCACCGCAAGGCAACCGTGTAACTTATTCCTCGCAATCCGCCTCAGCTTTTAGGAGTCACGCTACAGTGTGTCCATGAACTCAGTATTCAGAGTTAATTAAAAGACGCCCTACGCGTTTCGAGATCATTTATCTCTCATCAGGGGCTGGCTTCATTTCCATGGGTGCACGTGATGTATGGCGTATTGTACGCTTGATCTCCACTGCATGTTGGGACTTATAGTCCTAGGGAGTTCGTTATTGTCTCTTTAGTAGATTTGCACAAGCACCTTGAAGCAGGTCTTATCCTTTAGTAGGAATTGAAAGGTGAGTCAATTTCTCTTGTAGATGCAGGACTCACTGTGCAGCAGGTTCGGCACAGTTCCAAACTGCAGCCTCGTCATGTTTCACGATGGTGCTCTCCTCACGGCAAGGCAACCGTGTAACTTATTCCTCGCAATCCGCCTCAGCTTTTAGGAGTCACGCTACAGTGTGTCCATGAACTCAGTATTCAGAGTTAATTAAAAGACGCCCTACGCGTTTCGAGATCATTTATCTCTCATCAGGGGCTGGCTTCATTTCCATGGGTGCACGTGATGTATGGCGTATTGTACGCTCGATCGCCACTGCATGTTGGGACTTATAGTCCTAGGGCGTTCGTTATTGTCTCTTTAGTAGATTTGCACAAGCACCTTGAAGCAGGTCTTATCCTTTAGTAGGAATTGAAAGGTGAGTCAATTTCTCTTGTAGATGCAGGACTCACTGTGCAGCAGGTTCGGCACAGTTCCAAACTGCAGCCTCGTCATGTTTCACGATGGTGCTCTCCTCACGGCAAGGCAATCGTGTAACTTATTCCTCGCAATCCGCCTCAGCTTGTAGGAGTCACGCTACAGTGTGTCCATGAACTCAGTATTCAGAGTTAATTAAAAGATGCCCTACGCGTTTCGAGATCATTTATCTCTCATCAGGGGCTGGCTTCATTTCCATGGGTGCACGTGATGTATGGCGTATTGTGCGCTCGATCTCCACTGCATGTTTGGACTTATAGTCCTAGGGAGTTCGTTATTGTCTCTTTAGTAATTTTGCACAAGCACCTTGAAGCAGGTCTTATCCTTTAGTAGGAATTGAAAGGTGAGTCAATTTCTCTTGTAGATGCAGGACTCACTGTGCAGCAGGTTCGGCACAGTTCCAAACTGCAGCCTCGTCATATTTCACGATGGTGCTCTCCTCACGGCAAGGCAACCGTGTAACTTATTCCTCGCAATCCGCCTCAGCTTTTAGGAGTCACGCTACAGTGTGTCCATGAACTCAGTATTCAGAGTTAATTAAAAGACGCCCTATGCGTTTCGAGATCATTTATCTCTCATCAGGGGCTGGCTTCATTTCCATGGGTGCACGTGATGTATGGCATATTGTACGCTCGATCTCCACTGCATGTTGGGACTTATAGTCCTAGGGAGTTCGTTATTGTCTCTTTAGTAGATTTGCACAAGCACCTTGAAGCAGGTCTTATCCTTTAGTAGGAATTGAAAGGTGAGTCAATTTCTCTTGTAGATGCAGGACTCACTGTGCAGCAGGTTCGGCACAGTTCCAAACTGCAGCCTCGCCATGTTTCACGATGGTGCTCTCCTCACGGCAAGGCAACCGTGTAACTTATTCCTCGCAATCCGCCTCAGCTTTTAGGAGTCACGCTACAGTGTGTCCATGAACTCAGTATTCAGAGTTAATTAAAAGACGCTCTACGCGTTTCGAGATCATTTATCTCTCATCAGGGGCTGGCTTAATTTCCATGGGTGCACGTGATGTATGGCGTATTGTACGCTCGATCTCCAATGCATGTTGGGACTTATAGTCCTAGGGAGTTCGTTATTGTCTCTTTAGTAGATTTGCACAAGCACCTTGAAGCAGGTCTTATCCTTTAGTAGGAATTGAAAGGTGAGTCAATTTCTCTTGTAGATGCAGGACTCACTGTGCAGCAGGTTCGGCACAGTTCCAAACTGCAGCCTCGTCATGTTTCACGATGGTGCTCTCCTCACGGCAAGGCAACCGTGTAACTTATTCCTCGCAATCCGCCTCAGCTTTTAGGAGTCACGCTACAGTGTGTCCATGAACTCAGTATTCAGAGTTAATTAAAAGACGCCCTACGCGTTTCGAGATCATTTATCTCTCATCAGGGGCTGGCTTCATTTCCATGGGTGCACGTGATGTATGGCGTATTGTACGCTCGATCTCCACTGCATGTTGGGACTTATAGTCCTAGGGAGTTCGTTATTGTCTCTTTAGTAGATTTGCACAAGCACCTTGAAGCAGGTCTTATCCTTTAGTAGGAATTGAAAGGTGAGTCAATTTCTCTTGTAGATGCAGGACTGACTGTGCAGCAGGTTCGGCACAGTTCCAAACTGCAGCCTCGTCATGTTTCACGATGGTGCTCTCCTCACGGCAAGGCAACCGTGTAACTTATTCCTCGCAATCGGCCTCAGCTTTTAGGAGTCACGCTACAGTGTGTCCATGAACTCAGTATTCAGAATTAATTAACCCGTTCAGCGCGGAGCGAATTTTCACGCTGTGCTGAACGTTCTTAAAAACGGGTGTGGTCATGACGGAACGGTTCCGTCATGAGCACAGCTCAACCGACGCTCATGACGGAACCGCTCCGTCATGAGCACCGAAGGGGTTAAAAGACGCCCTACGCGTTTCGAGATCATTTATCTCTCATCAGGGGCTGGCTTCATTTCCATGGGTGCACGTGATGTATGGCGTATTGTACGCTCGATCTCCACTGCATGTTGGGACTTATAGACCTAGGGAGTTCGTTATTGTCTCTTTAGTAGATTTGCACAAGCACCTTGAAGCAGGTCTTATCCTTTAGTAGGAATTGAAAGGTGAGTCAATTTCTCTTGTAGATGCAAGACTCACTGTGCAGCAGGTTCGGCACAGTTCCAAACTGCAGCCTCGTCATGTTTCACGATGGTGCTCTCCTCACGGCAAGGCAACCGTGTAACTTATTCCTCGCAATCCGCCTCAGCTTTTAGGAGTCACGCTACAGTGTGTCCATGAACTCAGTATTCAGAGTTAATTAAAAGATGCCCTACGCGTTTCGAGATCATTTATCTCTCATCAGGGGCTGGCTTCATTTCCATGGGTGCACGTGATGTATGGCGTATTGTACGCTCGATCTCCACTGCATGTTGGGACTTTTAGTCCTAGGGAGTTCGTTATTGTCTCTTTAGTAGATTTGCACAAGCACCTTGAAGCAGGTCTTATCCTTTAGTAGGAATTGAAAGGTGAGTCAATTTCTCTTGTAGATGCAGGACTCACTGTGCAGCAGGTTCGGCACAGTTCCAAACTGCAGCCTCGTCATGTTTCACGATGGTGCTCTCCTCACGGCAAGGCAACCGTGTAACTTATTCCTCGCAATCCGCCTCAGCTTTTAGGAGTCACGCTACAGTGTGTCCATGAACTCAGTATTCAGAGTTAATTAAAAGACGCCCTACGCGTTTCGAGATCATTTATCTCTCATCAGGGGCTGGCTTCATTTCCATGGGTGCACGTGATGTATGGCGTATTGTACGCTCGATCTCCACTGCATGTTGGGACTTATAGTCCTAGGGAGTTTGTTATTGTCTCTTTAGTAGATTTGCACAAGTACCTTGAAGCAGGTCTTATCCTTTAGTAGGAATTGAAAGGTGAGTCAATTTCTCTTGTAGATGCAGGACTCACTGTGCAGCAGGTTCGGCACAGTTCCAAACAGCAGCCTCGTCATGTTTCTCGATGGTGCTCTCCTCACGGCAAGGCAACCGTGTAACTTATTCCTCGCAATCCGCCTCAGCTTTTAGGAGTCACGCTACAGTGTGTCCATGAACTCAGTATTCAGAGTTAATTAAAAGACGCCCTACGCGTTTCGAGATCATTTATCTCTCATCAGGGGCTGGCTTCATTTCCATGGGTGCACGTGATGTATGGCGTATTGTACGCTCGATCTCCACTGCATGTTGGGACTTATAGTCCTAGGGAGTTTGTTATTGTCTCTTTAGTAGATTTGCACAAGCTCCTTGAAGCAGGTCTTATCCTTTAGTAGGAATTGAAAGGTGAGTCAATTTCTCTTGTAGATGCAGGGCTCACTGTGCAGCAGGTTCGGCACAGTTGCAAACTGCAGCCTCGTCAAGTTTCACGATGGTGCTCTCCTCACGGCAAGGCAACCGTGTAACTTATTCCTCGCAATCCGCCTCAGCTTTTAGGAGTCACGCTACTGTGTGTCAATGAACTCAGTATTCAGAGTTAATTAAAAGACGCCCTACGCGTTTCGAGATCATTTATCTCTCATCAGGGGCTGGCCTCATTTCCATGGGCGCACGTGATGTATGGTGTATTGTACGCTCGATCTCCACTGCATGTTGGGACTTATAGTCCTAGGGAGTTCGTTATTGTCTCTTTAGTAGATTTGCACAAGCACCTTGAAGCAGGTCTTATCCTTTAATAGGAATTGAAAGGTGAGTCAATTTCTCTTGTAGATGCAGGACTCACTGTGCAGCAGGTTCGGCACAGTCCCAAACTGCAGCCTCGTCATGTTTCACGATGGTGCTCTCCTCATGGCAAGGCAACCGTGTAACTTATTCCTCGCAATCCGCCTCAGCTTTTAGGAGTCACCCTACAACGTGTCCATGAACTCAGTATTCAGAGTTAATTAAAAGACGCCCTACGCGTTTCGAGATCATTTATCTCTCATCAGGGGCTGGCTTCATTTCCATGGGTGCACGTGATGTATGGCGTGTTGTACGCTCGATCTCCACTGCATGTTGGGACTTATAGTCCTAGGGAGTTCGTTATTGTCTCTTTAGTAGATTTGCACAAGCACCTTGAAGCAGGTCTTATCCTTTAGTAGGAATTGAAAAGTGAGTCAATTTCTCTTGTAGATGCAGGACTCACTGTGCAGCAGGTTCAGCTCAGTTCCAAACTGCAGCCTCGTCATGTTTCACGATGGTGCTCTCCTCACGGCAAGGCAACCGTGTAACTTATTCATCGCAATCCGCCTCAGCTTTTAGGAGTCACGGTACAGTGTGTCCATGATCTCAGTATTCAGAGTTAATTAAAAGACGCCCTACGCGTTTCGAGATCATTTATCTCTCATCAGGGGCTGGCTTCATTTTCATGGGTGCACGTGATGTATGGCGTATTGTACGCTCGATCTCCATTGCATGTTGGGACTTATAGTCCTAGGGAGTTCGTTATTGTCTCTTTAGTAGATTTGCACAAGCACCTTGAAGCAGGTCTTATCCTTTAGTAGGAATTGAAAGGTGAGTCAATTTCTCTTGTAGATGCAGGACTCACTGTGCAGCAGGTTCAGCTCAGTTCCAAACTGCAGCCTCGTCATGTTTCACGATGGTGCTCTCCTCACGGCAAGGCAACTGTGTAACTTATTCCTCGCAATCCGCCTCAGCTTTTAGGAGTCACGCTACAGTGTGTCCATGAACTCAGTATTCAGAGTTAATTAAAAGACGCCCTACGCATTTCGAGATCATTTATCTCTCATCAGGGGCTGGCTTCATTTCCATGGGTGCACGTGATGTATGGCGTATTGTACGCTCGATCTCCACTGCATGTTGGGAATAAGTTACATGGTTGCCTTACCGTGAGGAGAGCAACATCGTGAAACATGACGAGGCTGCAGTTTGGAACTGTGCCGATCCTGCTGCACAGTGAGTCCTGCATCTACAAGAGAAATTGACTCACCTTTCAATTCCTACTAAAGGATAAGACCTGCTTCAAGGTGCTTGTGCAAATCTACTAAAGAGACAATAACGAACTCCCTAGGACTATAAGTCCAAACATGCAGTGGAGATCGAGCGTACGATACGCCATACATCACGTGCACCAACGGAAATGAAGCCAGCCCCTGATGAGAGATAAATGATCTCGAAACGCGTAGGGCGTCTTTTAATTAACTCTGAATACTGAGTCCATGGACACACTGTAGCGTGACTCCTAAAAGCTGAGGTGGATTGCGAGGAATAAGTTACGCGGTTGCCTTGCCGTGAGGAGAGCACCATCGTGAAACATGACGAGGCTGCAGTTTGGAACTGTGCCGAACCTGCTGCACAGTGAGTCCTGCATCTACAAGAGAAATTGACTCACCTTTCAATTCCTACTAAAGGATAAGACCTGCTTCAAGGTGCTTGTGCAAATCTACTAAAGAGACAATAACAAACTCCCTAGGACTAAAAGTCCCAACATGCAGTGGAGATCGAGCGTACGATACGCCATACATCACGTGCACCAACGGAAATGAAGCCAGCCCCTGATGAGAGATAAATGATCTCGAAACGCGTAGGGCGTCTTTTAATTAACTCTGAATACTGAGTCCATGGACACACTGTAGCGTGACTCCTAAAAGCTGAGGCGGATTGCGAGGAATAAGTTACACGGTTGCCTTGCCGTGAGGAGAGCACCATCGTGAAACATGACGAGGCTGCAGTTTGGAACTGTGCCGAACCTGCTGCACAGTGAGTCCTGCATCTACAAGAGAAATTGACTCACCTTTCAATTCCTACTAAAGGATAAGACCTGCTTCAAGGTGCTTGTGCAAATCTACTAAAGAGACAATAACAAACTCCCTAGGACTATAAGTCCCAACATGCAGTGGAGATCGAGCGCACGATACGCCATACATCACGTGCACCAACGGAAATGAAGCCAGCCCCTGATGAGAGATAAATGATCTCGAAACGCGTAGGGCGTCTTTTAATTAACTCTGAATACTGAGTCCATGGACACCCTGTAGCGTGACTCCTAAAAGCTGAGGCGGATTGCGAGGAATAAGTTACACGGTTGCCTTGCCGTGAGGAGAGCACCATCGTGAAACATGACGAGGCTGCAGTTTGGAACTGTGCCGAACCTGCTGCACAGTGAGTCCTGCATCTACAAGAGAAATTGACTCACCTTCCAATTCCTACTAAAGGATAAGACCTGCTTCAAGGTGCTTGTGCAAATCTACTAAAGAGACAATAACGAACTCCCTAGGACTATAAGTCCCAACATGCAGTGGAGATCGAGCGTACATTACGCCATACATCACGTGCACCAACGGAAATGAAGCCAGCCCCTGATGAGAGATAAATGATCTCGAAACGCGTAGGGCGTATTTTAATTAACTCTGAATACTGAGTCCATGGATACACTGTAGCGTGACTCCTAAAAGCTGAGGCGGATTGCGAGGAATAAGTTACACAGTTGCCTTGCCGTGAGGAGAGCACCATCGTGAAACATGACGAGGCTGCAATTTGGAACTGTGCCGAACCTGCTGCACAGTAAGTCCTGCATCTATAAGAGAAATTGACTCACCTTTCAATTCCTACTAAAGGATAAGACCTGCTTCAAAGTGCTTGTGCAAATCTACTAAAGAGACAATAACGAACTCCCTAGGACTATAAGTCCCAACATGCAGTGGAGATCGAGCGTACGATACGCCATACATCACGTGCACCAACGGAAATGAATCCAGCCCCTGATGAGAGATAAATGATCTCGAAACACGTAGGGCGTCTTTTAATTAACTCTGAATACTGAGTCCATGGACACACTGTAGCGTGACTCCTAAAAGCTGAGGCGGATTGCGAGGAATAAGTTACACGGTTGCCTTGCCGTGAGGAGAGCACCATCGTGAAACATGACTAGGCTGCAGTTTGGAACTATGCCGAACCTGCTGCACAGTGAGTCCTGCATCTACAAGAGAAATTGACTCACCTTTCAATTCCTACTAAAGGATAAGACCTGCTTCAAGGTGCTTGTGCAAATCTACTAAAGAGACAATAACGAACTCCCTAGGACTATAAGTCCCAACATGCAGTGGAGATCGAGCGTACATTACGCCATACATCACGTGCACCAACGGAAATGAAGCCAGCCCCTGATTAGAGATAAATGATCTCGAAACGCCTAGGGCGTCTTTTAATTAACTCTGAATACTGAGTCCATGGACACACTGTAGCGTGACTCCTAAAAGCTGAGGCGGATTGCGAGGAATAATTAACACGGTTGACTTGCCGTGAGGAGAGCACCATCGTGAAACATGACAAGGCTGCAGTTTGGAACTGTGCCGAACCTGCTGCACATTGAGTCCTGCATCTACAAGAGAAATTGACTCACCTTTCAATTCCTACTAAAGGATAAGACCTGCTTCAAGGTGCTTGTGCAAATCTACTAAAGAGACAATAACGAACTCCCTAGGACTATAAGTCCCAACATGCAGTGGAGATCGAGCGTACGATACGCCATACATCACGTGCACCAACGGAAATGAAGCCAGCCCCTGATGAGAGATAAATGATCTCGAAACGCGTAGGGCGTCTTTTAATTAACTCTGAATACTGAGTCCATGGACACACTGTAGCGTGACTCCTAAAAGCTGAGGCGGATTGCGAGGAATAATTTACACGGTTGCCTTGCCGTGAGGAGAGCACCATCGTGAAACATGACGAGGCTACAGTTTGGAATTGTGCCGAACCTGCTGCACAGTGAGTCCTGCATCTACAAGAGAAATTTACTCACCTTTCAATTCCTACTAAAGGATAAGACCTGCTTCAAGGTGCTTGTGCAAATCTACTAAAGAGACAATAACGAACTCCCTAGGACTATAAGTCCCAACATGCAGTGGAGATCGAGCGTACGATACGCCATACATCACGTGCACCAACGGAAATGAAGCCAGCCCCTGATGAGAGATAAATGATCTCGAAACGTGTAGGGCGTCTTTTAATTACCTCTGAATACTGAGTCCATGGACACACTGTAGCGTGACTCCTAAAAGCTGAGGCGGATTGCGAGGAATATATATATATATATATATATTCGTCACCAAGAAAGAACTTAATGTCCGCACACGCTCAATGTATAATTAAGGGTTTATTAGCGCAGAGACTTCATGTAGCCCCCTTCACCTACGCGTTTCGACCGCAGGTCTTGATCACAGTGTTGCCACTAGTCCATCGACTATTTTCAGTTTATACACCTTCCCACCCACCAGCAATTGATGATGCATTATAGGGGGGGGTAGTTTCAAATACCATGTGGAAACAAAATCGTTTGTATAATTTTAGCTTTGTAACGTTTGAGACTTATGTTAGTCACTCTAGTGAGATTCATATTGGTATTTCATATTTTGAAGTCTTTGTAGTACGGTTAAATCATAGGAAAATTCCTATGTCGCCCATGTAGGGCATTAACCACTATGCAATAAACATACATTCTATTAAGTAAAATAATTTATGCTATTAGTGTTGCAATATGCAGTTTAGGCTAAGTGCCATAATGACTTCTCAAAAATTATCTGACCAATTTGTCATTGTCTGTTCGTAATGGGCTAAGTGCCCTACGGAGTTATAGTAGAGTGACAGCGAAATCCGCTATATTATTGTGGACGTGGGGGTGTGGCGGTCCGGAATACCAAGCGCGGAGGCCGTATGTAGTGGGCAATGTTTGTTTTATTTTAAGTCCTTGAAAAACAGGGTAGGTGACAGTCTTGTAATCACAACAGAAATCAGCTCCTCGGGTAGAAGGATGTGTCCGGTCCGGGACGCGTGGAAAGCTGGGTCTTCCGGAGTACCGGTCTGGGTCGTCCTCGGAGGTTCCGGGAGGGGAAACAAAGAAACAAAACAAAGGAGCCGTTAGTCTCACCGGACTTCGTAGGTCGGACCCTTGTACCAACACCGGGGTATCCGTGAGGGGAGGAAACCGACAGTGAGGAGGGGACGGTAGGGTTGGGGAAGGTATGGGACACAAAACGGGTATTGAGAGCTGGTAGACGTGCTGAGTGGAGGGACGTGAAGGGGACAAAGGGGATTTATCTACAAAGTGGTATGGTGCTTTACAATATATATACAGTGCTATGGGTGACGGCGTGATCCTACAGACAGGTCCAGACACAAGGGAGTTATTTACACTGCACCTAATGTGCTACAGGGGTGATTCCGATTCACTCACCCGCTCCGCCGCAACTCTCCAAGTTGAGTTGCGGCCGCTCCCCAGCAACCTCCTGCGGACACCACCAATCTTCGGACCACTCTTCCTCCTCTTCGGTCGCCTTCTCCTTCGCCACTCCGGTCGGGGTCTCCTGCCACAAGCTCAATCCGACGCCTGACTGCTTCCTGTTTCCTGCTTTACCGGCGTCCGGGCCTCGCGAAGGGGAGGTACTTCCGGGGTCAGGAGGGTGTGTTTCCGGGCGTCCGCCGTTCCGGATTGGTTCCTGGAACAGAGGACAGAGCATTGGACATTTGGTGGGCCGGGTTGTTGCCATGGACGCTCGGGATGCGGTCTCTGCTTTGTACGAGGGTCTGAAGGGACGCGGAGCAAGGACGGTATGGGAGGGCGCCGCATCACAATTATATATTCACCAACCATAGGTTTCACACCAGTTATAGTTAGGAATTAGCATTTAAAAAACCTATTAAATTCACTGAAATAACCATAGGTTTCACACCAGTTATAGTTAGGTGGAAATTTTACTCGCATAAAACCATTGAAATTCCCACGTTATAGTTAGTTGGACTCACTATAACTTGCGCGTGCAATGCACTGCTGATGACGTCACATATTACATCACTCATGACATGGTCAGTGACATCACTCATGACATCACTGATGACATCTCAAATGACATCATCCAGTGAATGTGTATCTTTCTGAAAAATAAATATTTTTTATATATGTATATCTAAAGGTTGATGGAAGAATAAATGGTTAAATAAATGTCTAAATGGATGTTTTTTTGTGTAAAATTGATTGGTTAACTGACTTATTAAATGTATCTTAGTGAATACATATATTAGCGATTAATGTTTAAATATTTAAATATCTGTATCTGTGTCTCACTTTGTGTATAAGTGGCTGCATGGGTTAGTGAGTAGCTACATGAGTGTGCATATGGGTTATTAGTTGTTTTTTTGAGTATCAGTATCAGTGTCTGTATGGTTCGGTGGGATATATTACTTAGAGCACAGATGCATGAATGAGTGACTCACTATTTGTATGTATTTTGAAGACAGCATGTGTGCAAGACTGTATGGGTGGATGATTGTGTGTATGGGTGGGTTAGTGAGTATGTGTTTTTATAATTAATTGTTTAAGAGAGTAAATATGTTTCAGTTTCTGTAGAAGTATGTGTAGTGGTGTGTATATAGCAGTATAATCAAGTAAATGTTTTTTTGATAGTTTATTTGCATGTGTGAATTTGTGTGTGAATAACTATATGGATGAGTATTAGTGTGTAACAGGATGTATAGGTGTATGAGTACATATGATGAGTAAGTACATGCATGAGTGACTATATAGAACTGTTGGTGAGTGAGTGGATGTGTATGTAGATGTTAGAATTACCTAATAAGTAAGCATGAGCGTAAAATCCGTTCCGCTTGTGGATTTTGCGGATTTTCGGCAAATTTGCAATCCGCAAACTCTCGCGATTTTTTGCTTGGTCGCACTTGCCAACTAGAATACTATACAATTTCGCGGGAGTAAACACTTGCGAACACGTAGATGCGGGCAGCGACAATCTCGCAATTGCGAGATTGCAAAATTTGCAATTTCGCACAAGAAATCCACCAGCAGGCAGCATAAACCTTGAAAATTATGATTTTTATCAGAATAACTCCTCAGGTTGACATTTGCCTGCACTTTTTCTTTGCAAGGAGTCCATTTTGGGGGTGGGGGGTGGGAGGAAGGAAGTGCCCCACAGTCTCCAACTTCCTGTTCCTGTCCAGCTGGCTCCTCCCAGTGCTTTCTTCATGTGCTGGTCACTTTGATTTGGATCTTGACCTGGAAGGATTACTTTTTGTGGATGCTGCTGGATATTTGGATTTTTGCAAAACTGAAAGCAATCAGTAGGTGCAAAAGTTTAATCTTATCATTAGTAACCATTCCCTGTAGTGCTTCCTGTGGGGCCCCTTCAGAGTTCATTTGCCTACTTGCAACTATTCTATGACCCTGCTCTGACCCTCACAGCAGGCTTAGAGAATAGCTACAAGTATACAACAAAGGTCCTGTTAAAAAAATTACACTGCAACAGAAAGCAATTACAGACAAAACTGAAAGCACTCAGCAGGTGCAAAAGTTCAATCTTATCATTAGTAACCATTCCCTGTAGTGCTTCCTGAGGGGCCCCTTCAGAGTTCAGTTGCCTACTTGCAACTATTCTATGACCCTGCTCTGACCCTCACAGCAGGCTCAGAGAATAGCTACAAGTAGGCCACAAAGGTCCTGTGAAAAAAATTGCACTGCAACAGAAAGCAAATTACAGATAAGGAAGCAGGTGCCAGCCAGACTGGAAGTTTAAATTCAGTGACACATTAATCAATCCCAAATTAATTCATGTCAGTTGAAGCAGGGCAGGTGTGCTTGTTTTTTTTCACCCCCATAATCTACAGTGATAAACCAACCAGAGGGTGGCAGTGATGTACCAGAGGGTGGCATGGGTGTACCAGAGGGTGGACGTAGAAACAACATAGTCGCGGCCGTTGCGAGCCGACAAGTAAGTTCGCAATTGCGAACTGGTACACAACCCTCGCGAACTGGCAGAAACCCTTGCGAACACAAAAAATAAAAATCTGCAAATTCGCGGATTTTGCGGATTGCGAATCCGTAAATACGCAAGTTCGCAGATTGCCAATTCGCAAAATCCGCCCATGCTTACTAATAAGTTGTTGTAATTGGTATTGGTTTCTCCTTTTTTAAGAAAATTTTAGTTTCTATTTTTGAATGTGTGTGTCAAAGGTTATTTTATGCTGATAGGAGGTCTGCCACTTTGTCACAAGGATGTTGTCATCAGTGATGTCATTTGAGATGTCAACAGTGATGTCATGAGTGATGTCACTGACCATGTCATGAGTGATATAATATGTGACGTCATCAGCAGTGCATTGCAAGCGCAAGTTATAGTGAGTCCAACTAACTATAACGTGGGAATTTTAATGGTTTTATGCGAGTAAAATTTCCACCTAACTATAACTGGTGTGAAACCTATGGTTTTTTCAGTGAATATATATATATATATATATATATAAATATATATATTGTTAGAAAGACAAATCGATAAATAGATATTTATTTCAATGAAATAATTTCTTGATAAAACTGATTATTTTTGGCTAGGAATTTCTGTATTGTAATCATTTAGGAAAAAAGATTATTTGTCCTAACCAAAAGCAGCAAATCTGCCTATTGCAAAACTGTGATTTGATCGAGGGCATGCCTTCACCCCAAGATGATGAGCACTGCTTAACTGATGTCAATATGTCCTCATAAGTATAGTGGCCTGTCACGCGGGAGACCGGGGTTCAATTGTCCTTCGGGGAAGCCATTCCTTTTATTCACATAATTAAATAAAATGATGTACTTTCTAACATTGTAAAATATATCTGTCATTATCCTTGCCTATTCTGATTGAGAAAAAAGGTTGAATTCACTGATGGGCAAACTGCTTACTGAAGTGTTAATTGAAATTCAGAATATGCTCTGAATATTTCAATATGCACAGGCGTACCATCAAAAACAATTTACCTCTACAATCTCTTGGAAAATGAGATGAAGCAGTGGTGAATCCTAGGCTGCTGTTCCACCCGATTGGCACGATTTACAAGTAGAATGACTGCTTTTGATTAGTAGGGACCCCTGGTGGCTAATAGTTATAAGCTGCAAATGGTATCAATATATATATTGATAGAAAGAAAGATAGCTAGATCGATAGATAGATATTTATTGCAATAAAATAATTTCTTGACATAACGTATGTGAACCCTATGGTTTTTTCAGTCAATATATATATATATATATATATATATATATATATATATATTTTTTTTTTTACCAAAGTAAGCCCGTTACAGAGGGCACACTTCACACAGCTGGTGCGAGAGTCAGGGACGGGTGTTCCCTGTCATTAATTCTTCACCAAACCAAATAAATCTCGCACTCCACCAGGATACTTTTTCAAAGCAGGTTTAATGCTCACCAACGCGTTTCAATCTTACGATCTTGCTCACGGTTTAAACCGTGAGCAAGATCGTAAGATTGAAACGCGTTGGTGAGCATTAAACCTGCTTTGAAAAAGTATCCTGGTGGAGTGCGAGATTTATTTGGTTTGGTGAAAAAAAAAAAAAAAAAAATAATATATATATATATATATATATATATATATATATATACATATATATATGCACAGGAAAACTTAACAGGCACTTCCCTTCCAAAGAAGTACAAAGTTTGCATGTCTGCAGCCTTTCTTATTTTTCACCTTATTCATCTTCTGCTCAATAAACACATCATCCACACATACACACACCTACTTGCTCCTTTTCTTGGCTGGGGTTATCAATCATTCTTCTTTATTTCAAATTCAAAGTACAGGCCCTTTATCAACGCTTTTTATTATAACAACTACCCCGGCCGAAGGCACTATGAAATTTGCACACTTGTTCCCTTTCTTGGCTGCACTTATCAATTATTCTTCAATTTCATATTTTGATTCAAACTCAATGCCCTTTATCAAGCCTTTTTGTTGTAACTACTGTTGCAGTGATTCTAATCCTACTGTGCATAAAGTTTTATGACCTCAGTGAATTACGGTGTTCCAAACCCCACCTTAGTACCTAAATCCCCTAACAGACTAGCAATCAGTGACTCATTGGTTCTTTCTCGTATAGCAAAAACACCAATTATTAGTCAACCCACAACATGCGACTTAGGTTACCTCAGGTAAGGTAGATAACAAGAGCACTCTTCGTTACATTCTTACACCAGTCCAAAACAAGCACTTAATAAACACACCTGCAACTTTGAAATGTTTATTTCTAAGACCGTAATCTGATGCCCAGTACCTTACATAATACAAGCGAACATATTATCAGAAACAAATTTGTCAGCATTTTTACTATTCCATAAAATATAAAGGGAGAAAGCACCCTATAATGCAAAAGGGAAACAGATTTAAAATATACCTAAATTTCACCCTCCCTACTTAGCAGGTTAGTTTATAACTACAGAAGATCTCATACGACTACATAGGCAGACCCATACCTCTGTTACTCAGCAATAGTGGATCACATTGAGTTCTGCACAAACTGTCAAGATACGAATGTTCTCAAACTGTGTGTAATCATGCCTACACACTTCATTACTAAACGCGCAAGTATAAGAGATGCCACAGCTGCATATCTCTTTTTGCTCGAACGTGCAAACATCATTCCGAATAACACACACAGTATCCAACATAACCTTGATGTTTCATGCTCTCACTATACACACTAAAGTAGCGAGGCAGTCTACAAATGTAGTATATCAAATTATTCTCATATGAAGCAAAATACTCACCCTTCTCTAAACAATATTGCAAGTGCCTGTTGTGTGCAAAGCAGAGCAGGAAAACAAAAATGGAGTTTAAGCTTCTAATAAACCCATGCTAACTTAACACGGTGTGAGTGCAAGGCTCAGCCCACGACACATTTCCTTGACCAAAGCACATAATATAAACGTGGGCAAATTACGAACGCAGAGTCCAAGCCTAAAAAGCAGAGTCAAGTTCACATTTCCCCAAAAAAGTTATTCGCTCTTTGATAGAAAGCAGTAACTAAATAATAAAGAAGACGTAGAAAAATCAAAGAGCCTTAATCCAACAGCGTGTAAGCACCATATGTAGCAACAGCCTCCAACAGGAAGTCATTGTTCTCATCTGAAAACATTTCAGCCATCCAATTCAATAGTGGGAATGAACATACATGTTCCTCAACGACCGGAGACTCTATCACCATCGGAGAAAAACTCGGGTCATCTGCAATGTAACTGTGTGCTCAAGAACTCAAGCGCTGCTGCAAAAACATGCCAACGTCCCATTATTCCATGTGTCGCTGTTTAGGCCATAATCCCGCTGCCAGAACAGAGCACATTATGAACCACTAAGGGGCTCATCAGCTGGTCATAATCCGTGTTGGGAGACACCGTACTGCAGAGACACAAATCCAGGGTCCAGTCGAAATCGCAGCTCAGGCAATGGAAGACAGGCTGAACGCATGTGAAAAAGGAGAATCGAAACGATAATCCATAAGCTGCACTCAACGTTACAAGAGGCAGCGCTCCATAGTAACTAAGCATTCGGTTGCGGACCAGCAACAACCGAGAAATATTGTCGTCTGCTGCAAGATGTGCATCCATATTTAAGTATACAAATTAATACAAGCACACCGGCAACTAATGTGAGCATTAAGCACAATTCACCAAAGATGCTGGAAAAAATCGAATGGAAAAACACCGACAAGACACCAAATATAGTTTCTACAGAAGTCACAAGGCCAATGCTTATAACTTTAAAAACGTAAGCTAACCCCCTACTTGAGGATGCATTAAAGATAGTCAAAATGAACTCCCTAAAATTCCTGGGCACGTCAGTATTTAATTAAGCACACACTTCTGTGCGGGTGTTTGCTACATGAAGGAAAAATGTTTCTCTAGCAGATGTAAGAGCGACCTCTTTTTGAGACAATAGCGCTCTTATACGGCTCATTTGGTTGACTCTTCTTTCAAGGTCGGAATCAACGACCAGATGGAAACATCCAACTTCCCATACAGAGGAGTAAACACAAGTTTTTTATAGCAAACCACACGCTCAGTTACCATAATCATGTAAGCAATGCCTGCTAACATCGCACAATAAGCCACACAGCTGAATCAGATCTCCAATAAGTGACCACTTCTAACTATTCTCATAGCGCTCCCTGTGTTCTGATTTGACAGTGAGAGAGTGATCGCACCATAGTTTCTACTGCTAATCATTCTCAGCATACGCTACGAATACGATAAAACGGCGATAATTTTAACACCGGTCCTTGATAATATGCCCAGAATTTCGTAGCGCGCCCTGCATCGCAAAATGCGATGCAGGGCACGGAACGAAGGGGCATATTATCAACAACATAAGGCGATACATTATCGCCACTTTTATCGGCAGGAAATTGCCGATAAAGCGGCCATAATGGGCTTGATAATAGGCCCTTGTAAATTCCCATAGCAGCCCAGGTTCTGGTGTTAACCTGGGCTGCAATGGGAATTCACAAGGGCATATTATCAAGGCCATTATCGCCGTTTCCTGCTGATAAAACCGGTGATAATATATCGCCTTATGTTGTTGATAATATGGCCCAAAATTTGTTTTATTAATTTAATTGTTTACTTACCTACAATCATCCAGATTCCGTTGTTTATCACCCCCCACCCTACCTCTCCCCCGCCCCACCTATCAAGTCAAGTCAAGTCAAGTCAGAATTTATATAGCGCACTACATACCCATAGGGTCTCAAGGCGCTTGAGGAAGGGGGGGAGGTTTACTTATCGAATATCCATGTTTTAAGTTGTTTTCTGAAGGCTAGGTGGTTTTGAGTGAGGCGGAGGTGGATGGGAAGGGAATTCCAGGTCTTGGCCGCTAAGTGGGAGAAGGATCTACCTCCCATGGTGGCTTTGTGGATGCGCGGAACAGCGGCGAGGGCTTGGTTGGACGAACGCAGCTGGCGGGTGGGGGTGTAAAAGGAAAGGCGCGTGTTGAGACAATCAGGTCCAAGTTTGTATAGGGCTTTGTGTGCGTGGGTGAGGAGACGGAACGTTATTCTCTTGTTGACGGGGAGCCAGTGAAGGTCTTTCAGGTGAGCGGAGATGTGGTCTGTGCCGGGGATGTCTAGTATGAGTCTGGCTGAGGCATTTTGGATGCGTTGGAGTTTTTTCTGTAGTTTCGTGGTGGAGCCGGCGTAAAGGGTGTTTCCGTAGTCCAGACGGCTTGTAACCAGTGCGTGGGTGACCGTTTTTCTTGTTTCGGTGGGGATCCAGTGAAATGTTTTTTTGAGCATGCGTAGGATGTTGAAGCATGAAGATGAGACGGCGTTGACTTGTCTGGTCATCGAGAGTGAGGAGTCCAGGATGATGCCCAGGTTCCGTGCATGGTCCGTCGGTATGGGGGATTTTCCTAGGGCCGTTGGCCAACAAGAGTCGTCCCAGGCGGAAGGGGATGAGCCTAAGATGAGGACTTCCGTTTTGTCCGAGTTCAGTTTCAGACGGCTGTGCTTCATCCACTCGGCTACTTCTTTCATTCCTTCGTGTAAGTTGGTTTTGGCGGTGGTTGGGTCTTTGGTGAGTGAGAGGATCAGCTGAGTGTCATCAGCGTAGGAGATGATGTTGAGGTTGTGTTGACGTGCAATGGTTGCGAGGGGGCTCATGTAGACGTTGAAGAGGGTGGGGCTGAGAGATGATCCTTGCGGGACGCCGCAGATGACTTCGGTGGCCTCTGACTTAAAAGGGGGGAGGCGGACTCTCTGAGTTCTTCCAGCGAGGAACGAAATGATCCAGTCCAATGCTTTTCCTTGAATTCCGATGTTTCTGAGGCGTTGTATCAGGGTGCTGTGGCAGACTGTGTCGAAGGCTGCGGAGAGGTCAAGGAGGATAAGGGCGACTGTGTCTCCGTTGTCCAGTAGTGTTCGAATGTCGTCTGTTGCTGCGATGAGCGCGGTCTCGGTGCTGTGTTTGGCTCGGAAGCCAGACTGTGAGGAGTCGAGTGATTTGTTGGTTTCGAGGAAGGTGGCGAGCTGATTATTAATGGCTTTCTCAATGACTTTGGCAGGGAATGGGAGGAGCGAGATGGGACGGTAGTTTTTGAGTTCGGTGGGGTCAGCTGTGGGTTTCTTCAGAAGGGCGCTGAGTTCGGCGTGTTTCCAGCTTTCTGGGAATGTGGTGGAGTTAAGGGAGTAGTTGATGACATCTCGGAGATGGGGTGCGATAATGGAGTCTGCTTTGTTGAAGATGTAATGGGGACATGGGTCTGTAGGGGATCCTGAGTGGATGGAGTTCATCAGGCGAATGGCATATCACACCGCAACTCCCTCCACGGGCCGCGTCTGGGCTTGATAATACGCCCTTGTTAATTCCCATAGAAGCCCATGTTAACACCAGAACATGGGCTTCTATGGGAATTAACAAGGGCATATTATCAAGACCATTTTCGCCGCTTTATCGGCAGTTTCCTGCCCATAAAACGTCGATAATTTTAACACCGGTCCTTGATAATATGCCCATCAGTGCCATATTATCAGTAAAGGGCGATACATTATTACCGCTTTTATCGGCAGGAAACTGCTGCTAAAGCGCCAATAATGGGCTTGATAATAGGCCCTTGTAAATTCCCATAGCAGCCCAGGTTCTACTGTTAACCTGGGCTTCGATGGCAATTCACAATGATATATTATCGAGACCATTATCACCGCTTTACCGACAGTTTCCTGACGATAAAAGCGGCGATAATGTATCGCCCTTTATTGATAATATGGCCCATAATCCCTAATGTACAGAGACGCACAAAGTGATATTAAACAAAAAAACATAACAGCATGCATTATAGCAAAACACATTTACTACTATAAAACGTTTAACAACGGACGAATATAGGGGCATATTATCAAGACACGCGATAACATTATCGCCACTTTATCGGCAGTTTTCTACCCATAAAGCGGCAATAATATTACCGTCTGTCTTGAAATACCCCATAATTCCTAATGTACAAAGATGCACCGCACACACTCCCATACAACTTATCAACTCACCTTTCAAATTGATTTGTAGATTAAGAAGAATACTACTCACACAGTGAATATTCTTGTACAGAATCTCTCTAGTTCCGTGTTTGCAGTAGAACCGTCAAATGGAAATTTTTCCCTCTCATTTTACACATACATACATATAAATAACTATTTAAAATCCTGCACACATTAATTCAAAACAAAACACACATTTCTATTGATTTAACATTCCAAACCTTTCCAACTGACATAACTTTTCACCCTACCCCCAACAGATCATACAAAAGTCAACTGTCAACAGAGGTCAAAAGTTCAGCACTGTATAAAACACTGCTCCTCAACAAATTTAGACTATGCATAAGCACTTACTTATAATTACCAATAAAGCAAACACGTTTCATTACAAGCAACAAAGATATAAACACATAAACTTGATAAATATCTGTAAAAGATTTATTTATAATTCTTTTTTCGTGCTTACGTACGCTTATGGAACAACTTTCAAAATTCGCACTGTACGCGCACAATAAATATACCGTAAAAAAAAAAAATAGCATACACCACTCATTTTTTAGAATCACCGGACACCCCATCCACCAAGCCTCCAATATAACGTTCAAGACCGTAGGTAGGGCCCCAAATTCACCACGGTACCAGCCGGCTCCCTGCATCATTCGGGAGCCGGAATTGCTTTTGGTCAGAGAAACTACCTTACATACTGCTCTCTCAGACGAAAAACAATCTGCTTTCCTACTTCAAAGAGAACTCTCGACCAACCATAGCAAACAGAAGACTCCCACGACTAGGCACCCTATAACACTACAAGAGCCGACCCTCGGAGACGGTACTCCCCAGGGCCATCAAAGGCTCAACAAAGGCCATCAAAGATTTTTAACTTGTTAATCCCCCTAAGCAGTCCTACGGGATCAGGAAGTCCTATAGCAAATAGCAAACTTTTCCGATCAATCTACACACTCAATCTACACACATATACAAATAAATAAAAAATCACATTTATTCCCACATTAAATTCAAAACGAAACACACATTTATATTGCTTGAACTTTTGCACCCTTTCCAACTGACAATACTTTCAACCCTTCCTCCATTCCACAATCTGCCAGTTACCATATAAACACTTCAGGGAACACCTAACTCAGTACACAGGTGAAAAGTTCATCATCCATTGTTGCAAAATAAAACAGCAAGTATGCTTCACTTGAGAATATACCAGCTTATTTTATGTAACGTTCTTTGCTAACACTTATTCTTAACCAATAAAAATCAGCCTTTTAAAACACAGAAACATTCATCGTAGCTTAGTGCAGAATGTTCTCGAACAACTAATGAATCCTTTTCTTTTTTCAAAACTGAATGTTGTCCACCATTTTAGAAAAAATCTCACTTTTCAAACTGCCACTTCATTTACAGAAACCTTCAGAGTGCATCCAGACCTCTCTTCAAGATGCTTGCAGTGTGGATTGTGGGACACAGCTATATTTTCTGGAGTCAAAGGTACGCAGAACGGAAAATAATTCACCAATGTTTACGAAATGTAGACATTAATTGGTTTAGACAGAGAGGGTTAAAGTGGCACCAATTGATTCCATTGGTGAAATCCTTTTTGCTTCTCCAACACCCTGACCTCATAATTGTGCACTGTGGTGGCAATGACCTAGGCACTTTGACAGGGGTAGGTCTGGAAATGCTTATGAAGGACACCTTTGCACAATTGATGACACTGGGCCCGATTCACATAATGAATTTAAGACTCAATCCTAAACTTACTACTATTTTGGTATTCACAAAATGCACTTACTACTTTTGGCATTCACAGAATGAACTTACTACTTTTGGTATTCACAGAAGTTAGGATTTTGTCTTAAGTCTGTCTTAAGTATGTCTTAAGTTTGTCTTAAGACAAACTTAAGACAAACTTAAGACAAGTCAAGTCAAGTCGAAATTTATATAGCGCACTACATACCCAGAGGGTCTCAAGGCGCTTGAGGAAGGGGGGGAGGTTTACTTATCGAATATCCAGGTTTTGAGCTGTTTTCTGAAGGCTAGGTGGTTTTGAGTGAGGCGGAGGTGGTTGGGAAGGGAATTCCAGGTTTTGGCCGCTAAGTAAGAGAAGGATCTTCCCCCCATGGTGGCTTTGTGGATGCGCGGCACAGCGGCGAGGGCTTGGTTGGACGAACGCAACTGGCGGGTGGGGGTGTAAAAGGAAAGGCGCGTGTTGAGACAATCAGGTCCAAGTTCGTATAGGGCTTTGTGTGCGTGGGTGAGGAGACGGAACGTTATCCTCTTGTTGACGGGGAGCCAGTGAAGGTCTTTCAGGTGAATGGAAATGTGGTCTGTGCGGGGGATGTCAAGTATGAGTCTGGCTGAAGCATTTTGGATGCGTTGGAGTTTTTTCTGCAGTTTTGCGGAGGTACTGGCGTAGAGGGTGTTTCCGTAGTCCAGACGGCTAGTAACCAGTGCGTGGGTGACCGTTTTTCTTGTTTCGGTGGGGATCCAGCGAAATGTTTTTTTGAGCATGCGTAGGATGTTGAAGCATGAAGAAGAGACGGTCATCGAGAGTGAGGAGTCCAGGATGATACCCAGGTTCCGTGCGTGGTCCGTCGGTATGGGGGCTTTTCCTAGTGCCGTTGGCCACCAAGAGTCGTCCCAGGCGGAGGGGGGTGAGCCTAAGATAAGGACTTCCGTTTTGTCCGAGTTCAGTTTTAGACGGCTTTGCTTCATCTATTCGGCTACTTCTTTCATCCCATCATGTAGGTTAGTTTTGGCGGAGATTGGGTCTTTGGTGAGTGAGAGGATCAGCTGAGTGTCATCAGCGTATGAGATGATGTTGAGGTTGTGTTGGCGTGCGATGGCTGCGAGGGGGCTCATGTAGACGTTGAATAGGGTGGGGCTGAGTGATGATCCTTGCGGGACGCCGCAGATGACTTCAGTGGCCTCTGACTTAAAAGGGGGGAGGCGGACTCTCTGAGTTCTTCCAGCGAGGAACGAGGTGATCCAGTCTAATGCTTTTCCTTGAATTCCGATGTTTCTGAGGTGTCGTATCAGGGTGCTATGGCAGACTGTGTCGAAGGCTGCGGAGAGGTCAAGGAGGATGAGGGCGACTGTGTCTCCGTTGTCCAGTAGTGTTCGAATGTCGTCTGTAGCTGCAATGAGGGCGGTATCGGTGCTGTGTTTGGCGCGGAATCCAGACTGTGAGGAGTCGAGTGATTTGTTGGTTTCGAGGAAAGCGGCGAGCTGATTGTTGACGGTTTTCTCAATGACTTTGGCAGGGAATGGGAGGAGCGAGATGGGGCGGTAATTTTTGAGTTCGGTGGGGTCAGCTGTGGGTTTCTTCAGAAGGGCGCTGAGTTCGGCGTGTTTCCAGCTTTCTGGGAATGTGGCGGAGTTGAGGGAGCAGTTGATGACGTCTCGGAGATGGGGTGCGATAATGGAGTTTGCTTTGTTGAAGATGTGATGGGGCATGGGTCTGTAGGGGATCCTGAGTGGATGGAGTTCATTAGGCGGATGGTGTCTTCTGTGGTGATTGGGTTCCAGTCGAAAAGGTTATTCGGAGGAGTTACAGGTTCGGAGGTGGGTGAGGTTGACTGGTTTACGGTTGGTTGTCGAAGCTGTTATGAATGTCGGCGATTTTGTCATGGAAGAATGAGGCGAGAGAGTCGCAGAGGACTTGAGAGGGGGTGATGTCGTTGGGGCTGGCCGTGGGGTTGGTGAATTCTTTGATGATGTTGAAAAGTTCCTTGCTGTTGTGGGCGTTGTTGTCTAGTCGGTCTTTGAGTGCTGATTTCTTGGCTGATCGGATTAGTTGGTGGTGTTTGCGGGTGGCGATTTTGAAGGCGGCTTGGGTGGTAGCATTTGGGTCTTGTTTCCACGTTTTCTCAAGGGAACGACAGAGCTTCTTGGATTTTTTGAGGTCATCGTTGAACCAGGGGGCGTTCTTGCTGCCTTGTTTGATTTGATGTTTTTTCAAGGGAGCTAGTTTGTCGGCGGTTTGGGTTAACCATTGTGTGAGGTTGATGGCGGCTTGGTTAGGGTTCGTTGAGTAGGCCGGGGTTTTTTGAAGCAGTGATGTGGAGATCTGGTTGACAGTGATTTTGTTCCAATTTCTTCGCAGAGTTGGTTGAGGGTGGTTGTGGATCGTGGTCTTATTGTAAATGAAGTGGATGCAACTGTGGTCCATCCAGTGGAGGGGTGTGGTGTGCGTGAAGGAGATATGCTTGCTGGAAGTGAAGATAGGGTCGAGTGTGTGTCCTGCATAGTGTGTGGGGGTGTTAACAAGTTGTTTGAGTCCAAGATTGGCGAGGTTGTCCAGAAGGGTGGTAGTGTTACTGTCGTTGCTCTTTTTCAGGTGGAAATTGAGGTCTCCCAGTAGAATGTATTCTTGCGAGGGGAGGGCGTGTGGGGAGATGAAGTCAGTGATGTCTTTGCTGAATCTAGCACGGGGTCCTGGTGGCCTGTAGAGGAGGGTGCCTCTAAGTGTGGTCTTGGAGTCGGTGTGGATCTGGAAGTGAAGGTGTTCGGCGATAGCGAGGTTGTCTTCTGAGCTGGTTGAGACGCGGATGGTGTTCTTGTGGACGATGGCGATGCCTCCTCCTGTTTGGATGGTGCGGTCCTTACGGATGATCTTGTAGCCGTCCGGGATGGCTATGGTGATGTCTGGAGCTGAAGAGGCATTCATCCAGGTTTCTGTTAGGAAGGCGATGTCCGGAGAAATGGTGTCGAGTAGATTCCAAAGGTCGATGGCGTGTTTGTGAACCGAGCGGGTGTTGAGAAGGATGCATTTGAGGTGGTTGGTGTTGGTTCTCTGTTTGACAAAATCCTAACTTCTGTGAAAACCAACAGTAGTAAATTCATTCTGTGAATGCCAAAAGTAGTAAGTGCATTCTGTGAATACCAAAATAGTAGTAAGTTTAGGATTAAGTCTTAAATTCATTCTGTGAATCGGGCCCACTGTTTCCCAAAACTGCCTTTTTATATTCTAATATATGCCAAAGGCAGAAATGGAACTGGTCCAACCACTATTGTCAACGGATTGAAAAAGCTAGGAAACATGTGAATAAATCTGCTTCTGCCTTTCTCCGAGACTATCGAATGGGGTCCATTTACAACAACAATCTGCGTTACAATATGCATGACATCTATAGGAGAGACGGTGTACATTTTACAGATGAGGGGAACAGAGTCTTCCTCATAAATTAAGACTCTGCATCGGTACTTACTTGTAGGTACTAAAATCTCCCAATAAACACAACAGCTATTTTTAAAGCCACACAACACATAAACAAATACACTTCATAAATATCTAAAATTATTTTTATTTTTATTGCTTAGGTACGCTTACAAGACGACTTCCAATCTTTCAGCTGTACGTCATCCATACGTGCTTGGTACGCGTACGATAAATCTACCATGAAGAAAAATAGCCTTTATCACTAATTTTCTATAATTCCTGAGGATCCCATGCCTCGGGGCTTAAATCTAACGTTGTGGACCGTGGGAACAGCCGCAAGGCCTCCACGATCCCAGCCGGCTCCCCACTTCCTGCGGGATCCGGCATTGCTATTCCTCACAGAGAGCAGCTTACATGCTTACATTCTAATTTCAAACATGATTTCAACAGTTTGTTATACATTTTATAAAATAATATAGTACTGCACGCTAAAGCAGAAAAGTAAGCACAATTATGATAGAATACAAAATAGAAAAAAATATATATACTTCTACACTCAACAAACTCGTAACCAGAGTACACAGTTTAATTCAAAAACACCCTACCACAACTAGTTTTTCAAACGCATTGTACTATAAAATGCGTCACAAATTAGGTAACATACATGGTGACTCTATAACGTCACATAGAAAAAAGAAGGCCACTTTTACGCTACCAGGAACACACAACAAAAGTACAAGGACCAAACTTCCATTGTAGTAATTTCTTAGTTGGATGTCTAGTTGTCAGATCGACACACACACTCCCTCATGGCTGGTATACACCCACATCACACCCATTCAGCTCATCCATCACTACACACGTGACCTTATCTATAAAAAAGACAGAGCACACGTGTTGTACGCCATTTTAGAGTTGTTCCCAAAGCACCGGACAAAGGGGCCACTACCACATGAGTGGCCTCTTTGGTCCCTGATTCAGTGGCGCCCGAAGCACTGAGCGGGTGAAGAACTTGCGATGATGATAATGGGAGCACAAGTATGTCGTGAGCCATAGAGGTATAAAGACTCGGCAACACGTATGAGACTTCTTTGTTGAACATCGTGACTACATCATGAAGAAACTCGTTTCCACAAAAGGTGAGCAGTGACACCTGAGTACGCATCAGAAGGAGTCAAAGGGTTGTAGCTCACTACATACAAAATGCGACTTAATATTTTAGACGAACGCACTCCTATATGATGTATTAATTTACATATTTAATTTTTTTTCCCCAATAGCAGTAACGTTTTTATAATCGCTGAAATGTACGGAATATATTCACAATACAAACAGACATATTATCAAGGACCGGTGTTCAAATTAATGCCGTTTTATCGGCAGGAAACTGCTGATAAAGCGACAATAATGGGCTTGATAATATGCCCTTGTGAATTCCCATAGCACCCCAGGTTCTTGTGTTAACCTGGGCTGCTATAGGAATTCACAAGGGCATACTACCAAGCCCATTATCGCCGCTTTATCGGCAGTTTCCTGCCGATAAAAGTGGTGATAACAGCCACTTTAAGAGGTAAGTAATCTAAGTATGGGCGAATTTTGCGAATTTGCATATTTACGAATTCGCAATCCGCAAAATTCACGAACTTTCGCGAATTTGCGGATTTTTTTTGTGTTCGCAAGGGTTTCAGCCAGTTCGCGAGGGTTTTTTACCAGTTCGCAAATGCGAACTTACTTGTCGGGTCGCAACGGTCGCGACCATGTTGTTTCTACGTCTGGTTAATCACAGCACCCTCTGTTTCACCACTGCCACCCTCTGTTTCACCACTGCCACCCTCTCGTTCACCCCTGCCACCTCTGGTTCATCACTGCCACCCTCTGGTTCATCACTGTAGATTATGGGGGGAAAAGCACACCTGCCCTGCCTCAACTGACATGAATTAATTTTGGGCTGATTAATGTGTCACTGAATTTGAGCTGGCACCTGCTTCCTTAGCTGTAAGTGCTTCCTGATTAATGATGAGCTTGAACTTTTGCACCTGCTGTAAGTGCTTTCAGTTTTTCAAAATTCGTTAGCACACCTGCCCTGCCTCAACTGACATGAATGAATTAGGGGCTGATTATGTGTCACTGAATTTGAACTTCCAGTCTGGCACCTGCTTCCTTATCTGTAATTGCTTCCTGTTGCAGTGTAATTTTTTTTAACAGGACCTTTGTGGCATACTTGTAGCTATTCTCTGAGCCTGCTGTGATGGTCAGAGCAGGGTCATAGAATAGTTGCAAGTAGGCAACTGAACTCTGGAGGGGCCCCTCAGGAAGCACTACAGGGAATGGTTACTAATGATGAGCTTGAACTTTTGCACCTGCTGAGTGCTTTCAGTTTTGCAAAAATCGTTTTTCTGCAATTTCGTGCGATTCGCGGGGCGCAAATTTGCTCGAGATCGAATTCGGAAGCTGCGAATTCGTGCGGATATGCGATTTGCTTTTTGCGGCGTGTTAGTTCCCGTTGTTTTTTGCGTTTTCGCGAGCCGCTTGTAGCGCAACGAAGCAAAGTTACCCTAGCGGTCGTACATGGGCGCGGCCATCTTGTTTGCGTGACGTATTTCCGTTTCCAGGCGCAAAGTGTGCGGCTCGCTAGTACAAGTTCGCGTGTGATCGCAGGGGAAATCTCGCGCGAACTTACCCACGGGGTCGTGAACGGGCTCGGCCATCTTGTTTTTCATTCATTGCTATGGTTCTGGGCATCCTTTCTGTATCCTCTCTCAATCTCTGCCATCCTTTGTTTGTTTGACGTTTTTTTGATCTATTTTACTTATTATCTATCCCTCTATTTTTCTACCTCTATATTTTTGTGTGTTCTGCTACTTTTGGTTAATTTTAAAATACTTTTTTAAACTCTTTTATTTTCTTCTTCCCTATTCTATTTCTTATTTCCTATTTACCTTCCTTTCTGCCGAGACCATGGTAAAGGGAGCCGGGAAGCAGCCCGCGAAGGGGAAGTGTCCCGCACCCCGTGCCCGGCTCCCGTGCGGGCGTGTGAGGGGGGAGCTAGTGATGCCACGGGAGATCTTTAGCGCGGAGGAGGTGGCAAGATCGCAAGCGGCTACGGGCTCCGGGAGCGCCGGAAGCGGTGGGAGAAGGTGTGCCGGGCCATGTTTCAACACTCTCGGGTCCTACGCACCTATAACCAGGCCACCCACCGTTGTACGGATCTCCTGGACCGGGAACGCGACTTGCTCGACCTGCTCGGCGTCGAGATCCCCGGGCTTGGTGAGTAGTAATAGCTATTTCATCACTACTCGGTTTTCTCCTGCTCTGTGTGTTATTATGCTGCAAATTTTTGTTTTTTATCAAGAGCAATAATGCTGCAGATTACATTGTAGGTAAATTATATTTCAAAATCTTCTGTGCATTTCAGGTGCACTGCTCTCCTTCTCAGTAGCCTTGCTACTATGCTTATTTGTTTTCGATTTTGTGTTCATTTCATTGGCCTGAGAAATTATGTATGAGTGTAGTTTACAGAACTGCATAATGCTAGACACTAAGAGGCAAATTTGCAATTACAGGCGCATCCCTGCAAAATAGCAGGGATGCGCCAGTAATTGTGCGCCACGCCACCAATGGTGCGCCGTATTTACAATGCGGCGCACCATGGGCCCAAAACGTCACCGAAGCGTTACGCATCTGTGCCGTAAAGGCGGCGCATTGCTGGAGTTGCATCGCAACGATGGCGCAGCTCCAGCAATACTCTGGGGTGCCCTATCTCCCCAATGCTGCGTCAAGCCGTATGTCTGCTTCAAGCAGGCGCAGGTTTGAGTGACTTCCTCAGCCACTTTTAGGATGCGATTTCCTGCGCAGGAAGGCCCTCCCTTGCGCCGGAACACCCCCTGATGGCGCAGGGCTTTACAACGTGATGCATCTCCCATTTGCGTCACGTTGTTAATATACGCCGCACCATGGCGCCTCTTTTGTTCTGCCGCTGCGTCACAAAAGTCACGCAACAATGGAGCAAAAGAGCCGCAAGGGGCTTGTAAATCTGCCCCTTCAGACTCAAGTCCAGTCCTTCCTTTGTACACCTGGCAATAAGAAGAAATAGTGGTGGTGGATTGATAGTTTGAGTATTTTAATGACTGGTTAATGTAGTAGGAAACTTTTTAGTGTTGTCACTGATCTGCAATCACGATGGAGTTTGTATGTAATTTCGCGTGCTTAGTTACATAACTTTCCAAGTCGACATTCCGCAAATCAAGCAATACTTATATCGTAGTAGACCACATGAGATAGGTCAATATATCCCGTGGAATAGTTGTCTATTTGCTATTTTGCCAAAATATTTTGTTATTGTTCTTTTGAAATGTTTGATTTGGTTGACAACAATCATCCATGTTTTCGGGTCTTTCTTTCTTTCATGTTGTACATCAGCTCCCCCCAGGGGCAAGAGGACAGAGGAGGAGGTGGTTGCTGCTGCTGCTGTAGAAGGCCAGGATCGGTCAGGCGAGGGCTCCTTTGCTGGCCCCAGTAAGTTTTCATTTTAATATAGAGTACCTATTTTTTCCTAGCATTCCTCATTCAATTTTTTCTAAATCGTCTTTGATCTTCTTGTAGACTGTATCTAAATTCTTATCCTGCCTCTACTATGACTCCCTGTGGTATTACTATATTATTCTTATTAGTCTGTCTGTATTGCTAACTAAGATGGCACTGTTGGCAAAAGGTGTCAAACGAAACTCCCATTCTAGTCATCAATAGCTCTATGAACTGAGTGCAGTCCTCTGGGATTGTCCATAATGTCTTTTCAAGTCTTCAAAATGTTTATGCTTTGACAATTTGTAGCGATCGCCACCGTCGACATATCCAGATACAAGAAACTTCGTACTGAGCGCCCCCTACGTAAACACTACAAGTCCCAGAAGGCCATACGGTGCTGGGGATTGGATCAATGGGAGGACCTTATTTAAACTCCGCCTACGGAAAGTAACGGGGCTTGTCAATCTTGTTCCGGATTCTTTCGCATGCAGTTTGGGTAGTTCTCTATGGAGTTTGTGTTCATGTCTGACGCGCTGACGAAGAGCCAGCGTGGTCAGATTCCTGGTAAGCCGCCGCGCCGAGGAAGAGCCAGCGTGGTCAGATTCCTGGTAAGCCGCCGCGCCGACGAAGAGCCAGCGTGGTCAGATTCCTGGTAAGCCGCCGCGCCGACGAAGAGCCAGCGCGGTCATATTCCTGGTAAGCCGCCGCGCCGACGAAGAGCCAGCGTGGTCAGATTTCTTGTGGATCCATTTGTACAAACAGGATCTTGCCGCACAAGTATATTCAAAGAGTGCAGGCTCACCTCCCATGTTATTTGCTTGCTGATTCTGTTATTCATACAGTACTAGAGCGGGTGCTCTTTCATTTGTGTATGTACCTTGGGATTAACCAAATACTTCTATCAGTGTTCACGGCTAAACATAGTATTCTGGAGCTATTCAGGCCACAAGGAGTATTGTGGTCCTTACTCGGTGTGTCTTATAACGCCAGTAATCAACAGCCGTATCTGAACCTCTCCTAGGCAATTTGAGGTGGGAATAGTTTGAGAAGTGAGGTTAACTTCTCAGTACTTTTTGGCCGCATCTCCATACACTCGCAGAGCATACGGTCTGGAGCCATACTCGGAGATACGGGTTGGAGAAGCTGGTGAGTTCGTCCACATGGGGAGGGCGGGGAAGAGTCCAGACAGGAGTAGCTTGTGGTACTAATGTCTTGCTCTCTGTCTTCTCATCCGTTTGCAGTGTCACAGTATTAGTGATCTTGTGGGTATATCGACCAGACGGTATCGGAAAACACCAGATCCCCAGTTGTCAACCCACCTCCCGGCCCCTTTCTGTACATGCTTGAATAATGGGTATATTCCACTGTTGGGTTTTGTGCAGTACGGATTTGGGGGGACTATCGTCCATCGCCTCTGCTGGTCATCAGAGTCAGGTTAGTGGCGCTTGCGTGTTCTTGCGTGGCTCTCAATCCTGACACAATTCCCAACAATAAAATGCGAATGACCACCAAGAAAGAGTAAGATATTACTTTACTTTTGGTTTGGATAGGAGGACAATCCATACTACTACTGTTGCAGGGACAAATCTGCACAAACAGAACTATGGACACTAAATAGTGCATTGTTTATCAATTATAATAGGCACAGGTAGACGTTCCACATACCTCAGTGATAACAGACTTTGAAGAGTCCCCAATCTCCTTACTGACTAGATAGTGTGGCAGAGTAATTTAATTCATCGATAATTGATCCCCAATGATGATTATCCAACGCAGGACAAGAGTACGGAGTCAGAGTCCAGAAGAGTCAGAGGCACGGACTCATGCGTGCAAATTGCAAAACCTTTTGCTCAGTCAATCTTGACCAAAAACCACAGAGTCTATTTAAGTTTTAAAGCTTTATTAAAAGTAAAAACATTTATTAAAAATCAAGTTTGTCATAAAACATAAACGGTTGATTGCAAATGGAAAAGTGCTTAGTGATTTATTTCACACATTTATTGTGGGCGAGCCGAGCCCTCACCTGGTTTGAACTTTAATTTTTCTTTTTGGTGCTGAATCGTTGGTCACTCTGTCCTAGTGATGATGATCTTATCTTGCTCTTGTTCTTAGAAGTGAAGCTTCTGTCTGTTATGAGAAAAATGGTGCGTGTTAAAAAGCAAGCATTCATCAGTTGTGCCAAAAAGTGCAGCAAGACAACACCCTTCCCTGGAACAAGGGACATTTTTACTTTAGAGTAGACAGTCACAAATTATTAAATTGGTTTCTGTATTCACATTTCTTCATTCCTAGACAACATACTAGTGAGTGGTGTATGTCTATGACATCTAACATTCTTAAATGTACTTTGTAGGTGGAACATCTGGTGCCGGGGCCAGCGCGGAGGTGGAGGGGGACACTTCTGGGGAGGAGGCCGTGCAAGTGCCAGAGGAAACTGCTGTGAGGGTTGCCAAGGTAGTGGCGGGCAGTGGTAAGCTCCTATATTCCTTACTTATTGAGGTTGCAGACTGCAGAGTGTGCTCTCTGCACGGGTGTAGTATATATGTTGTACAGTTAAGTTACTATACTGTTGAGAAGACTTTCACATTTAGAACAAAGTTTTTATCAATCAGGTAGTAGCCTCCTCTAAATGTACTTCAACTCAGCGGTGAATTTTTTTTTGAGAATCCAAATCAGATCTGAGATGAACTTGATGGATGGGATGAACGAAAAGCGAAAGAAGGGTGTAAGTAAGTGTGGAAGGACGAGTTAAAAGTAATGATGATTGACAAAGAAGAATGATACGTGTTTGATTGGTGCCCGAGGTGGCTGGGAAGGAATATGATGCATGGCTGGGTGAAGGATGAAGCAAGGATGGGTGGAAGGAGAACAGCCTTGGTGGGTGAAACAGAAACTGTATGTGTGCGCAATATATCCTTTGGTTGAAATTCAAATGCAAGTCAAGCACGGATGTATGGCTTGCGGTTTCCCAAATAAAATGAAGAGGTTGTTTTCCCGTGAGAAAACGTAAGGTTTGTCCAGATGAGAGACATGAAGAAGAATGATTGACATATAGTTTGAATGGATGGATGCCTGGATAATGCTACTATCTGACTCTTAGATAGCATATGTGTATCTAGAGAGAGTAGACGGTCACTGGATGAACTAAGTGTTACTTTGAAGAGCATGTAACACCGCACCTGCACGTCCGTTCCAGTGTAGGAAAGGCAAGGAAAAGAAGTTTTAATTTTGTCCGAATACTACCATGAATAGTAGCAGTAGTTTGTATTGCAAGCACAGCATATATCGGGCTATTACAATGGCCACTCACTACCTCTGTTAATAAGTTTAGTAGAACTCGGTCATTCATGTGTGGATGTATCACTGTTCACTCATTAAAAAGTAAAGCACCTAAAGTCATCCCATATATAAGCAAATACATACCATGTGCAGTGATAGATAATCAGATTGTTTATCTTCTTCATTTTCCTTTTCTAGTATTCATTGGCACTGTAGGGTGAAAGTTAAATTAATTAAGCAGTAGTCCTTGTAACAGAGTATTCTCAGTGCCACCCGTAATAGAAAAGTAAGAGCATCACCACCTGCATGTACTGGACCGGTACAGTAACGCAAGTCTGTCTCACTCATCATGGCGGGCGTCTGTTTTTCTCGGGTGCAAGTTGACTGCGCTTGCATTATGCCGGCTTGCAGAAGTTAACGTACCAATTACAAGAGAGAAGAAGAACAATAAGACTGGTGTACTGTCATAGTCGACTCTGATGGAGTGAGTCCATAGTGCTCGTAGAATTGATTCCTTAAACTCCCACTAATGTTACAGCAAGTATGAAGAAGTGGGTGGCTAGATAGATACTGGCCACAATAGTTATGTACTGCACTTGCAAGTTGCTAGTTCTACTGTGACACAACTTTCTGCTGAATCATTTTGTGTTAATATTAAAGAGAATTGGTTACAGTCTATGTCTTTCTTTCTTCATATAAATGCTCCTTCCAAACCAACACGGAAGGAGCTGGCTAAAAGGGCCTGGCAACGGAGGCTGGAGGCGACTGTCGCCGAATATCGGCGGCTGATGGCCCAGGAGGAAGGGGACACTCAGTCGACCACAACATCGACCGGTCCAGCTGCATCCTCCTCCGCGTTCCCTGGGTCAGCCAGTCAGAGCAGCAGGACTCCAGCGGTACAGAGCCAGGGACCGTAGCCACCCGCCACCGCCGAGCAGCAAAAAAATCAGCTGCTGCCCACAGCAGTACCAAAAAAAGGTTGCACCGCCTTTCACTCAGGATGTCCTACCTCGAGCAGGAGCTGCTCAACACCAAAACCCTGCTTGAGACCCCCCGCAAGGAGAATGCCGACCTGGCCCGAAAAGTCAACAGCAGCCAGCAGTAGGAGGAGGCTGTCCCTTGCCCCTTTTTTAAAGACTTCTGGGGGGTGGGAATTGGGAGTTGGGTTTTCTACTTTTTTGGACTTAGTTTTCACGGACATTCGTTGGGGTTCGGGAGGGGGGGTGGGTTGGGTCTTGCAGGAGATTATTTATGTTAGGGATATAAATATACTTTAAACTTTATCTTAGCATACGTGTTTTTTACTGCTTTTGAGGTAGGTGGGTGGGGGTTTAACAGTAAGTTTGTTTTCCTGAAACTTAAGTGGCATCTTGATTCAAGTTGTGTAAGTAATTGTCCAAATGTTTTCAAAACTAAGTGCCTCTCACAGAGTAAGTGAATTCAATAGTCCTAGGACCGTCAGTCTCTCGCCTCTCCGAATACTCCATTATACTACCTCCCCCCAAACGCTTATCTTACCTGTAATTTGTGTTTGGAAATAGGGCTAGGCACAGGGCTGGCTGCACGGGAAATGGCGATTAAGGTTGGCAATCCTGGGTGGATGAAATGTTATCATTGCGGTGGTACTAGTGGTGTTACACAGTGGCAGTTGCAGCATCTGAAAAAAAAGAAAATGAAACCTTGTTTGTCCTTACCGTAGCATTAGAACGGTACAATAGAGAATATAGCAGGTGACAGTACACTAGAACAGTGCCACAATGTAGCCTAACAAATGGTAAAGTATTGAAAGTATAACTACTACTTGCGTTGAATTTCTTTGACATTGGCTACTACTACAAGAAATAGTACTGAAGGTGAAGGACACAGCAGCGTAATCATTTGCCACGCCTAGGAGGAGGATGTTCTTGATGAGCAATCAAGTTGATGGCGCACATGAAAATCTGCTATCCATAAATCTTTTAAGTGACATAAAGGAAGTGCATGCACTAATGCATGCATGGTTACTGAAAAGTAAGTAGTACTTTAGACAACCCTGAATGAAAGAATGCGACCGTGCAGGGCTGCAGTAATTATGCGTTTTCACTTGCCTATCTCTGCAATCAGAGTAACACTTCGTACATTAAATTAGGTTTGAAAAATAGCAGAAGTAAAACCTATACAATGGCTGTAGGGATGAATTTAGAAGCAGAGATAAAAGAAATGCAGAGTCACACTCATAGAAGTTCACAGCAATAACATTACTTAAAAGATAATTAGAAAAGAACGGATACTGTATCTGTATGTTGTTGTAGTTGTCCTGTTGAATTTGGGAAGTTGCATGCATCCAACCATTCCTCTTATTAGCGGGACTCCTCCATTCCATCTGACGCTCCGTCCATCAATCTTGGTGACCAGAAGACACCCTGTCCACTGCCTGCCTGGCGGATGCTGAATTGCGGCTCGCTAATGTGAAGCCTGACTTCATCCTTTTTTCCCATTGCACAGGCTGAAACCCGGCCTGTAATTATTGATGGAAAAACAGGAAGTGATATTAGAACACCACTGACAAATAAATATAAGGTATGTACGCTGTGTAGTGCAAAAAGTCACACTTTGAGTTTCCTAATAGACAGTACAATATTTTTGAAAGTGCGTACTCTGTCTGAGTCTCCTTTTGAAGAATAAGTAAGTATGGGCGAATGAATTTAGCGGATTTTTCCCCTCAAGCTAGGTGTACTGTAAACTGTGTTTTAGAACAAAATTAGACCTTCCCAGCAGTGCTCCCAGACCCTTACTAAACCCAGGCGCAAAAACCCCCAATCAGATCTCAAAAAACGTGCGATACTGCTACCTGTCAGAGCCTAGTAGAAAATGGTGACAAAACGTACTTTGAAAGTAAAGTAGGCCCAAATCCCCCCTTACCCACCATGGATTGTATTCAAACCACTTGAAAGCAAGCAAAAGTATCCATACCTAGCATTGCTCCAAGACTCGCAAAGCCCCCCACAAACACCAGGAACCCCCATAAACAGCCCCCTGAAAACTGTAGAGTGAGCAAAATCTCAGAAAATGCAAAAACTTTTACCCCAGGGATTGTCTCCAAAACACTTTCTTTCGGGTATTAGACCTTCCCAGCAATGGCCCCAGAACTGTCAACCCGGGCAAAAACAACTTTAACACCCCCAACAAGCCAAAAGGCAAAACCCGGGAAAAGCCACACTTAGAAAACTTTGGGCCTACCTGGAATTCAGTCCAAATGCGCTCTGCAGCTAGGCCCCAACTCCCCTTTTCCACCATGGATTTCCTGTAAAACAAATGCAATCAACATTAGAATGTGCCAGCAGTGCACACAGACGCCAACCCCCCCCCCCCCAACAACCTAAAAGCCCCCCAAACAGCACCCCAAAGACAGGCAAGTGATCAAAAGCGCAAAAACTTTTTCTTCTCCGATTTTCTCCAAACCACTTTTAGCCGGTATTACACCTTCCAAGCAAGGCCCCCAGACCCGTGAACCCGGGAAAAAACAAGTGTCACCCCCCCAAAAAGCCGAAAAGCAAAACCGGGAAAAGCCACACTTAGGAAACTTTGGGACTACCTGGAATGCAGTCCAAATGAACTCTGCAGCTAGGCCCTAACTCCCCTTTTCCACCACGGATTTTCTGAAAAACAAATGCAATCAACATTAGACTGTGGCAGCAGTGCTCCCAGACCCCAAAACCCACCCCCAAAAACCTGGAAGCCCCCCAAACAGCACTCCAAAGACAGGCAAGTGAGCAAAAACGCAATATACTTTTTCACCTCCGATTTTCTCCAAACCACTTTTATCCGGTATTAGACCTTCAGAGCAATGCCCTAGACCCGTCAACTCATCCGCAAAGAAGTAGAACACCCCCACAAGTGTAGAGTATTTCTTCATTTGGCATAATCCAGCCATCTGCTTTGAGGGAAATAGGAGTCTGGAGGAGGAGGATAGAGGAGCATGTTCTTGTGAACTTGTGAACCTGAGGAATGCAGACTGCGGCACCTTCAAATCAATAAGCAAATAAGTGAAGACAGTTCTGCTGATGGGCTTGTTTTTGTGATTAGGTGATTAAAGTTTTTTTGTATATAGATTTTGCAAAACAAAGAAAGACAGACACACAGGGATAAAAGTGAATAAGGCCAAAAAAAAAATTAGTGATTCATTGACTCATTTTCAGAGCTCGGTGTCAGGGAAAGGGAGCTCGTCCTCAAACTCTGAGCATTCAGACGGGAGTAGGTCAGTTAACAGAGAAGAACTTCCCTCATCTAAGATGGTGTCCTCCTCGTCTTCTTCCTGCGTGCATTGTCGTATTTTGTAATCTGGTGGTATGAAGTGCTGATTCATCTTGATCATTGTTAACCTCTCCACATTTTTGGGCGAGAGGCGGGTCCTTTTGTAAGTTACAATGCCACCAGCAGCACTGAAAACACGTTCAGAAGACACACTTGAGAGTGGGCAACACAAGTAATTTATAGCCAGGTTGGTGATCTCTGGCCACACATCTCTTTTCCCATGCCAATACGCCAATGGGTCATGATGAACATAGACCTCTGTTGAGTCATTCAGATAGGCCTGCACCATCGACTCAAGGTTCTCCAGGGTTCCTCCACTTTGCTTACTTTTTTCTGGGACCTTTTGAGAAGCAAACCCAAGCTGAGTTAGCCAATCCTCTTCTTCACATAATATTACTGTGTTGTCTGGTGCAGATGATCCGGTTGCTGGTGTCGTTAACGGCTGAGAGGGAAAATCACTCACTTCTGCCACAGCCACAGATGCAGAAGTGGATTTTTTTGACTCCGGATGGCCTGCTGATGCTGATGTACTGCCTTTTCCTTCAATTTCCTGCTGTTCTCTTTCAAACCGAGTGGTTGACACAGCGGGACAATGTTTGTACTTTGTAACATCTGCGTCATCAAAAGGAAAGAATACTCTGCCTGCCACTGCCTTTTTGTACCGTGGATCCAGAATAGTAGCAGAATTGTAATGCTGTTCTGTGTGGATCTTTTGAAGACGTTCATCGCGAAGTAGGCGCTGTAATAACTTCTCCGCCAAATCAAATGCTTCTTGCTTTCCATATTTTTGAAACGTAGAAGACACCGCCTTCAGTTTGTCCTCTAGCATGCGCAACGATGGGATAGCTTTTCCCAAATTACAGTCCTCCCTGCTGACTGCACGCGTGAAGACCTCAAAAGGACGAAGCATGTCTGTCAGGCTTTTAACTAGCTCCCATTGCTCCACCTGTATCCTCAGGTCTATCATAGGTGTACCCAGTTTTTAAAGAAATACTGATCGACTACCGCATACTGCTCATACAGACGCTCAAGCATGTAGAAGGTTGAGTTCCAATGTGTTACCACCTCCAGGATGAGTGCTTTCACTGGCACTTTAGGTTCATGTTGCAGGCACCTCAGCTGCTTCTGGGCCTTAAAAGAATGGTTGAAATGTGTGCACACTCTTCGGCAGGTGGTCAGTAACTCGTAGACTGTACTTTCTTCATGCAAGAATTTTTTAACAACCAGGTTTATACAGTGTGCCAAACACGGCACTCTGAAATAGTTACCCATATTCATGGCCTTAACTACATTGGCGCCATTGTCCGTGGAAACATAACCAATCATGCGTTTTCTTGGGGACAGCCATTGAAAGACCTTTGTGTTAAACTCATGCAAAATGTTTTCTCCTGTATGAGTTTTCTCCATGGCAAACATGGCTAATGTTGCATGTTTCCGAGCAGCTGTATAAACTTTGTCCGTGTCAACACCTGCGCTTAGCTTTGCTTTAACCCCTGAAAAAGAGACCCAGTGTGCAGTGATGCACATGTAATCAGTGGCTGCGCAACTGGTCCACACGTCTGTTATCAGATGTATAGTGTGAACAGCACTCTTCTGCAAAGCTGCCCCAATCTCCTCCAGCACATCTTCATTGAGGGCTGGAACCGCAACTCTGGCAAAATAAAACCGGCTAGGAACCTTTCATTTAGGGTAGACCGTTGCCACCATTTCAAGAAAACCCACCCCTTCCACAAAAGAAAAAGGGAGAAGGTCCAGCGCTAGCATTTTAGCCAGCTTAGTGTTATACAGGCGCGCCGTTGGGTGGTTGCGTTCAAATGGCGCATCTGCAAACAACATGCTTCTAATGATGGGCTGGACCATTTTACGGGATGATGATGATGACTTTTTAGCCCCAGTTACGCTCAGTGATGATGATGAACTTTTTCGCATTGGTGTCTCACTCTCTCCCACACTCTTTGTGTGGCTCATATATCTTGCAGGAGGTGTGCTGCTGACAGGGGTACTGGGTGTAACTGAAGAAATGTTTGACGCTTCTTCCTCCTCGTCATCATCACATGAAACATCAACGGATACAATTTGTTGACTTGCAATTCGGGCTGCCTTGATCTCCCTTATGTGCGCATGCCATTTGACAGTGTGCTGTCTTTCAAGATGACCTCTCTGGCCTCCGGTACCATAGTTGGTACCAAGCTTACCACGACTAACTCGAACCTTACAAATGGTACAAAAGGCCATGTTTTTCCTTGTTGGGCTAACACTAAAGAAGTCCCAAACTGCGGACTTCAAATGTCTGTGGGGGGCGGAGGAGGCGATACTGGGAATGCTGCTAATGCCAGATGAAGTGGAGGATGTGTGTTGCCGAAATTTAGTACGTTGTGCACTTACAGCACCAGTAATTGAGGAAATGGAGGTCGAGGTGGATGGAGGTCCCTTCTTGCAAGAAAATATGGAAGCTGTAGGTGGTGGTGTACTAGTTAACTGCATTGGTGGTGGTCCCATTGACACGTCGCCAACATCACGCTCAGCAGCATTTCGGGATAGGGTATAAATGTCTGTTTGCTGCATGCCTGCTGAGGCTGGAGTGACGTCTATGATGACTGCGTCGTCGTCGTGAGAGTCTTCATCAGCAGGAGTATACGCCACGTCTTGTTCAGCGTCATCATCACACTCCATAACTATGAGACTTTCGGGGACCTTCCTTTTACGCTTAGCTACCTTTGTCAGATCATGGTGTGCCTCACTCTCAGACAGGCCTGTTGGTTCCCAATTTTCATCCATATCATCAGAAGGAAGGGGGCTTGAAGAAGATGTAGACACCATCCTTGATCTTTTCCTTGCTAGGGATCTGGAAGACAATGAATCATCAGGAGGAGTGGCTTCCTCATATGATACCTCGGCTTGAATGTCGATTTCCTGATGTGCCCCTACTTCCGGAGGAACAACTATGGTGGACTCTTGTGCCGCACCATGCACCTCTGCTTGCACCTCTCCTTGCGCCGCCTCTCCTTCCACATGTACTTGGGCTTGTACTTGCACATGTGGTTGTTGTTGCGGCTGTGGTAGTTGAACACTCGGCAGATGAGTTACAACAACCTGTGTTGATTGATGCTGCTACTTTCTTGCGATGAGCCAACATCACTGGTTGATGGTGATTGAACAACTATACTGGCTGCCTCTGCAGCACTCAAGGGCTTGGACCTAAGTTGGCGTGGTGGTGGTGGCACTGAGCCCAATGGAGCGGAGGTGCTGCTCCCAGCTTGGTCCCCAGCAGACCCCGCTGCTGCTGCTGCAGGCGTACTTTTTTTTTTCCCAAAAATGTGGCGGTCGTCACACCAGTCTCCTTGGTAAGTGGCGCCACTTGCTTCTTCTGCTCCTTACTGGCAACTTTCTTGCTAGAGGAGCTACGGACAACTTTTTTTGGGGCCATCTTCTTCAGATGTCAGAACAGCAGGCCGCAGTTGTACAAGTTGCAGAGTTGTCTGTGGCCACACGTGACGTTGTGCTGCACACACCGCAGCAGGACTTCTTCCTGGCACTGCTGAGGAACGATGAGGCTGATGATTCGTCTTTCTGCACCTAAAAGCAAACAAAGCCAGAGGAACATCAGTTAAATAAATGTTGCATATGTAGCGCTTCCATTAATAGTTTGCAAGTAAGCATTTTTATTATACCCACCCCCAAAATGGAAAGACCAATAAAATGCACCACTGACAGAGTACCCCTGGGCATAATGGATGAAAGCATGGCAGACTGGGTGCAGGCCTATGACACAACAAAGCACACTGCCTGGCTTCAAAATGGCCCCTAGACCCCCACCCACATGGCCAGGCCCTGCTTGGACCAGGCCTCAAAATGGCCCCCACCCACATGGCCATGCCCCATCAACACCCCAAAAAATCGAAAAACACACAAAAATTACCACAATCCGATGCCATCCATGCCCTCGATGATGTTTACATTCAAGACACCCCACAGAAAGACTAGGCCCATGCGATACTGAGTGAGTACCCCTGGGCAAAAGGCCCCAACAACACCCCAAAAAATCGGAAAACACACAAAAATCACCACAATCCAATGCCATCCATGCCCTCCATGATGTTTACATTCAAGACACCCCACAGAAAGACTAGGCCCATGCACCACTGAGTACCCCTGGGCAAAAGGCCCCAACTACAGCCAGAAAATCGAAAAACACACAAAAATCACCACAATCCAATGCCATCTATGCCCTCCATGATGTTTACATTAAAGAGACCCCACAGAATGACTCAGTCCATGCACCACTGAGTACCCCTGGGCAAAAGGCCCCAACAACAGCCAAAAAATTGAAAAACACACAAAAATCACCACAATCCAATGCTATCCATGCCCTAAATGATGTTGAAATTCAACAAAACAGTTGCATCATGCACCCATAACTAACCCTGGTCCTACTGGATACTGTGGCTTCCCACAATATATTTTATTTAATGTTCTGAAAAAGTTCCAAAATTGTAGTTGCAGCAACTGTAATGCCCCAAACAAACAACATCAACTTACTTGTGAAATTTCTAATCCAAAAGTGATCCAAAGAAAGTCAAAAAGGCCTCAAATCCAAATATCCAGCAACATCCACAAAAAGTAATCCTTCCAGGTCAAGATCCAAATCAAAGTGACCAGGACATGAACAAAGCACTGGGAGGAGCCTGCTGGACAGGAACAGGAAGTTGGAGACTGTGGGGCACTTCCTTCCTCCCACCCCCCCAAAATGGACTCCTTGCAAAAAAAAAGTGCAGTCAAATGTCAATTTGAGGAGTTATTCTGATAAAAATCATCATTTTCAGAAGTTTATAATGCCTGCTGGTGGATTTCTTGTGCAGAATTGCAAATTTTGCAATTTCGCGAGATTGTCGCTGCCCGCCGCATCTACGTGTTCGCAAGTGTTTACTCCCGGGATGCGTGATCACGGGCCTTTATGACGTACTCGCGTTGACAAACTCTCGCTGTGCAAGGTGGTAAGCCGCGATGACGTAATCGCGGTCGACAAACTGCCGCGGGATCCCGCAGCACGATCCAAAATGGCGCAGCAGACGCAAACATGGAGAAAAACAACTCTTCAAACCCTGAATGACGGTAAGTGAACGCCGCGCGCCGCACAATTGTATTTGTCAAGCGCGACCCCAAGCAAAAAAATCCGCTTCGTGCGAATTTGCAAATTTTCTGCAAATTCGCGAGAGTTCGCGGATTGAGAATTTGCCGAAAATCCGCGAATTCCGCGAGCAGAACAGATTTTACACCCATGCTTAAAGTAAACATAAAAATAAATAAAAAGAATTTCGTTGCTTGCACTGCATCACATTTGGTGATGCAGTGCGCGCAATGAAATTTGTTTTATTTATTATTATGCTTACTTACCTGTTAAAGTCTGTATTCCTCACATTACTGCCCCCCCCACCCCAGGTCGCCGCCCGGCCGGTACTCCCACTACCGGCCACGGCTGGAGTTGCAACAGTCTTATTACGGAATATTAAGAACCCACATTAAAATTCACTTTTGACAGTAGTTACGCAACTCAGTTTACTATGACTAATCAAAATGCCCTTTTGTTTCTTCACCAAACATCCTTCAGAAGCAACCACGGCCTTTCGAGCAACAGCAATGAAATTGTCTGCAACGTATTGAATATACTTTCACGTATAGAAACAGAGTTCAAGTCGAGTGGTGAACTCCGGTGGCCGCACTGTTAATACAAGGTAAGCACAGCAGCCTACATATACAATGCCTTCATTTCAATGCATTAAAAATAAATCAGCATATTTACACTGCCGTTATGCCACTTTTGCGTCAGTAACACAGTAGGCACTTCCTTATAGACACCACTTGAACGCGGCACTATAACAAGTGAAATGTACCAGGTACACTGCATTCGTAAAACTGTAGTGTTACCTTTATTTGTGAAAGGAGAGAGGGCCATATTATCAAACCTTGGCGACAAAATTATCGCCACTTTATCGACAGGAAAGTGCCGCTAAAGTGGCAATAATGGGTTTGATAATATGCTCTATGGAATTCCAATCAAAGCTCATGTTAGATGTGAAGGACATCTAACATGAGCTTCGATTGGAATTGCATAGAGCATGTTATCAAACCCATTATCGCCATTTTAGCGGCACTTTCCTGCCGATAAAGTGGCGATAATTTTGTCGCCCAGGCTGGATAATATGGCCCAGAGTGCGTAGTGTACAGCAGCTTCTCTGTAAAATCAGATACGTTACAACAGTCTGACAAACAGATCCACAACCTTATTACACCACTTTTGAGTCACTTTTAACTTGGCAAGGAGCTTGTAAATCTACGTCTGACTTTTCAAGAAAAAATCTCAACTCCAGACTCTGCGACACAGTTTTAGTGTTGTTTTCTCTCTCTTTCTCTCTCTCACTCTCTGTGACATAATTTCTCTTTCTCTCTTATAGACACTGCTGTCTGCTTGGACGTGTAGAAGAATTGGTGAAAAAAAGTTGTGAATTCAACCGGCTGAATTGTTTGGCCGCAGTTTTTATACAATGGTAAGCACAGAGGCCTAGATCTACACTGCCACTTTTGCGTCAGTAACGCAGTAGGCACTTCCATATAGACACCACATGATCGCGGCACTATAACAAGTAAAATGTACCAGGTACACTACACTCGTAAAACTGTAGTGTTACTTTTATTTGTGAAAGGAGAGAGGGCCATATTATCAAGCCTTGGCGACAAAATTATCGCCACTTTATCGGTAGGAAAGTGCCGCTAAAGTGGGGATAATGGGTTTGATAATATGCTCTATGGAATTCCAATCGAAGCTCATGTTAGATGTGAAGGACATCTAACATGAGCTTTGATTTGAATTCCATAGAGCATATTATCAAACCCATTATCACCACTTAAGCGGCACTTTCCTGCTGATAAAGTGGCGATTTTTTTGTCGCCCAGGCTTGATATTATGGCCCAGAGTGCGTAGTGTACAGCAGCTTCTCTGTAAAATCTATAATTACCTCTGAGCAGTGACAAGAGATAGGTTACAACAGTCTGACACACAGATCCACAACCTTATTTCACCACTTTTGAGTCACTTTTAACATGGGTAAAGTGATGCAAGGAGCTAGTAAATCTACGTCTTACTTTTCAAGAATAAATCACAACTCCAGACTCTGCGACATAGTTTTAATGTTGTTTTCTCTCTCTTTCTCTCTCTCACTCTCTGTGACATCATTTCTCTTTCCCTCTTAAACTGATAGACACTGCTGTCGGCTTGGACGTGTAGAAGAATTGTTCAAAATAAGTTGTGAATTCAACTGCCTGAAGTGTTTGGCCGCAAGGTTTATACAACGGTAAGCACAGAGGCCTAGATCTACAAAGCCTTTATAGCAATGCATTAGAAATAAGTCGGCATAACGGGCGTCAGTAAAGCAAGAGGCACTTCCATATAGATACCACTTGAATGCGGCACTATAACAAGTGAAATGTACCAGGCACACTGCACTTGTAAAACCGTTGTGTTACCTTTATTTGTCAAAGAAGAGAGTACGTAGTGTACAACAGCTTCTCTGTCTACAATGTATAATTACCTCAGAGCAGTGACAACAGATAGGTTACAACAGTCTGACAAACAGATCTACAAGCTTATTACGCCACTTTTCCTTCACTTTTAACATGGGGAAAGTGACGCAAGGAGCTTGTAAATCTACCTCTGGCTTTTCAAGAAAAAATCTCAACTCCAGACTCTGCAAGACAGTTTTAATGTTGTTTTCTCTCTCTCTCTCACTCTCTGTGACATGATTTCTCTTTCTCTTTTAAACATAGTGACACTGCTGTCTGCTTGGACGTGTAGAAGATCAGCCCAACTAAAGTTGTGAATTCCACTGGCCGAAGTGTTTGTCCGCAGTGTTTATAAAACGGTAAGCACAGAGACCCAGATATACAAAGCCTTCATTGCAATGCATTATAAATAAGTCCGCATATTTACAATCCTGTTGTGCCGCTTATCTGTCAGTAATGCAGTTGGCACTTCCATATAGACACCACTTGAACGCGGCACTATAACAAGTGAAATGTACCAGGTACACTGCACTCGTAAAACTGTAGTGTTACCTTTATTTGTGAAAGGAGAGAGGGCCATATTATCAAGACTTGGCGACAAAATTATCACCACTTTATCGGCAGGAAAGTGCCGCTAAAGTGGCGATAATGGGTTTGATAATATGCTCTATGGAATTCCAATCGAAGCTCATGTTAGATGTGAAGGACACCTAACATGAGCTTCGATTGGAATTCCATAGAGCATATTATCAAACCCATTATCGCCACTTTAGCAGCACTTTCCTGCCGATAAAGTGGCGATAATTTTGTCGCCCAGGCTTGATATTATGGCCCAGATTGCGTAGTGTACAGCAGCTTCTCTGTAAAATCTATAATTACCTCAGAGCAGTGACAACAGATAGGTTACAACAGTCTGACAAACAGATCCACAACCCTATTAAGTCACTTTTGAGTCACTTTTAACATGGGTAAAGTGATGCAAGGAGCTAGTAAATCTACGTCTGACTTTTCAAGAAAAAATCTCAACTCCAGACTCTGCGACACAGTTTTAATGTTGATTTCTCTCTCTTTCTCTCTCTCACTCTCTGTGACATCATTTCTCTTTCCCTCTTAAACTTATAGACACTGCTGTCGGCTTGGACGTGTAGAAGAATTGTTCAAAATAAGTTGTGAATTCAACTGCCTGAAGTGTTTGGCCGCAAGGTTTATACAACGGTAAGCACAGAGGCCTAGATCTACAAATCCTTCATAGCAATGCATTAGAAATAAGTCGGCATAACGGGCGTCAGTAATGCAGTGGCACCACACTGAGATTTGGGACCTCATTTCTACTTATCAACCTGATCTCTGTTTTCTTACGGAGACGTGGCTTAAACCCCATTCGGTTCCCGCTATCACTCTTGGGATCCCTGAGGGATACAAAATAGTCAGATTAGACCCCCCCATTAAGGTAGGAGGTGGCATAGCTATAGTACACAGAAATGGTATAGCTATTTCCATTTTAGATCAGTGCTGTACCACGGATTCAGAATTGATGATTTTTAAGATCAGCACATCAGCCAAAAATAGCTGTAAAGGGGCTTTAGTGTATCGTCCCCCTGGCCCCTGTGCGAAATTCTCAATTTCTCTGGTGGAAGCACTGGCCCCACATGTTAATACAGGCAGAGACTTTTTATTGTTAGGGGACTTCAATATCTATAGTGAGTTGAAGGATAGTGTGGATGCCCAGTCTTTATTGACGGATCTCTCACTATTGAGTCTTACACAGCATAACATCGACCCACCCATCAGGCGGGTCATAGATTAGACCTAGTACTCTCTAACTCACCAGCGATCGTGTGTCACCCGCTAAAACAGGTTGGATGGACAGATCATTTTCTTTTAGAATTTACCATGCCCAATTCTGGCAAACCTCTCAGTCATCCACTGCCATTACCAGTGAAGCAGAGACAATGGCATAAAGTGTCTCAAGAGGTCTTTCAGGAGACTTTTGTAGTGCCTAACATCGTGCCCACTAATAATATTGAGGTGACCTTATCTAAATTTGAGCGAGCCATCCATACAGCAGTGGAACTTATTTCCCCCATGAAATCCTATAAATCTCGGCCTGCTCGAAAGCAGGAAGTTTGGTTTTCAGACCATCTGCAGGCTCTTAAACGAGCCGTTAGGAAACTAGATGAGGCCTGGAGATCATCGCATCAGGAGGCTGATAAAACTTGTTACCAGAGGGCGTTGAGCTGCTATCATAAAGCTATTAGAGCAGCCCGCAAGAATCACATTGCCTCTCAACTTTTGGCTGCAGGTGATGCTCCCAAAGTATTATATCAGATCCTCCAGACCTTTATAAAACCAGTTGCCTTTGAGAGCATGGATATATCGTCTCAACAACTATGTGACAATATTGCATGTTTTTTTCACTGAGAAAATAGAAAAGATCTATGAAAAAATCACGGATTCTAATCTATCTATTGGCCGGCCTATAGCATTATCCATTGCTATGGAAGAAGCAAGTTCTGGTATGCTCTCTAAGTTTCCTGACATCTCTTTGAAGGAGGTGAGGACCCGGTGAGCCAAATTAAAAGTGGATGTCCGTCAGACCAGATCCCAGCCAGAATCATGCCGGTGGTTGGCAAGGTGCTCGGTCCTGGGATGCAGGACCTTGTTAACCTCTCACTGGCCAAGGGCTGTGTCCCGCACGAGTGGAAAAAGGCACTGGTGAGATCTATCCGGAAAAATACCGCCGTCCCGTGGACGGATCTATCTAATCTTAGACCTATATCCCTGCTTCCTTTTTTGGGCAAGATTATTGAGAAGCATGTGAATAAACATCTCTCGGACTTTATTGAACAATCTGGGAGCCTGGACTACTCTCATTCCGGCTTCAGGCGAAATTATAGTACTGAATCGGCTCTGCTGTCGGTAACGGACGATCTCCGCATGTACCAGAACAAGGGTTTTTCGGTTGTCCTGGTGCTGTTGGACTTATCGGCAGCGTTCGATACTATATCACATAACATCTTGATCGGACGTCTTGCAGAGATTGGGCTGAAGAACATGACACTGGCCTGGCTGAAGAGCTTTCTTTCCGAGCGCACTCAATGTGTAAACATGGTTATGTTTCAGCAGAGGTAAAAATCACCAAGGGGGTGCCACAGGGCTCATGTTTGAGCCCTACCCTTTTTAATATCTATCTGGCCCCCCTGGCGAGGATTATGAGAGCCTTCGGTTTCATCTCAGTGTCCTACACTGATGATACCCAGCTTCTTTTTCCGTTCAAAACCCTTACTTCGGAGGTTAAACAATCTTTCTCCGATGGTATGAAGGCGGTCTCTCAATGGATGTCCTCAAACTGCCTTCAGTGCAATGTAGGCAAAACGAAGGTCATGCTGTTGGATGTATGACGTTACAACGCATACTTTTACCACGCATGCCTTTACAACGCGGTATTTACAACGAATACCTTTACAACGCATAGTGCTTTTGGGCGCTGGATAGTGAATAGTTTAATTTACTATTCCAACTCCTATCCCCGTGGATAGTAGGGAAGGTGTTGGATAGTAAATTAAATCTATTCCCTATCCTAGAGCGCCCCCCAGCGCAATGCGTTGTAATGGTTTGCGTTGTAAAAGTTTCATCGTAAAGGCACTGCGTGGTAAAAGTTGCGTTGTAAAGGATGTTTCCCCATGCTGTTTGGGGAGGCCAAGCTACTAAGGGCCCCAGATTGGTGGCCGTCAGATCATGGCCCAGTTCCCGAACCAAAACAGTTGGTGAAGAACCTGGGGGTCCGTTTAGATCAGGAGCTATCTTTAAAGCAGCATGGAAACAGCATAGTAGGATCCTGTTTCCATGTGATAGGACTCCTACGCAAAGTATTTCCGCTACTCCCTGACTTCACAAGAAAAACTTTGGTGCAAGCTCTGGTGCTTAGTCGGCTCGACTATTGTAATGGACTGTTGGCATCCGTTAATGATGAAGTACTGGGCAAACTTCAAGTAGTGCAAAACACCGCTGCTAGATTGGTCCTCAATGCACCTCCCAGATTTCCCTCAAAACCCCTCTTGGAAATACTTCACTGGTTGTCAGTCCACCAAAGGGTGAAGTTTAAGACTTGTTGTGTGGTCCACAAGGGTTTGCATGGATTAGGACCCTCTTATCTGGCAGAGAAATTCATCTCGTATGTCCCTGCCCACACCCTTAGGTCGAGTAATCAGCTGCTCCTGCGAGTGCCTACGATCAGAAAGGCTAGGCAGGGCGGCAAAGCCCTGTCAGTGGTTGGCCCTGTACCTGGGAATAAGCTCCCTCTTCTATTGAGGCAATGCTCGGACCACCTGACCTCCAGAAAAAGGTTGAAAACCTTCCTCTTTCAGGTTTAGCATGGCTTGAATTCTCTTACTAGGATCCTTTCTTTTGGATAGGCTGCTCTTCCTCCCTTTGCTACTGGTCTTTCTCTTGGGTGCAGAGATACTCCTCCGGGAGTGGATTCAAGCGCGATATAAACCCACAAATAAATAAATATAGACACCACTTGAACGCGGCACTATAACAGAACTGAAATGTACGACACACACTAAACACGTAAAACCATAGAATTACCAAAACTTGTAATGCTTCAGCTCATTTACTCACATCTACATATTTCTAAATTCTAATTTTCTTTTTTGTTTTGCAGATTACTAATCGGACATCTTTTGGAGTCCATTTAACAATTTGTTTATAATATTGTTTGTTGTTAAAGTTATTTTTCTAGTGGCTTCTAATATAGTTATAATTGAGTTTCGTTTACATGTATTGATTTAATAAAAGTTAAATAAAAAAAACTACATACTTCTTTTATTTTGTGGGGGAGGGGTATGACGGTCCACAATAAAAATAATGTTGAAATACTATAGTAAGATATTCAAGACTAGGATTGAAAACTACTGAGTTCTAACTAACAGATATAATAAAATGAACAGTGAAAAACTACTAAAATGGCGATGGACGGAGTACGTAATCATCATCATCATCATCAAAGCTTTATTTCGATATAAGAATATCATAAAAGCATTTTCCAGATTGTTTTTTTAAAAGAATTAAAAACAAAATTTAAAACACAACAATAAAAACGTATTCCCCTCTTATACAATCAGTAAGTAACAATTCATTCAAAGAAAGGAGGGTACATAGCTATAAAATAAGTTACCATCAAATCTATAGAGGTAAAAATATACAGTACATATTGATTAAGATTGGATTAAATAATCACAGCGTTTACGCAACATTAAAACCCATTTGGGATGGAACTTCATCCCATAGATATCTTTTTCAAGCCGATCACCCATGACCACCTGAGAAATTTGGCCACCCCACAAACCAGAGCAGTGTTAGTGTTTGTGCGTAGTATTCTCAGGGCCTCACAATGGTTTCTGGTTCCTAGTTGGCAGCAAACCGGAATCAACCATTTTTTCCTCGGTTTTACATAGGCAGTACAAGCGAACATGAGGTGTGGGACACTTTCCACTACTTCATCACAGTGGGGACAGGATGATTTGGTCTGTTATGGGGGTTTCCAACTGCTAGTAAATTCTCGGACAGGTAATGTGCCTAACCTAAACTGGATATAAAGTGCCCTGTCTTTAGGTTTCTTGATAAAGTCGAGGTAAGGTTCTAGGCTTGGGGCCTGTTTATGTAGACGAAAATCATCAGTGAGCCTACCTAACCTATGGTTACTAGACTCCTGACTGTCAACCCAAGCCCAGTAAGCACTCTTAATGTCTGTCTTACTAAATAGGATCTCAGAGTCCCAAGCTTCTCTAAAACCCAGTTCTATAAGGAGTTTTATTATGTTCGAGAGCCAACTAATTTTTTGAGAACCCTCAAGGTACATTACTTCTCTTAGGCCATCTGTGTATTTGGCTAGCTCAGGTGTATGCCGCAGACGAGCCCAATAGAGGAGGGGGCATAAAATGGCAAGATCTTTCAATGAACGACGTCCCAAGTCACTCAGCAAAGGCTTGGTTGGGGTTCCCTGCGGCAAAGAGACCAACTCTCTAAAGAATGTATTTTCTGCCTTAACCATTTTGTCAACTTTCTCAAAGCCCCAAAGCTCAGCACCATATAGTGCTGAGCCTACGGCTTTGGCTCCATAGATCACAAGCACAGGAGCAATTGGCCTGGAACTTGAGGAGCGATGCTCTCTACCTATGGCTCCCACAACCCTCTTGAGGTTCAGGGCCATTTTATATATATGAGGTTTCCAGGACAGTTTATCTGAAATTCTAATGGCCCAAGTAATCAAATGTTTTGACGGACTCTAAAGGCACCCCATCCAGTGTAAGGATAGGTTTTAACTGCCTACTAGGGTTAAAAAAGAGAAGTTTGGTTTTATTAGTATTAATTACCAGGCCCCTCAGAATACAAAACGAGTGAAACCTATTTAACAATTTCTGCAAGCCTGAGGGAGTTTTGGAGATAAATAAGGTGTCGTCCGCAAAAAGTAAAGCGGGTACCTTGTCCCCCGCCAGGACTGGGGCATCTGCATTTATTTCTAGTAAATAAGAGATAACCCATTCACAAAAAGAAAAAAGAGGGTTGGGGCCATAACACAGCCCTGATGGACCCCTCTTTCGATGGGGATTTTCTCAGTTTTTTGGCCCTGTGTGCCCCACCTGACACGGGCATAATTGCCCTCATGCATACGCACCAAAATGTTCAGTATCGGCGAGGGTATCCCCATCTCATGTAGGACCAGCCAGAGGGGGTCTCATGGGACCAGTTCAAAGGCAGTCTTTAGGTCGATAAAATCGAGATAAAGACTGCCTTTTCCAATGGTCACCACCTTCCAATGTTGAAGGGCCAACCTAAAGGCCTGGTCGATCGTACTTGTAAAGGCCCTGAACCCTGCCTGATAGTCCGACAAGATATTATTCTCCCCAACCCAGGAGAGAATCCTCTTCAGGAGGACCCGACCAACCACCTTCTGACCGACATCTATAAGACTAATCGGGCGGTAGTTGGCTGGGTCACCCCTGGAACCCTTCTTGAAGATGGGGATTACCTCAGCCCCCTTCCAGGAGGCGGGGGACAGATGCCCCCGCCAAGAGGGCATTAATGAAGAGGGCAAAGTATGTGGCCTATTCCCTTGGGTGAAATTGCAAAAAACACAGTTGATGGACAGAATGTAGAACAATGTCATACATTCACCCCAGTACAAGGATCTGGGCCTAAATCCATCGTTTTTCTGCACTCCACACCACCCTGGGTTAGACACTGGCTATATGCAAATCAGCTCTGACCCTGTGCCTCATGGGAACAGTCCAGTCCGAACTACCAAGCCATGTCTTTCCCAGACCGGAATCAAGCATCCAAGGACCGGTTTCTGGCTATCAGCCTTCGTCAGCCTGGATAGCTTGACTCCAGTGTTGTGTAGAGCCTGGGACTCATGTCTGAGCAACCCCAGCACACTCAGGGTGAAATTGCAAAAAACACAGTTGATGGACAGAATGTAGAACAATGTCATACATTCACCCCAGTACAAGGATCTGGGCCTAAATCCATCGTTTTTTTGCACTCCACACCACCCTGGGTTAGACACTGGCTATATGCAAATCAGCTCTGACCCTGTGCCTCATGGGAACAGTCCAGTCCGAACTACCAAGCCATGTCTTTCCCAGACCGGAATCAAGCATCCAAGGACCGGTTTCTGGCTATCAGCCTTCGTCAGCCTGGATAGCTTGACTCCAGTGGTGTGGAGAGCCTGGGACTCACGTCTGAGCATCCCCAGCACACTCAGGGTGAAATTGCAAAAAACACAGTTGATGGACAGAATGTAGAACAATGTCATACATTCACCCCAGTACAAGGATCTGGGCCTACATCCATCGTTTTTTTGCACTCCACACCACCCTGGGTTAGACACTGGCTATATGCAAATCAGCTCTGACCCTGTGCCTCATGGGAACAGTCCAGTCCGAACTACCAAGCCATGTCTTTCTCAGACCGGAATCAAGCATCCAAGGACCGGTTTCTGGCTATCAGCCTTCGTCAGCCTGGATAGCTTGACTCCAGTGGTGTGGAGAGCCTGGGACTCACGTCTGAGCATCCCCAGCACACTCAGGGTGAAATTGCAAAAAACACAGTTGATGGACAGAATGTAGAACAATGTCATACATTCACCCCAGTACATGGATCTGGGCCTAAATCCATCGTTTTTTTGCACTCCGCACCACCCTGGGTTAGACACTGGCTATGTGCAAATCAGCTCTGACCCTGTGCCTCATGGGAACAGTCCAGTCCGAACTACCAAGCCATGTCTTTCCCAGACCGGAATCAAGCACTTAAGGTGTTTTCCATTGTAAATTGTATAGAAACTACCAATCCCAGAATTCTATGGGACAGGTTCAAAGTGCATAGCCTTTAAAATCTGTGGAAAAAGTAGTGCCACCTACCGTGAGAAAGGGCGCATGCCCGAAACGCGTCAGTGTGACAGACTGTTTGTGGAGTTTGCCAAATAAGGAAAGTTATTGACAATTCCTGAGTGCGGCGTCTTAACCTTGGGAAAAAAGATTTTGGGCCTGTGGTGGGTCCCTCGCACGCACCCGCTACAGAGCGCTCCAGCGTTAACCGCCATTGCTTCGTCTATATATATATTTTTTTTTTTTTCACAAGAATACGTCACACTCAGGAACTTGTAGGTCTCAGATTTTTTATTTTACTTTACAGAGCCCAGTCTGCACACCGACGCGTTTCAGCCTTGCGGCCTTGGTCACGGTTGGTGGGATTACTTTCAGCCTCTGTTTTTATTTCGTTTCATTTCCTGTTGACATACCCATGAATTCTGGGACACATAGTTTCAAGATTTGAACACAGTATTTCCACAGTGCAAACATTCTTTTTAAGTTTTGATTACTTTTGAGTGCATGTTAACCCTTTTCACATATTTTTATACATTTTATTTTCATATTTTCTTAACTGTTGTTTTATCCCTGAGCAATCATAGCATTTTGTATTTGATATTTGCAAGATATAAATTAGTTTTCATTTCCTAAATTGTATCATTTGCTATTCTTAAATAAAGGTTTTCAAAAGCCCTCTTTATATATACATCAAAATAAACGCTTAGGTAGTTTAAACAAAACCCTTAGTGGGGAGGGACTAGACAAGGCAGGTCAGCTTCGTAGACGGTGTAGTACCCATTTAAGCCAATTGTCTATTGTTTTAAGAAAAGGGGCATGATGCTCACGGGATCAAGAATAAATTATACATAGATAGATAAGTAGGAATGCCAATTTGTTCCGACACACCTATTTTGCTAATGAGAAAAAATTCCAAACCAAAGGAGGAGGGGGGGGGGAAGGAAGGTTTTTTTTAGAAAAACCCTCAAAGAAATCCCTCAAAAGAACTTCAAGGCAAACCATCTCAAAAAAGCTGGTGTTCAAACCAATTCACTAGTGTTTACAGATATTTCAATGTCTTTCAATAATGTTCATTTCAAATGGGCATACATTTCTTCATCAAAATTCATTCCTCTCGGCTGTTTGGTGTAATTCGGATAATGTATTTCGATTCTAGTTGTCGTAGTTTTTTTATCATCTCCCATTCTCTCATTTGGTTCAATAGCATCTATTGCGAAAAAACTCATATTAAGCCAATTGCCATTTTGACAGGCCAGAAGATGTTTGGCAGTGGCGTATGTGAGGTCTCGATTATTTACAGCACAAATGTGTTCGAGAATTCTCTTTTTAAGCATGCAAGTTGTACTGCATATATATAGCATTGTGCAATCACATTGGATAGCATATACTACTAGTTTGGTTGTACATGTGATCTTTTTATTTATGGTAATCAATCTACCTTCAGGATCTCTGATGGTTTGTTTGTTAGTACCAATTTTGCACGCTTTGCACCCATTGCATTTTCTGAACCCCAGTTGTTGGTTAGATAGCCAGTTGGTTTTTGTGCTTTGCAAATTAAAATGGCTTCTGATCAGAGTGTCTTTGATGGATGGAGCTTTGCGGAACGTTATTTGTGGTCCAGGATCTATGATCTTCTTGAGGTCTTGATCTTGTTCTAAAAGTGGCCAGTATCTTTGTACAGTTCTGCGAATTTTCTGGGATTCTTTACTGTAAGTTAGAATGAGTCTTGGTGCTTGTTGTACAGTCGCTTCTTCTTTTGGCGGTACAGGTTTTTTAAGCTTGTCCACCTTCTTCTTGCTTTTGTTGAGTTCTCTTTCATGATATCCTCGTTTTCGCAATCTACTTGCACTGTTTTTAATTTCTACTTCAGCATTTTTGTCTTGTGAGCAATTCCTCTTCATTCTTATAAATTCTCCGTATGGAATACTACGGATTAGTGGTTGTGGGCGGAAGCTCTCAGCATGTAGGATGCTGTTAGTGGCTGTTTTTTTCCGAAATAGAGTTGTTTGCAATTGATTATCTTGTATGTAGATTTTGATATCCAGGAATCTATGTGATTGCGATTGATGTTATATGTGAAAGAGAGCCCAATATCATTTTGGTTAAGGGAGTTAAAGTATTGTTTGAATTCTGATTTGCTGCCATTCCAAATTCAAAACAAGTCGTCAATGTACCTGGTCCACAATATAATTTTGTCCCCCCCAAAAAAGTTAAAAAAAATAAAAAAAAAAATATATATATATATTTTGTTATTTTTATTTTTTTATTTTTTTAAGGGGACAAAATTATATTGTGGACCATTGACGACTATATATATATATATATATATATATATATATATATATATATATATATATATATATATATATATAACCTACTGGCGGTCGCCAGTAGGTATATATAGTTACGATTTTTTTCCTATGGGATTTTTGAAAATTCTATGTCTGATAACTTTGGCGTTTGTGGACGGAATTGGCTGAAATTTTCAGGAAAATGGAACATTTTGTTTCTGAGCAGCCCCTGAAAATTTCGGGGGGTTTCGTCAAGGGGGGGCCGAGAATAAAGGGGGGTCCCAAAACGCATTTTTCCCATGTTAATTTCCATAGGGCGGTTGGCCTCACTTTTAGCCCGAACGGCTGAATGGATTTGCATGAAACTTGGCAAAATTGTAGGGACTGTTAGCCCGATGTGCCTTTGCTAGGTCTCAATATATGTGCTCCAGTGGATTTTGATAAATTAACGTTCAAAAAAATATATATATCTGTAACAGCGCTCCGGGCAGCTCCCCGGTTCGTGTACCTGACGCGTAACGGAACTTCGCGAAGCGAAGCTGATTGGCTCTCCGGTGTCTGTCAACATTCTAAACAGTCCGGAGCGGCCGCCATCTTGTCTCTCGGTAGGATCGAGACACAAGAGGAGGCCAAAACAAAGGGGGAAATGACCATAAGGGGGCATAGTAGATCCTCCCTGACCCCCTAGGTTTGATGTGGAGGCTTTAAAAGGGCCCCGGGGGGCAAAAAAATAAAAAATAAAAATTCAGTTTTTTTTGCGTGGGGAGCGCCCGGTGCGCCCACCGGGAAGCGGTCCGGGGAGCGTACTATGAGGAAAACAGAATGATAGACTTTTCAAATATTGTATGTTTATTGATTGTTCGTTTTGTTGTTTTTTTAATTTTTTTTTATTTTTGTGATTGTTTTTCAAAATTTAATAGACCGTCTAACATTTGACTGTCCGAAATGTCGTCATTTTCAGTGAACATAACTTCCAACATTTGAGTGTCCGAAATGTCCTTATTTTGAGTGAACATAACTTGCAACATGTCCTCATTTTGAAGGAGGAAATCTACAGATTGTACACATTGTAGTAGTTCATGGTCCTGTGATTCATCCATGAATTCAATGTCATTTGGTTCAATGTTTTCTTGATTGGTCTCTTCAAGGACAATTTCAAATGACACTTTTTGTTCTCCTTCCATTTTGCCTGAAATTTGCATAAAAAAAAATATATATCAGTAGAGATAGGGCACTGTTGGGATTAATTTAACAGTGAATTTATCTTTGGGCAGTGTATAGTATCAGACTGGTAGTATGTGGACGTGGGGGTGTGGCCGTCCGGAATACCAAGCGCGGAGGCCGTATGTAGTGGGCAATGTTTGTTTTATTTTAAGTCCTTGAAAAACAGGGTAGGTGACAGTCTTGTAATCACAACAGAAATCAGCTCCTCGGGTAGAAGGATGTGTCCGGTCCGGGACGCGTGGAAAGCTGGGTCTTCCGGAGTACCGGTCTGGGTCGTCCTCGGAGGTTCCGGGAGGGGAAACAAAGAAACAAAACAAAGGAGCCGTTAGTCTCACCGGACTTCTTAGGTCGGACCCTTGTACCAACACCGGGGTATCCGTGAGGGGAGGAAACCGACAGTGAGGAGGGGACGGTAGGGTCGGGGAAGGTATGGGACACAAAACGGGTATTGAGAGCTGGTAGACGTGCTGAGTGGAGGGACGTGAAGGGGACAAAGGGGATTTATCTAATAAAGGGTATGGTGCTTTACAATATATATACAGTGCTATGGGTGACGGCGTGATCCTACAGACAGGTCCAGACACAAGGGAGTTATTTACACTGCACCTAATGTGCTACAGGGGTGATTCCGATTCACTCACCCGCTCCGCCGCAACTCTCCAAGTTGAGTTGCGGCCGCTCCCCAGCAACCTCCTGCGGACACCACCAATCTTCGGACCACTCTTCCTCCTCTTTGGTCGCCTTCTCCTTCGCCACTCCGGTCGGGGTCTCCTGCCACAAGCTCAATCCGACGCCTGACTGCTTCCTGTTTCCTGCTTTACCGGCGTCTGGGCCTCGCGAAGGGGAGGTACTTCCGGGGTCAGGAGGGTGTGTTTCCGGGCGTCCGCCGTTCCGGATTGGTTCCTGGAACAGAGGACAGAGGATTGGACATTTGGTGGGCCGGGTTGTTGCCATGGACGCTCGGGATGCGGTCTCTGCTTTGTACGAGGGTCTGAAGGGACGCGGAGCAAGGACGGTATGGGAGGGCGCCGCATCACATCCCCCTCCCCTAGCTGTCGGGAGAGGTAATCGGCGTTGCCTTGTTCTGTTCCCTTTCGGTGTATTGTCCGAAACCTGTAAGGTTGTAGGGCTAGGAACCAGCGGAGGACCCGGTCGTTATGTCCTTTGTTCCGGGCCATCCACTCCAGAGGGGCATGGTCAGTGTAGATGAGAAACTCTCTCCCTTCCAGGTAATACCGTAGGCTCTCAACAGCCCATTTAATGGCTAGTGCTTCCTTCTCCACGACTGCATAACTGGTTTCTCGGGGATATAGTTTACGGCTCAAGTACAATATGGGGTTCTCGTTCCCTCTTCCGTCTGTCTGTGACAGCACTGCCCCTAGACCCTGTTCCGAGGCGTCTGTCTGTAGAAGAAAGGGCCGTGAATAATCCGGGCTTACCAACACAGGTTTGGATGTTAAGGCAGTCTTGAGACGAGAGAAGGCCAGTTGCAGAGTGGGAGTGGGATGTTTTAAGATGGCTTCTGTTTTGGCCGATTTCTTTAACAAGTCAGTGAGGGGAGCTGCAGTTTGGGAGAAGTTGGGGATGAACCTACGGTAATAGCCTAGCAGACCAAGGAATGCCCGGAGGTCCTTTCGGGACTGGGGAAATGGGATGGATTGAATGGCCTCGACTTTCTTTTCCTGTGGACGAATCAGTCCTTCGCCTAAGAGGTACCCAAGATATTTTACCGATTGTGCTGCCAGAGTGGTTTTTGCGGGATTTATGGTGAAACCGAAGGCGCCTAGTGATGTGACAACTTTGCCTAGATGAGCAAGGTGTTCCTCCCAGCTGTTGCTATGGACCACGATATCATCGAGGTAGGCCCCGGCATACCCGGAATGAGGTCTTAACACATGGTTCATAGCCCTTTGGAAGGTGGCTGGTGCACCGTGAAGCCCAAACGGTAACACAGTGAACTGGAATAAGCCGTCCGGGGTGGAAAAGGCAGTTTTCTTTCGGTCTTGTTCTCTTAATGGGATCTGCCAGTAACCTTTGCAGAGGTCTAAGGTGGATATATATCGGGCTTTCCCTATATGCTCGACCATTTCATCGACACGCGGAAGGGGGTATGTGTCGAAGGATGATATTTTGTTTACCTCACGAAAATCAATGCAAAACCTGACTGACCCGTCAGGTTTTGGCACTAACACTATGGGGGAGTTCCACTCACTGACAGAAGGCTCAATAATCCCCATACCCAGCATCTGTTCGGTTTCCTGCCGTATCACGTTCTTACGGGCTTCGGGGACCCTGTAGGGTCGTAACCGTACTATCTTTCCTGGTTCTGTCTGTATGACGTGTTCAGTAATCGTCGTGTGACCAGGTGAGGAGGAAAACACTCTCTGTAAGGGCTGTAGCGCCTCCCGTAGGCTCTGTCTCTGCCCCCGGGTCATTTCAGGATCAAAACATGGGTCAAAGGAAAATGAGGGTTGTAGAACAGTGGTGGATAAGACAGGTCGGGGCCCTTCCCATTTTTTCAGGTGATTGATATGATACACCTGGGTAGTACCCCGAGCGGGGTCAAGCTCCAGTTCATATGTAACGGGGGTTACTTGGCGAAGAATCGTATAGGGTCCTTGCCACTGCCCCAGTAATTTATGGTCAGACGTCGGTCTCATTAAGAGGACCAGGTCCCCATCGCTAAACGCACGAGATCTGGTGCCTTTATCGTATTGCCGTTTCTGTTTGGCTTGGGCGTCTTCCATATTCTGTCGGACTATGTCGCGTATTTGCGAGAGATGGGTTTTGAGGTTCTCAACGTATTCTGGTAGGGGTCGGGTTCGGTCGGGTTCGGCCTCCCACGCTTCTTGGGCCATGTCAAGAAGAGTGCGGGGAGGTCGGCCATAAAGTAATTCGTAGGGGGAATATCCTGTGCTGCTTTGGGTTTTGCAGCGTATGGCAAACAAGGCCAACGGCAGCATTTCCTCCCACCTCCTTGCTTCTAGGGCCAACATTTTCTTAAGTGTCGTCTTGAGGGTAGCATTGTAACGCTCTACCAGGCCATCTGTCTGGGGGTGGTAGGCAGAGGTGCGAATCTGTTTTATCCCCAAGTTTGAGCACACTTGTTTCATTAAGGCAGAAACGAATGGGGTGCCCTGATCCGTAAGGATCTCCCTGGGGAACCCCACTCTGGAGAATATGGAAATGAGGGCTTTGGCTATGGTCTGTGTCGTGGGTTGGCGTAAGGGCACAGCTTCAGGGAAGCGGGTGGCGTAGTCCACAAGAACCAGTGCGTACCGACAGCCACTGCGGGAGGGGAGTAAGGGGCCTATTATGTCCATCCCTACCCGGGTGAAGGGGATGTCAATGAGTGGTAGGGGTTGTAAGGGTGCTCTGGGAGGACGGTATCTGCTGTTCCTCTGACACACAGGGCATTCTCTACAATATTGCTTGACCTGTTGATGTACTCCTGGCCAGTAGAACTTTTCCAGGATGGATAGGCTGGTTTTTTCATCACTGAAGTGACCCCCTAGGAGATGGCTGTGTGCAAGGAAGAGTACCTTGTCCCGGAAGGGTCCGGGAATCAGTAATTGGGATGGTTGGCTAGGGCCCCCTTTTCTATATAGTAGTCCGTTCTTTTTGTGAAAATAGGGACCTACTTGAAGAGGATCTTCTTGTTCCAGGGCCTTCCCCCAGGCCTCTTGGAGGACTGGATCTTCCTGTTGTGAGGCCCTGAATTCCCTGTCCGTTTGCCAAGGATGGTCATCAGGAACCACGGGATAGGCCGAGATGTGGTTTCGTTTCTCTTTTCTTTTCTGATTGCGGGACTTCCGCGTTCTGAGAGTTTCTTCGGCGTCAGGCTGCTCCCTGGAAAACGGAGCTTCTTCCCACCATTGGTTCAGAGAGTCGGTAGTGTCTTGCAACAGTTTAGGAAGGCCTGCATAGTCGCTCCCTAAGATCACTTGCTCAGGAAGACCCGGTATCAGTCCCACTGTGAGATCGGTTCCGGGATCAGCCGGATGTTGTACCCGTATCTGGGTGGTTGGGTATCTCTTGGTGTCCCCGTGTACGCATTGTATGGCTACCGTGCCGGTGGGTGGTCCCGGGGCTGTTGGCATGTCCTGGGGACGTAGAACACTCTGGCGACAGCCCGTGTCAGCCAAAGCCAGGACTGGATGACCGTCCACATATACCGGACAACGGAATGGAGGGGGCGTCTTTCCAGGTGTTGCACAAACATAGTTCTGTACCAGGCCTACCTCCATGGGCTCGTCCTTATGTGGACAGACACGAGCTATGTGGCCATATCCCCCGCAGTTGTAACACTGTGGACCCGGGTTTGGAGGTCTATACAAGAGGGGAGCTGGCAGTAGAGGAGGAGGATCTGCTCTCCGGGGAACAGGAGGTCGGTGGGGTCGGACAGCGTTGATATTCGGTCTGTGAGGGTGTTCATCCCTGCCTCTTGGTGTTTCTTGTGCACGACTATATGCACTCGCGATCTCCACCGCGGTGTCCAGGGTGAGGTGTGCGTGTTGCCGTACCCAACGTTGGGTGGCCGGATGTAGGGAGGCCAGGAATTGTTCCAAATAGACTTTAGCTAGGATGTCTTCTTTTGTGGCGGTATCCGGGCGTAGCCAACGATTCGCGAGGTCCTTAATGCGGAAGGACAGGGCCCTGGGGGTTTCCTGTGGCCCTTCCTTGGCTTGGCGTAGTTTCACCCTGTAGGTCTCATCGTCTATGCCCAGCCTCTCTAGTATACATCTCTTGATATCTGCGTATGGCGTGTTGCCCTGTATATTGGCTTGCTGATACGCAGCCTGGAGGTCGCCGGTCAGTAGTGGACCCAAATATTGACCCCATCGGTCCACTGGCCATGAGGCGGCCTGAGCTAGCCTTTCAAAGTTCGTAAAAAAGTAGTCCGGATCGTCCCCCGGAACATACTTTTGTAGCACCACTGACGGTAGGGAGGTTATGGGTCGTTGTTGCTGTTGTCCAATGACGTCCGTCAGTTTACCCATGGCCTGGTCATGGGCATCCCCTTGGCCCTTTAGGACGTCGTGTAGTTGTCCTCTATCTTCCTCGGCGGTTTTCAAGAAGCGCTCCATTAGCTTGCCCAACATCTCCTGGGACTCCGCCATTTTCTGTACGACGGCCTCCATGCTTCCGGATCCCACTTCTGACACCAGATGTGGACATGGGGGTGTGGCGGTCCGGAATACCAAGCGCGGAGGCCGTATGTAGTGGGCAATGTTTGTTTTATTTTAAGTCCTTGAAAAACAGGGTAGGTGACAGTCTTGTAATCACAACAGAAATCAGCTCCTCGGGTAGAAGGATGTGTCCGGTCCGGGACGCGTGGAAAGCTGGGTCCTCCGGAGTACCGGTCTGGGTCGTCCTCGGAGGTTCCGGGAGGGGAAACAAAGAAACAAAACAAAGGAGCCGTTAGTCTCACCGGACTTCGTAGGTCGGACCCTTGTACCAACACCGGGGTATCCGTGAGGGGAGGAAACCGACAGTGAGGAGGGGACGGTAGGGTCGGGGAAGGTATGGGACACAAAACGGGTATTGAGAGCTGGTAGACGTGCTGAGTGGAGGGACGTGAAGGGGACAAAGGGGATTTATCTACAAAGTGGTATGGTGCTTTACAATATATATACAGTGCTATGGGTGACGGCGTGATCCTACAGACAGGTCCAGACACAAGGGAGTTATTTACACTGCACCTAATGTGCTACAGGGGTGATTCCGATTCACTCACCCGCTCCGCCGCAACTCTCCAAGTTGAGTTGCGGCCGCTCCCCAGCAACCTCCTGCGGACACCACCAATCTTCGGACCACTCTTCCTCCTCTTCGGTCGCCTTCTCCTTCGCCACTCCGGTCGGAGTCTCCTGCCACAAGCTCAATCCGACGCCTGACTGCTTCCTGTTTCCTGCTTTACCGGCGTCCGGGCCTCGCGAAGGGGAGGTACTTCCGGGGTCAGGAGGGTGTGTTTCCGGGCGTCCGCCGTTCCGGATTGGTTCCTGGAACAGAGGACAGAGGATTGGACGTTTGGTGGGCCGGGTTGTTGCCATGGACGCTCGGGATGCGGTCTCTGCTTTGTACGAGGGTCTGAAGGGACGCGGAGCAAGGACGGTATGGGAGGGCGCCGCATCACATAGTAGAAATATAAAAATGTGTATGTGGTGAAACCTTAGTAAATTCATAATTATACAAGACAAGCCTAAATCCATCCATAACTATAACAGAAAAGTCTATTTAAATCTATAACTATTACAGAGGGATAGTATATAACTATCAGAAAAAGTTTTCCATATTAACTTAAAGTGCACAATATACTTTAGTTTTCAAAATAACATCTTACCTTTTAAAAACAAGTTTAAGTTGTCAGTGAAAATGCTCTCGCAATGTTCTTCAGGAAGTAGTAGTAAAAATGGCTGTGTTTCTTTCTCTTTCTTTATATATATTCAGGTACATAACCAATCAAATGTCAGGTAAAAAAAGTAGAAAATGAAAGTAACATTTTAATTGGTTGTCAATTCCAACACTTCAGATGTGTTTTGTGAAGTAATTTACCTCAGGGTATTTAGAGAGGTCTACAGGCTAAATGGTTAAATGGAATTCCAATCAAATTTGTGAAAATGGTAGGGATTGGTATGTAGTATGAGCTAATCTATATTTGGTGAAAGTGTCTCCAGTGGTTTTTCTGTAAATTACTTTCCCACCTTTTTTGAGCGAGCGCTTTCCAGTGTGCGCCCCGGTACGCGAACCGGCAGCGTTACGGGAGTCCTCCATTTTGTGTTTCGGTAAAATTGAAATACAAGATGGAGGGCAAATAATGTTCAGAATGGATAGAAGGGGGCACGGTAGACGTATCCTGACCCCCTAGGTTTTCTGAGGGTGGCTAGCGTCCGGTACGCGTACCGGGTAGCGCTCCGGAAAGCGTAAATTGTGAAAATTAGTAAAAAAAAAGTTACATTTAAAATTTGTTTATATTGATCATAGTTAGGGTAGCTCTGAGAAGAGCTTTTGGGTCTGTGGTAGATTTAGGTACTTATAAGTAGGTACCAATACATAGTCTTAAATTCAGGATGAAAACTCTGTTCCCCTCATCTGAGAAGTGAACTCCATCTCCTCTGTAGATATCTTGCATGTAGTAACGCAAGTTATTGTTGTAGATGCAGCCCATTCCATGGTCTCTAATGTAAGCTGAAACAGACTTATTTACATGCTTCCTCGATTTCTCAATTTGTGGACAAAATTCGTTGGACCACCTCCATTTCTGTCTTTGACATATATTGGAATATACCAAGGCAGTTTGAGGAAAAAGTGCCATCAATTGCTCAAAGGTGTCCTTTAAAAGCATTTCCAGACCTACCCCAGTCAAAGTGCCCAAGTCATTTCCTCCACAGTGTACAATTAACAGGTCAGGTTTTGGCAAATGCAAAAAGGTTTTCACCAATGGTATCAATTGGTGACATCTTAATCCTCTGTGGCCAATCCACTTGATTTCCACATTTTGTAAATTGAGATTGTGTAAATTTCTGTTATCAGCATACCTTTGAGCCCAGTGGATGTAACTATGTCCAACAATCCAGACAGAAAACATGGTGAGAGGATGTTCTGCTGCAGTCAGATGAAGTGTAGGTATGAAATGGCAGTTGAAACAGTAGGAGTTTGTAATGAAAAAAACTGTGGAGTTTCTGTGCTAATGAATCAGTAACAGTGATTGGTGGATTTTGATTGCTGAAAACAGAAAGTTAGGGTGCATGGATGAGTTCTTTGAAAGATGTAATTTGAATGGTCAAGAAAAAATCATTTTATGAAAGATTGCACTGGATACGCAGTTGAACTGAGAGTTTAGAGTTCAATTGAAACATTGTTGTGTGAACTTGCAAACATCAGAGGTCTTTCAGGAGGTGGTTGCTATGGAAAAAAGGCAGAAAGGGCAGAAGGGGGAAGGGTGTTCATTTGAAAAAAGTGAGGGAAGAGTTTTGATTGGGTGACATGAGAGATATGTGTGATGAATTACAGCATTTCTGTGCTTTTTTTGGCTGCAGCCTCTGGAGTGCATACCCTTTGCTCTTCTGAAGAAAAATTGGTATGTGTCTGAGACTGTTTTGAAACTCAAAAAGTATTTGCTAAGGTGAGAAAAGATTCATTTAATTTAAATAGAGAATAGTATGCTTTAAGGAGAAAATTATGAAGAAAGTTGTGTATTTAAAATGTTGCTTTGTGTCAAGTGTTTTACAAATAGATTTTGTTTCTTTGAGTTACATAGCCATGTTACATAGGCATGTTAAAAGTGACGCAATAATGGTGCAAGGGCCTTAAAAAAACGCTTTCATGTGTCTTAGGGCATTTTTAGTCACTTCCCTATGAATGTAGGTATATAATTACTTTACATGATGTGTTTAAAAACGTTTTTTGAAATAAATTAGGTTTCTTGATATCTACTGCTAGAGTTTCATAGGTTGCTTGGGGCATATTTACAAGGCCTTTGAGTTCCTTTGATGTTATTTTTCCCATTTTAATTTAAGACATTTCCTTGTGGTACAAGGTCCTTGTAAATACGCCCCCATGTGTGCTTGGCAAATTTAGATTTTGATTCTTTGAGTTACATAGCCATGTTAAAAGTGACGCAAAAATGGTGCAAGGGCCTTAAAAAACGCTTTCATGTGTCTTAGGGCATTTTAAGTCACTTCCCCATGAATGTAGGTATATAATTTCTTTACATGATGTGTTTAAAAACGTTTTTTGAAATCAATTAGGTTTCTTGATATGTACTGGTAGAGTTTCATAGGTTGCTTGGGGCATATTTACAAGGCATTTGAGTCCCTCTGATGTTATTTTTCCCATTTTAATTTAAGACATTTTCCCGTGGTGCAAGGTCCTTGTAAATACGCCCCCATGTGTGCTTGGCAAATTTAGATTTTGATTCTTTGAGTTACATAGCCATGTTAAAAGTGACGCAAAAAATGGTGCAAGGGCCTTAAAAAAACGCTTTCATGTGTCTTAGGGCATTTTAAGTCTCTTCCCCATGAATGTAGGTATATAATTTCTTTACATGATGTGTTTAAAAACGTTTTTTGAAATCAATTAGGTTTCTTGATATGTACTGGTAGAGTTTCATAGGTTGCTTGGGGCATATTTACAAGGCCTTTGAGTCCCTCTGATGTTATTTTTCCCATTTTAAGTCATTTCCCCGTGGTGCAAGGTCCTTGTAAATACGCCCCCATGTGTGCTTGGCTAATTTAAGTACTGATAGGGTGTGCTTCTACATAGGACCTGTGTTGTGTTTTCAAATTATGACCAGAAAATTTTTTTTTTTTTTTTTTTAAAACACTTTTCACATTTATGAGAAGGTGATATTGGTGTCTGCTTCTTTAAATAAATATTGAACTGAGAAATATTAAACTGAGGCTTCTGTAAGTGTCAAGGGAGGTGAGTAATGTACATTGCTCTGTTGTATACAGTCCTCATCTTCTGCGTACTCTTGGATATGCTAGACTACATCTGCACAATGAGATAACTAAGCTGAGGAAACACAGGTGATGTGATTGTGAATTGAGCAAAAATATTTGCACGTTTTTCAATGACATCACCTGTGTTTCCTAACATTACGAATCACATTGTGCAGATAAGGTTTAGGCCTGTCCAGGAAGATGGAGGAGGTCTGGCCTTTGTTCGAGAGTGCAATGGACATGACTCACTTCATTGGTAGGCCTGCACATGTATTATCTCCTCTGTACTTATCAATAAGCCTAAATTTCATCTGCAACCCTGAGTAGGCCTCACCTCAAAAAAAACCTCTGGATAGGCCACACCTTATCGTCATCTTGAATCAATCATTTAAAATGTTAGGGGCAGATTTATGATGGCCGTGCGCCTCTTTTGTGCCGCTGTTGCGTCACTTTTGTGACGCAGCAGCAGTGCAAAAGATGCACCATGTTGCAAGATAGGCCTCACTTCATCTGCAACAAGATACCGTCAGTTTAAACTGTATACATTTAGGACTGTGTAGGGGGCATGGAGAAGATGAGCAAAAGATGCGCTATGTTGCCACATATTTACAACTTGATGCATCTAGGCAGATGTGTCATGCTGTAAAGTCCTGTGACACATGAAACCTGCGTCAGGTTTCATGTGGGCGTTTTGTTGCAGGGTGGCCAGTCATTTGGATGAAAACCGTGTAAAACTAACACAGTTAAATTAAGAAGATTTTACTGAGTCAGCTTTATGGCATTGCTGAATCAAATCCTTACGCCTGTTTGAAACAGGCATAAGGAGTGATGCACCATGCAATGTGTGGCTTGCCCCTGTGCATTGCAGTAGATATGTTGCGCTTATGACGTGATTCCTGCAATGCACCGTTTTTGTGGAACAGATGTGTGACGCATCTGTGCTGTTTTTGCTCAATGGTGGTCTGCATTGTAAATGTGGCACATCATGGGTGGCAGAGCAGTGGTGTACGTTAACTGGTGCATCCCTGGGGATGCGCCAGTTAACATAAATCGACTCCTTTAAATTTAAGTATTAGCAGGGGACACAGTGTTGGTGAGGCTTATCCAAGGTTAAGAAGAGATGAGTCCTGGTCACTGAAAATTTGGACATAGGCCTCAACTCCTCAGCATCGCTGGACATGGTTAAATAATATCTGCAAAATGTTACTCTTGTTAAACAATTTTACTATTATAGTCTCTGAGATTTGTGTCCTAGTCTGCAACATCTCATTGTTGTTCTCTTTTTTTAAAGATAACGACAACATCAAGCATGAGTGATAATGAGCAATCTGTTGATCTCGATCTTATCATTGAACTTGTGATTGAAACGTCAGTGGAAGTAGATCCCTTGGATGATTTATATCCTGTGGATGATGAAGAAGTTGATGAGGATGCTGATTTGTCAGAATTGTATGACATAGGGTGGGGAGCTGACCTGCTCGAGCCTATTAACCTATAAAGACTTTTAAAAATAAATTTAAGTTACTCGAAATGAAAAGTAACAATGTAAACCGTTTCATTTAAAATTAAATACAACTTCAAAAACAGATTGTGTGAAGTGTCTTTAATAAAATAGTAAAATATGCTAATAAAATTAGTTCAGATTCACATATAAAAGAGCACGGGTCAAATGTAGAAGCATTCCATTTCTTTGCTACTATTTGTGAGTTTCAATTTTGGTAATGCACTAAAAATTATTGTATGTAGAATTGAGAACTAGTATGTTAATTTTTTGACGACTGTGATTGATTTACTGTTTGGTAATAGTAGTTAATAACATTTTTTATTATATTTTACCACAGATTCAACTGCAGATCATTTCAAAATTAGACAATGTCGTCTAAGGAAAGAAGCCGAAAGGCTACAAAACGTCAAAGGCAGCAGATTACTAAATGCTTGCAGCAGTCCTCTACAATAAAATCTCGTCAAGTCACCAAGAAAGCTCCGGGTAAGAGAACGAAATCATTCCTTAGAAACATTTGTAGCAAAAAAAGTTTAACTACAGAACATGTTTTAGTCCAGAAAAAGAGAGCCAATTTAAACGGAAAGGAAAGGCCAATCAAAAATGTTACTGCTAGAGCAGGAGATAACTCTGTGCATCGTAGTAGAAGGAAAAATCAGTTTAGGGACATTCGTAGATGAATGTTCCGCAACAGGATAATTGGCAATTTGTTAAAAAATATTAAGAAAGGTCAACAGAAAGTGGTTTTATATAAGAGAAAAAAAAAAATTGAGAAAATTATTGATCAGGCATTCGAAATTAAGCGAAAGTTATTTATTTTGATAATCAATAGAATTAGGAAACTAAACAAGGCAATTTATGATTTCAAAACAAATAGTAGATGGAAGAGAACAGTTAATCGTAGTAATTTTTGTGAAGTTTTTTCAAGAGAATGATTGCATAGTTCAAGTTGTGAGGCATTTTTTAATGAAGAGAGTTATTTCCAGGATAATGATTTGCTGCATGCAGTTGACACCAGTGGTCGAGCTTATGAGGTGAAAGATGGTTGTCCAGTTGAAAAAGAAAAACTTGTGACAACAGAGGCAGAAGAGGTGTTAGGTAATGAGGTTTTAGGAAGACGTCCTAAGGGACCAGTGTATGCCTGGAAGTGTAGTAGTATTTGCAGTGTGCGACAGGATTCCATCAATTTGCTTTGTGATTTTGTACGGGCATTTAATAAGAAAAGTTTAAAACAGAAAATGAAGTTGTTGCAAGAATTAGATCCTTGCAGAGTGAGAGAAGTGAGAGGTTTGCATGGTCATTCACTGGCTTGTCTTTCCAGGAGAGTATGCCAGAGTGTTTTTCATCATTTCAGGATGCTAGCAGTGCATCATAATAAAGTGAGGAAATTAGTTAGAATGTTGTATTATGCTAAGAGTCCAGCAATTATGCTTAAACAATTATGCACTGCTCTTTTGCATGGTTCTGAAGTAGATGTGAAGAATATTTGTGAAGAAATTGAGTTTTGTTACTTTGCAAGTAAAGAGGAGAATGTTGAAATTGACCCAGAAGAAGAAGGTAATGTGGAAGATAGTGTACAGGTTTCCAGTAGATAATTTTCAGAAGGAAATTGCCACGTTTCAGGTGAAATCAAGTGAGAGGCCTAATTTCACTTGTGTGTGTTGTCGACGCACTTATTATAAGAATCAGACTACGTTAGTGGATTTATATGCGAAAAGTGAAAGGGAAAATAATAGTGAATGGAAGGATTTTGCAACATACTTGATGGTAGAAAATTGTTTTGATTTGGGATTGGATCAACGTGTGGGTACTTATTGTTGTAACAAATTAAATCAAAACCGGATGTCTGCTAGAGCGGTTCATAATAATCTGGAATTGGTTGAGATTCCTTCTGAATTGAAGGATTTAAATACTTATGAATCTATTTTGATTCAAAGTATCCATCCCTTTCAGGCTATTGTAAGAATGGAGCCAAAGACAGGGAAATTGCCTCCATCAGATTTACAGAGAGGATTAAAGGGAAGAGTTGTTTATTTGCCTCTAGATTTGAAGAAAAACATTAATACAATTGGAGTAGAGAAAGTGGAAGAGGAACCTCTGGTTATCTTAGTTAATGGGGTTCCAACAAAGAGTAAGAAAATCTGGCAAGATTTAGTGGATGTTAGGAAAGTGAAAAAGGCAACATTGTATTTGAAGAAAAACAATAAGTACTACAAGAATGTATATGTTGCAGAAGAGGAAGTAAGTGAAGAAGAGGATAGCGATTTGTGTGCTGGTCAAATTGAGAAAGTAGAACCCTCTAAAAATGAAGAAATATATGAACATTATAGTGTTCATCCTTTGCATTCCAAGGAAGTCATGGGGAATGCTATTGAGTTGTTTCAAATGAAACAAGCCAAAGGAAGTCCAATTAGTGTTTGGGAGGAACGTTTGGAAGCTCGGTGTTTCCCACAGCTATTTCCAACAGGTCAAGGAGGAAGATATAATGAGCGACCTGATCAAATTCCTGCTTCTGAATACCGGAATTTACGATTGTATGCAGAAGATCCTAGGTTTCGTCAATGCATTCCCTATTTGTTTCATCTACTGTTTGAAAGCGATCTGTCAGGACTGTCATATGCAGTGAACCACATCTTGAAAAGTGGTGTACAGATGCAAAACATCTCGGCAAGTGACTTTATGGATAAAGTCAATGTGCAAGACAGTATTTTGGATTCTCACCTGATTAATCTCATGGCGTGTCAGCGTGGTACTAATGACTACTGGTACCGTCGTCATGGTGATTTAAAATGTATGCTGAGGAACTTAGGAACTCCCACATGGTTCCTCACTCTCAGCTGTGCCGAGTATGGCTGGGAAGACTTACTTGAATTTCTACGAGAGGCAAATGGAAACATTGAAAATATCGAATTCAAGACACCCGGAGAACTATGCTCTTTGGATCCAGTGAATGTATGCAGGTACTTCAATCATAGATTTAAAGCTATGATGTCTTTCATCATGAACAAGAAAAATCCACCTCTTGGAGAGGTGTTGGATTTCTTCTGGAGAAAGGAGTACCAAGCAAGAGGTGCTCCTAATATACATATGCTGCTGTGGATCAAAGATGCACCCAAATTTGGAACAGATCCAGATGACTTAGTGAGGAGTTTCATAGAACAGTATTCTACATGTGCTGTTCCAAAGGCAAAGGAAGATAGAAGCCTAAGAGAACAAGTTTTATGCTTCCAAAGCCATCGTTGCGGAAAGTACTGTCGTCGTAAATTCAGAAACAAGGACAAGTTCTACACAAAGTGTCGTTTCGGCTTTCCACGACCGGTGATTTCTAAAGGAAGAGTGAACAGTTTGATGTCTTCGCTGCGACATAATGTGATGAAGAAATCACCCAAAAATACATACAATTTGAAAAGGAACGAAGAGTCCAAGTACATCAACGACTACAACCCAGTGATTTTGTCCATGTGGAATGCTAACATGGATATACAGTTTGTGGCTGATAACTGTATGGCTGTGGCTCGGTATGTGACATCTTACATCACCAAAAAAGAAAAGACAGAATTGAAGGATACGTGGGAGGACATTTCCCATGAAATGAGCCTCAGTAAGAAGTTGTACAGTTTCAGTCTGAAGATGTTGTCGCATCGAGAAATTGGAGCTTACGAATGTTCTGACCGGTTGTCTTCAGCAAGTCTCTATGCCAAATCCAGGAGTATCATTGGGGAGAGTCTTGGTCTTGCTGCAACACGTAATCGAGTTCTGAAACCTGTACGGGACATTGAGTATTTGGCGGAAAAGGAGCCAAACAGTACAGATATTTTGAAGACCAACATGTGGATACATATTATCCAAATAGAAGCAGTCACCTCGAGAATGTTTGTCTGTATGAGGTTCTGCAAAATTACATATTCAAGAGGAACATCAAAGAAGATATTGATAAAGGAGTGTATGCTGTAATTGGAAGTGAGGGATGTCTGGTCAAGCAAAGAAAATGCCAATTGGTAAATCATCGAAAATTGAGTGGCGAGTCTCCTGAAAGAAAAGAGTTTTTCTATTTAGCACTTTTGCAACTTTTTAAGCCTTGGCGTGCAGAAGAGGAACTGCTTGGAGATTTCCTCTGTTACGAAGACTCTTTCAATGCCGCCAAGGAGACTATAGAATGTCCTGTTTTTCCCAAATATCTAGAAATGTTGAATGCGGAAATCGAGCAGGAAGCAACGATTGCAGCCGAGATTGCTAGAGACAGTTGTCAGGACAGTCAGAGTTCTGTTTCATTGAGTCAGGATCCACTAGGAGGACCAGTTATCGAAAATGAAGCTGCCACTGCTATGATTGAAGTGGAAAGAGCCATGGCACATGCTCAGGAGGATGCGGTTAACTTAGAAGACTTGGAAAGACAACTCAACGTTGAGCAGAGGAAAATATATGACGAAGTTACTAACCAAATTGATCATGGATTAAGTCATGAGAAGAAAGAGTGCTCATGTACGTCGTTGAAGCCTGAATACCAGGAAGTGCCTAGGGAGCATTGGCAACGTCAATATATGGTTAAACTTCAATTATGCTGAACTGCGTGAAAATATGCGTCAGGCGAAGGATGACGATTACAAGAATATTCTACAAGATGTTAGAATCGGAAAAGTGACCGAGCATAGGAAAGAAGCTTTACATGCACGATTACTGTCAAATTTGTATCCAGAAGAAGATGTTGTGCCTGAGAATATTTTTCGGAAAATTACTGAGAAGAAATCTGGAATATGTTTGATGCCAACTCTTGCAAAATGTGCCATCTTCAACAACAAAATGTTGCATTTAGAAAACCAAGAGATTGTGAAACTGGAAGCTATTGACAGAGTAGAGCATATGGGATCAACAATTATTTTGTCTGAGAATTTGAAATCAAAATTGGATTCATTAGAGAAGACTATATCTAAAACTGCAGGTTTTGAAAAGACTCTGAATGTGTGCTTAAATTGCCGTATAATTTTAAGAAGGAATTTACATTTTGAAAGAGGTCTGGTAAATGGATCAATGGGTAATGTTGTGGATTTTGTGAAATACAGAAATAGAGATGGAATTGAATTTTTAAAAATCAAATTTGATGGCATTGAGTAAGTACAGCTAATTGGTTGTTGCTCTGCTAGGTTTTTGCTTGTAAAAGACTTATATGTTCGCCGTAAGCAGTTTCCTGTTTGCTTGGCATATGCGGTGAAAATCCATAAATCACAAGGTTTAAGTGTAGACAGTGCATTGGTGAATATTGGCAGTTCTGTGTTCAAGGAGGGTATGGCATATGTGGCATTGTCACGAGTCAGAACTTTATCGGGATTGTACTTGGTTGAGTGTGATGTCACAAACATTTGTGCGGATCTAGATTGTGTTAAGGAATACAATAGGTTAAGAAGAGAGTATGCGCCACATTTGCCTCAATATCCTTTATTTGAGAAACGTGTGGTAGGCCGGAAACAAAGAAATGTGACCAATAGTAGGGAGGTTGTAGCAAAAAGACGAAAAGTCGATGAACCTGAAATTATAAGCAGAAAGAAAAAGGATTCTGTTGAAGATGTTGTTGGTTTTCAATTTGAAAATAGTTCTGGTGTCAACTGCTATGCTAATGTAGTGGTTAATGTTGTCTTTTCTCTAGAAACTTTAAAAGAACAGATTGTGATCAATTCGGATCAAAGTTTTTGTTGCTTGCTGAATTCTGTGTTAGAGAAATGTAGCACTGATAGAACAAAAATAGAAAGTGTGTCTGAAATTCGAAATCTGTTAGACAAATGTTCAGGTCAAACGCAATTCTCTCAAAATATTCAGCAAGATTGTCAGGAGTTTTTAATGTATATGCTTGATGTAATGCAAGATGAAGGTGTAGATGTAGATCACCTGTTTGGCCTTTCTTATCAATGGCAGCATGACTGCGAGAACTGTAGGGTATCAAGTACTACTAGTGTAGACTCAGAAAGATTTATATATTTAACTTTGCCAGACAGTAAATCAGTGTCCTTTAATAAGGTAGTAAAATCAGCCGATCACAACATGGAGTGTAGCCAATGTAAGTCAGCAATGCTGTCCACATTATTTATACGAACATATGGCCAGTATGTCATTTTAATGTTCCAACGATGTATGCCTGATGGAACAAAATTGACAACTTTAAATAAAAATTTCGGGGCTTCGCAGTTGTCAATATCAGGAAGGACTTTTGTAACTGCAGCAATTATATATCATGACGGTCCTTCAACAACATCAGGACATTACACAGCTTATTTAAAGTCTAGAAACGGCTGGTCATTCTGCAATGATTCTGTTTTAACTTTAAAAAAAAAAATTGCCTTTTGACCTTAAAAATTTTTACCTGGTGTTTTTAAAACCAAAATTTTAGGGAAAGAATCTCGGGATCTGCTCTGAGGAATTTCAAGAGGTTCTAATGGCTCCTACACTATTTGGCCTTGAGGATAAGTGTAGTACAGAGTAAAAAGTGAAATGTGGAAATGTGGAACATGAGTGAGCAAGAAGGATGAGATATTACTAGTACAGGATTGTGAAAGTGATCTTGATTGTTTTCTTTCTAAAAGTTGCAGAAAAAGAAAATGACGGGATTTGCTTAGAAGAATTCCAAGAGTTATAAATGGCTCTTACACGATTTGGCCTTGAGGAAATGTGCGGTAGAGAGCGAGAAGTCATTTATTGTATGTAACATATTTGTCAAAACGATGGAGCTTTTCTTTCAGAAAGTGGCGGGCTGAAAATAATAGCAGCACAACAGAGTATAAGCTGTTCATAGGACATCCTTTGACGTCATGGAAAGTAAGTTACTTTTAAGGAGTTCTGATTTCTGATTGGTTATGTTATATGGGTTTTTTAAACACAATCATTTTGATTGTGTTTTTTTTTCCCCGCTGTTATATGATGAATACCTTCAACTCACTGTTTTTAGTGAAATTTGATACATTCTGAGAACAGCAAAAATAAGCCATTTAACATGTATAATTAATTCTGTACTTTTTGTATTTATGATATACATTGAGAACTGTGCAGGAGGCATGGAGAAACTGAGGCTTCTGTAAGTGTCAAGGGAGGTGAGTAATGTACATTGCTCTGTTGCATACAGTCCTCACCTTCTCCGTACTCTTGGATATGCTAGACTACATCTGCACAATGAGATACCTAAGCTGAGGGAATACAGGTGATGTGATTGTGGAATGAGCAAAACAAATTGCACGTTTTTCAATTACATTACCTGTGTTTCCTAACATTACGAATCACATTGTGCAGATGAGGTTTAGGCTTGTCCAGGGACACAGGAGAGGTCTGGCCTTTGTTCAAGAGTGCAGTGGACATGACTCACTTCATTGGTAGGCCTGCACATGTATTATCTCCTCTGTACTCTTCAACAAGCCTAAATTTCATCTGCAACCCTGAGTAGGCCTCACCTCAAACAAACTTCTGGATAGGCCACACCTTATCGTCATCCTGAATCAATCATTTAAAATGTTAGGAGCAGATTTATGATAGCCGTGCGCCTCATTTGCGCCGCCGTTGCATCACTTTTGTGACTCAGCAGCAGTGCAAAAGATGCACCATGTTGCAAGATTGGCCTCACTTCATCTGCAACAAGATACCGTCCGTTTAAAATGTATATATTTAGGACTGTGTAGGGGGCATGGAGAAGCTGAGGCTTCTGTAGGTGTCAAAGTTGTTGCATACAGTGCTCACCTTCTGCGTACTCCTTCATATGCTAGACTACTTCTGCACAATGAGATATCTAAGCAAAGGAAACACAAGTGATGTGATTGTGTGTTGAGCAAAAAAAATTGCACGTTTTTCAAATACATTACCTGTGTTTCCTAACATTACGAATCACATTGTGTAGATGCCTCACTCAGTCTGTATCTGACACTCTTTCCTTCACTTCCTCTGTCTCCTCTCTCTCTCACTCTCTTTTCATTATTCACCCTTTCCTTATATAGTTTACCGTACTCACTTTCTTTTAGTAGCTTACACAACTTCAATTTAGTTTACTCTTCTATCCTTCTTTTCTGTCACTGAAAGTATCTTCTTTTTTTCTTTCTAAGTAATTTACTCTATTTAAATTTCTTTTTGTCTCTGACTGTCTATCACCGTTTCTTTCTCTTTTTTTTCTGCATGTTTATCTCTAACTTTATTTCTTTGTAAAATTGGATGATTGTCAATCTTTTCCCTTGTCTTTTCTAATTTTTAAATGCATGTTTTAATATTTTTCAAATTTTTGTTGTTTCTTTCACAGATTGAAAGTATAAAAATAACAAGTGACTAAGTTAACGACAATTATAAGGTAAGTGTTTTGTACTCTTTTCGTTACATTTCTATCACATTTAACTTCTATTAGTTCCACTGCTTCATTTCTTTAACCCTCAGTTTCCTGCCTTTGCTACTTCCCTCATTCGTTTCTCTATTACTTACTTACTCTACTCCTTCCACTCCTTTTCTCAGTCCCTCTGTTCTCATAGTTCCTCACTCTTCTTCACTCACTCCGTCTCTATTACTCTCACTGTCTCTGACTGATCACTCTTTCACTACTTGTTCATTATGCTTTCTCCCTGTAGTTCAAGCACACTAAGGGGCATATTATCAACACAGGCAATAAAATTATCGCTGCTTTTATCGGCAGAAAACTGCCGCAAAAGCGGCTTTAGCGGCAGTTTTCTGCCGCAAAAGCGGCTTTAGCAGCAAATTTCTACCGATAAAAGCAGCGATAATTTTATTGCCTATGTTGATAATATGCCCCTATGTTATTTACATTTCTTTGCTGTTTCAATCATTCCTTTTCTGTTACTTCTTCTTTTCTGCTTTCTGTTTTTTCTCTCTGTTATTCCACATGTTTTAATCTTATTTTGAACATTCACTCACATTCTCTAAGAAACTCTTGTTTATTATTCTTCTACTCTCCTTTTTTTCTTTCACTTCCTTATCTATTTTGTTTTTCACAATTATACCCTCTTCCATCGTTTCTTCGGTAAATAGATCTATTAAACAGTATCTCTGGTTTACTCCCTATAGCTGTCTTTCTTTTAACATTACTCTCTGTTTCCTTCCCTTATACTTACTCTTCTTTTTTTTTAATTATTTTTTTTGGTTCGCTTCCGGTTCGCGTACCGGCAAGCGAACCGGGAAGCGAACCAAAAGAAATAGAGGTTGCCAGAGTGCTAAACATTCTAGCAGTTTTTTTTATAAAGGGGAGGTAGTTCTGAAAAGAACTTTTTTTTTATTGTTTTTGTTGTTTTATATTTTTTTTTATTATTTTTCTGAACATTTTGTTACTTTTTTTGTATTTTTTGAACGATTTTATATATTTTTTGGTTTTTTTGGGGGGGGGAACAAAAATGATTCATTATAAAGGGCTCAACAGGAGCAAAAAAAAAAAGATAATTTATTTTCTGGGGCGTTTTGGACAGTTGTGATTGTCAATTGCAGCATTGATTAATTTTACGCTACTCTCCCTGTAGCAAATCAATTTTTCGCAATAAATGCATACAAATTTCACTTCTCCAAACTTCAGCTGAATATTTGGGACCATCTCCCTCGCCTCTGGTCCCGTCAGTGCCTGTTGATGTGATGTACTGGCCACAGGACGGGGGTTATCGAGCAGGTCACGTACTTGCGCAGCACTGTAGTTGTTAGGGTGCCACCTCTCCATATGGCGATGCATCGTATAATTGCCATAACTATATTTTTTATCTGTCCCTCTGGACAGATCATTTTTACATATAAGGCAAGTTACGTAGCGGGCATTCACTTTTTTTTGGCCTCGGGGATATTTAAAAAATTGCCAAATAAAATTCTCTTTCACTCGGGACCTCCTAGGTTCTTCTGGCAAAAAATGCCTCTATTCTTCCTCTTCCTCTTGTTCCTCTTCTTCCTCCTCTTGCTCAACCATAACCTGAGGAGGTGGTCCTCTCTTCCTAAAAGGTGGTGGTGGTGGTGGGGGTGCACAAGCTGAAGCTACAACACTTGCCATCGCTAAGTGATGAAGAAAGGTCTTCCTCTCACAAAGATGAAAGTCAGAGTGAGGAAACAAGGATGGGTTTTCATCATTTGGGAAAAAAAATAGTTCTAAACCAATGAAAAGTGTTATTTTTAGGTCACATGACCTAGCCTTACATCATTAGGAAACTGAAAGTGAAGTGAACCAATGAAAAGTGTTATTTACAGGTCACATGACCTGTTACGCTTACGTTACGCGATCCGCGCCGCGTCCCGGATCGCTTCCGGGAAGCTGCGCTTCGCGCCTCGCTTCGCGCACCGGAGCACTTCCGGGTGCGCTAACGCGGCGCGTCATATGACGCATTACGCGACAACGCGATACGTCGCGCTTACGCGACACGTCACGATGTTGTTTTCTAACACGGCAGTTGCGCAAACGGAACGTTTTTCGGTTCGCGGACCGAGTCGCGGCACCAAATTGAGCTAACGGGAAGCTGCCCGGTTCGCGGACCGGGAGCGAATAAAAAAAAATTATTTAAAAAAATACATAAAAAAATTGTATTAAAAACATATAAAATATATTTTTCGATTTAAAGAAGAATACATTTTAAAGCTTTTGATATTTGCTATTAAAAAACCATTGAAATTCACTGAAAAAACCATAGGTTATAGACCATATATAGTTAGGAATTAGCATTTACAAAACCTTGAAAATTCACTGAAAAAACCATAGGTTATAGACCATATATAGTTAGGAATTAGCATTTACAAAACCTTATTTTACTCACACAAAACCATTGAAATTCCATATATAGTTAGTTGCACTAACTATATATCGCGCACCCGCAATCCACTGCTGATGATGTCATATATTACATCATTCATGACATGGTCAGTGACATCACTGATGACATCACTGATGACATCTCAAATGACTTCACTGATGACATCACTGATGATATCTCATTTGACATCAATGGTCACATCAATGATGATATCATTAATGTGACAATACAATGCATCTCCTCACACTTTAATATAACCTCTGGTACACCCAGTGTTGAATACAGAATATAATTTTTGAAACCATTGACACACCAATACTAGTTACTACATACGCACTCACTGATTCTTACGTCTACACACACATTCACTCATTCACCCATACAATCATTCATACATACAATCACTCATCTTTACAACACTATCATATGCACTCATACACCTATACAGACACTCACACTCTGCCACTCATCCATGGAGTTACTCACACACCTAGTCAGTCCTGTAAAGAATCAATCACACTTCCATTTTCTAATCTATACAGTTAAACATAGAGCACCTTACATTTTCAAACATATACTAACACATACTTACTCTCTTATACAATCATTGATACAAGTACACATTGATCTGCACAGAGTCACACACCTCCCAGCCAGCCACACACACACTCAGTCTCCCATACAAATACTTGGACAATCAATCAATAACCCATATAGTTACTCATATAGCTACTGATCAACACATGCAGCAGTTTACAGAACAACAGACATAATGATGCACAAATTAAGACAGTTTAGTCACTAACCCATGCACTCAGTGAGACACATTTAATCACTCACTCATACAGTCAGTCATGCACCTACTAAATCCTTCGTCCAGACACTTATACATCCACTCATTCTTCAATATGTAAGACATATTTAAACTTTTTCAGAAACATAAAATCACTGGATGTTGTTATCAGTGATGTCATCAGTGATGTCATTTGAGATGTCATCAGTGATGTCATCAGTGATGTCACTGACCATGGCATGAATGATGTAATATGTGACATCATCAGCAGTGGATTGCGGGTGCGCGATATATAGTTAATGCAACTAACTATATATGGAATTTCAATGGTTTTGTGTGAGTAAAATAAGGTTTTGTAAATGCTAATTACTAACTATATATGGTCTATAACCTATGGTTTTTTCAGTGAATATATATATATATATTACCTACTGGCGGTCGCCAGTAGGTAGTTATAGTTAGGACCTAGTTTCCATAGGAAATCCTCAACATTCTATTTGGATTAACTTTGGCCCTGGTGGATGAATCTTTGCGAATTTTTCAAAGAAGATGGCTCGGTCCGCTGCGCTCCTTCCCTGAAAGTTGTGGGGGGATTGGTGAAGTGGGGGCTGAGATAAAAGGGGGGTCCCAAAACGTGTTTTCTCCATGTTATTTTCCATAGGACGTTTAGACACGGCTACAGGTCGAACGGCTGAATGGATTTATAAGAAATTTGGCAAAACTGTAGAGTCCGGCTCGCAGATTACGCTTCTTTTGGAATGGTGTAAATCCGTTCAGTAGTTGCTGAGAAAATTAAAGTTAAAGTCAATTATATATCTATACGCACGCACGGGTGCGCGCACTCAAGCGGCTGCGCGCAAGCGGAATTTTTTTTTGCTGCGTGACGTCTGTTAACGTTCGATTCGAAGGAAATCAGGAAGTGTTGACCGCCATTTTGTCACTGCGAGTAAATATATTGTCATTTCAAAGCGTTGGAACATGGAAAGGGGAGAAGGTAGAGATTGTTTTGCTGCGTAGGTTTTCTCAGGGTGTGCAGTAAGGTCCTTAAAGGCGAAAATATATATATATATATTTTTTTTTTTAAGTTGCGGGGTGCGCGCACTCGGGCGCGCACACCTATTTACAAGAGTGTGAAAATGGAGATAAATCAGAAGTTTGAGTGCTTTGATATAAGGTGGTTCTGAAAAGAGCCCTTGTGTTAATTGAGTTGTTTCTGCATTTATAAGTAAGTACCGATGCAGAGTCTGATGTTGCAGAGGAAGATTTTGTTTCCCTCATCCGTGAAATGAACACCATCTGTCCTATAGATGTCTTGCATGTGGTAACGCAAGTTGCTGTGGTAAATAGAACCCATGCTATAATCTCTGAGGAAAGCAGAAACAGATTTATTAACATGTCTCCTTGCTTTCTCAATTTGTGCACAATGTTGATTGGACCAATTCCATTTCTGTCTTTGGCATATATTGGAATATACCAAGGCAGTTCGAGGAAAAAGTGTCATCAATTGTCTAAAGGTGTCTTTTAGAAGCATTTCCAGACCTACCCCAGTCAATGTGCCTAGATCCTTCCCACCACAGTGCACAATTATAAGGTTTGGTTTTGGGAGATGCATAAAAGTTTTCACCAATGGTATCAATTGGTGACATCTTAATCCTCTTTGCCCAATCCACGTTATCTGCACATTTGGTAAATCAAGATTGGAAATTTGTCTGCTTGCTGCATATTTTCCACTCCAGTGAATATAACTGTGTCCTAAAAGCCAAACCTTCATTTTCAAGGCAGATGCACTCGTACTCCGATGGGTTCTGGAAGAGGAATGGCAGTTAGAAGCTGAAAGTCAGGATAAAAAAATGGATGAGGCTTGGTGTGGTTGAAAAACCAAAAATGATTGGTTGATTCTAATACGTGAAGATTGAAGACTACGTTGCATGTTAATGTTATGTAAAAGAAAAAGTAGTATTGGGTGTGAAAAAAATGACATGTAACAGAGCTGTGGATAGGCAGGTGTTTCTGGAGGGAAAACAGTGTTGTTAGTTTGCTGTAGAACGTTGAGATATGAACTTTTGACCTGTGCCTTCAGCCAGGTGCAGAATGAGGTGTTACCATGGAAACAGCCAGAGATGGCAGTGGGTGATGGGTGACTTTTATGTGACATTGAAAATATTGTGAGGGACAACCAACTGAAATGTAAATTTGAATACAAAATTTAGCGGGAGGAAATATGATTGGCTGAAGAGACATATATGAGTCTGTATTGACTGGATATCTGTGCCATTGAATTTTGGTTGCAGTGATAGCAGCATAATTGAGACTTCCGTCAAACGAATATCTATTTTGTGACTGTCACTGTTGTACATCGTTCAAAGCATTGGTAAAGGTAAGTCTGTAACTGTTTGTTTTGTCATGTACCGTAAAAGAAAGGGTTCACAGGTTTATAGGCCTGTAGGTTCTAGTATGAGTAAATCAGGTCGACAAAAGAAAATATTAAGTTAGTACAGCTGAAGTTACGTGGAACACATGAATACTGTTTCAATATACAATCATTTTAGTTGAGATTATGGATTAAAAGAGAGAACGTGTATATTTGAAATGTTTATTCAGAAATGCACTGTTTTCAAGGCAAGTTTCTTATCTAATACGAGTGCAGACATTGCAAAAAACAAAGTAATCGGTATAGCCACTAGTACATAAAATACAAACGGTATAGTTGATGAAAAATGAATATGGTTTAGCAAAATGAATTATACACTCTTATGAGGAAGTATATTGGGGCAGATTTATGAAGGCCTTGCGCCGCCGGTGCGTCACTTTTAACATAAATAAGGCTCATTATATGTTAATAAATGGATGAAGGTCTCTGGCCTTTCAGTTTAGGAACGATACATGAAAATGCTAGTGGTTAGACAATATGTCTTTATCAATGAGCTCTCTGCATGCGAAGCACTATCACGTTTCTGTTATGGTATTGTGTAAGGGAAAAAAAACGCGCCAAAATCGACAAAATGGCGAGAGGTGCATGTATGTAATGTGTTGGATCGTTCGCAAATCAGTGTTGGGTTCAGAGAGTGAGTCGTTTCTAAGTAAGGGAGTGTTATATCTATGCTTGTTCGTCGTAAACAAAGAGGCACCATGTTCAGACCCCCTCTTTCCCCATTCCATCGGTCGTTCGATCATCACTCAAGTCGTACAAAAACATCTCTCTTATCGAGTCAACGCGTGCAACGTATAGCCTGTCGAGTTGTACACATTTGGTCATACACGCGTGCATTCATATCACCCAAAGTCGTCATGTCCTCAGGGGCAGTCCCCATGGATAATGTATCATTTTACCCCGCGGAACCATGGCTCGTTGCTTAGGTCTTCTCCATATCTTAGTCGATGTTCCGATGTGACCTGCAGTGAGAAGGGGAACAAGAGGGGTTGGGGGCAGCGTTTTAAGACACATCCGCGCGCATAAACCCAAAAAGATTTTTACTTACCGCGTACTCGACCTATCTCCCCGGGGTGCAGTCCCTTCCATCTCGGCGTTTTAGGCCTAGAGGGACTGGTAGGGCGGGGGGCATAATCATTGATGGACTGTACATTGCATAGATCGTCCACGTGTGGTATTGCTGATCTTGTGTGGGGGGGGTCTTCGACACAAAAGGGCAGTCAGTGTAGGGTGGGGTTGAACTCGTGTTCTCCTTCGAGGAGGCGGGCGGTCTACAGTGGTACCGGGTCTGGTTTAGGGACATCTGAAACAATTTCCCTGAGATATGTGGCATACAAGGTAAAACAGAACACCGGGACCTTTATCGATTGCCTTATGTTGCACAAAAGAAAAAAATACACATAACAGACTGGATCATTTACATTTTCACTATTTCTGGGCACTTTGCTTTTTGACCTTTCAGTAACCGACTTGCTTTATTTCGCCTGTATTTTACGTAGATCGGAAACAATGGCTATGTATTCGAACTTACCAATCCAAGAGCTACTATTATATTTGGTTTTCACAAAATCTTTATTCAAAAATGATGACGTACAAATGCAGGCATACAACCACGTAAGTGATGACGCACAAATGCAGGCCTAAAACCACGTGGGCCAGCCACGGAGCAGACTGGGGCTGTACATGAGGGCATATTTATCTGAGGAAAACATAACTGAGTCGGTGGTCATTTTATTTCATCAAGGTACGATAAGTGCAATAGAATCATATCGAAAATTCATTGTGGGCAAGTACCATCAGTGTTGAAAAATCGACCTTTCAATAATACTGTAATTAATGATGCGTCAGAACTTAATATCAATTCATTGTCCGAATGTTCAAGCAATACTCATCCCCTCCCGCCATGTGCTTCAAGAACTGCATCCATATTTCATGATCTCAAGTCTGAGCATCCGGAACACAACGGGGAATTGCGAGTTTCGTTTATACCGGCGCCATTTTGGGTGGGGTCAGGCGGGCCCAAGTATAGTCAAAATGTCTCCACCAACTCGGGGTTGGACCAGAATCTCTTTCGGCAGTCCAGAAGTTCCGTTAAGGGTCAACAGAAGGGACCGGTGACATGAACCATCAATCAAAGAAAAGGGAGGGGCAACAATCTTTCCTACCGGGACATACTGATGTTCCACCGGAACCGATCGAATCAGTAGTCTGCAGGATTTTTGGTCATTCAAACTGAGGCTGGCGTAAGCATGAGAGCGCCAACGTCTCGTGGCTACGCTTTGGTCGTTCTGCGGGCAATCATGGCAGTCCTTTCCCATCGGGGGCGGTCGGAGGCCCGCGGAGGCCGAGGGCCCTCCGCAGCTCTCGTAGAATCTTCAAAGTTGAGGAGAACGCCTCTGGACAGGGGCCCATTTTCTGGTTGACAGGCGACCAGGCCAACTTTTCACGCCAGGCCCATTCCTGCAAAGTCGACCGCCATTTTTAGTAGATCTGCAACCACCGGCAGTCACTGGGTTGCAAGAGCAGATGGACTGCAGCCTGTCGGGCGAAGCATCGTTGCACCGCCACAGTGGACGAGACCCTGCTGGGTGAGTGGAGCGTCGCTGCACCGCAAGAGTGGACGAGTCCTTTACCGGGTGCGTGGAGCGTCACTATACCGCCACAGTGGACGAGTCCTTTGCCGGGTGCGTGGAGCGTCCCTATACCGCCACAGTGGACGAACCCTTTGTCGGGTGCGTGTAGCGTTGAGGGTGCAGCTGAGGGGCCTCCACCTGGGGAGGCGGGAGAGGCTCGTCCGCGCCGCCTCTCCCTCCCAGTGCACCCCACGGCGTCTTGCTGACATTTGTTATGGCCGGACCAGGCGATGAAGAGAGTGGGGGGGTCGGAGGCATATGCAAGACATCCCCCCCTCGTGGCATGCAAGGTGCCGAAAGAGGAAGGGAATGGGAAGACAACTACATCTCGGGTCGGGCCCATGCCTTCTCCGGCCGATGGCGGCCGGCCGCTCTTTGCCACGGCCCCAGGAACGGATCCCTTGGTTCATCCTGGGGACAGGCCTTGGCGCGTGGTGTCGCCTCCGGACTATTCGCGTAATGGTTCTCCACCCCAGGCCGTTGCTGACGGCTTTTGTAGACTTTCTGGCGCTCAAAAACCCTACTAGAAAGCAGCCCAAAAGTAGCCCAACATTGCTACTTTGGGGAAGGAGGGACAGGGACGGCGTCAAGTAGACGGCGAAATGCATTGTGGGTTTGTTGCTGCGGCCGTTTTTCATGTAAAAAGTTGTTTTAATATATTTTTGTTCAAGAATAAAAATGTTTTAACCTGTTATTTTGCTGTCGTGTGGTATATTTCTAATATTTGTCGCTCTGATGTCGTTTCCCCTCCCAAATGTAACATGTGATTGTAATCTACAGCCGGACATTCCGACAGGACATGAGAGCAAAAGGGGGGGGGGTCAGATCTGAAGTTGGGCAGGCGATAAGATCACGTTTTGCTATGTGGGGCCGGGGGGGGTACATCCACGAGACCTAGGTTTATGACATGGGGCTGGGTCGAGAGGCTAGGTGTAGCCGGGTGGGGGGGTGTCATCAGAAGAGAGGAAGGATGTTCCTGGGAGGAAAGCAGGGGTGTCGGTCGGATCTAGGGGTGTGAAGGTCTTAATTAATCACCGCTCCTCTAGTGTGAGGCGAGGTCCAACTGTAGGGAGCAATAAACTGCATCTGTTGGACTAGGTGATGACCTGGGATCAGGCCGGGCAATCGGGCAGGGAGGAAGAGGTTACCAAAAGGGCCTGCTCTATGAATGAGATGAAAAGGGTGTGGGGGGTTCCGCACGGGATGTGGCTCGGAAGCAGGAGGTGCGTTTTAGGGCCCAAGTAGGAGAGGCCGGGGGCTGTCGGGGCGCGGGGGGGAGAGAGAAAGAGAGATGTAGGCTATTGGCATTGATCAGAGAGGAAATGGCACACAAAATGGCTGCTATCTATGTTCGTGATGGGGCCTAAAAGGGGGAAAGATGGCGGGGCCACTGTGCCGTGACTTTCGCTTTAACTCCAACAGTGGTGAGGGTGAACACAAATGAACGCCGCTTATGTACATATACATTTTCATTTTCCACACCACATGAAACCTGCGTCAGGTTTCATATAGGCGTTTTGTTGCAGGGTGGGCATTCATTTGCATGAAAGCCCTGTAAAACTAACACAGTGAAATTTAGAAGAATTCACTGAGTCAGCTTTATAGCATTGCTGAATCAAATCCTTACGCCTGTTTGAAACAGGCATAAGGAGTGATGCACCATGCAATGTGTGGCTTGCTCCTGTGCATTGCAGTAGACATGTCGAGCTTACAACGTGATTCCTGCAATGTGCTGCTTTTGCGGCACAGATGCGTGACGCATCTGTGTTGTTTTTGCTCAATGGTGCTCCACATTGTAAATGCGGCACACCATGGGTGGCAGAGCAGCTGTGCACATTAACTGGTGCATCTCTGGGGATGCGCCAGTTAACATAAATCTGCCCCTTTACATTTAAGTATGAGCAGGGGACACAGAGTTGGTGAGGCTTATCCAAGGTTAAAAAGAGATGAGTCCTGTTCACTGACAAGTTGGACATAGGCCTCACCTCCTCAGCATCGCTGGACATGGCTAAACAATAGCTGCAAAATGTTACTCTTGTTAAACAATTTTACTATTATAGTCTCTGAGATTTGTCTCTTACTCTGCAACATTTCATTGTTGTTCTCTTTCTTTAAAGATAACGACAAAATCAACCATGAGTGATAATGAGCAATCCGTTGATCTCGATCTTATCGTTGAACTTGTCATTGAAACGTCAGTGGAAGTAGATCCCTTAGATGATTTAAATCCTGAGGATGATGAAGAACATGATGAGGATGCCGATTTGTCAGAATTGTATGACATAGGGTGGGAAGCTGACGTGCTTCAGCCTATGGAACTATAAACATTTATTTTTAAAATTTATTGGAAATAAAAAGTAAAAATGTAAACCGTTTCATTTAAAATTAAACATAACTTGAAAAACAGGTTATGTGTAGTGTCTTTAATAAAATAGTCAAATATGCTCATAAAAATATTTCTAAACCAATGAAAAGTTTTATTAACAAGTCACATGACCTGTTATGCTTACGTTACGCGCTCCGCGCCGCGCCCCAGATTGCTTCCTGGAAGCTGCGCTTCGCGCCTCGGAGCACTTCCGGGTGCGCTAACGCGGCGTGTCACATGACGCATTATGCAACAACGCGATACGTCGTTGGGGCTCCACCGGAACTGATTGAGTTGGTAGTCTACAGTGTTTCTGGAAGTTTCAGACTGAAGCTGGCGTCAGCATGAGAGCACCCCTTGGCTACGTCGTGGTCATTCTGCGAGCAATCATGGCAGAAGCTCCCCACCGGAACTCTGCGGGAGTCGGGGGCCCCAGTGACTCTTGTAGAATCTTCAAGGCTGATGGGACGCTTTTGGGAATGGGGCCCATGCCGTAGCAGTGAAGCGTCCGAGTTCCAGGGTTGTCCAGAGCCATCCTTGCAGGCCAGGCCCAAGTCTGTGGAGCCGACCGCCATTTCCTGAGCTCCGTGGCAGTCGCCTGTCGCTGTACCGCAAGAGTGGGTGCAATTCAGCCGGATGGCGGGTGAGACGCTGTAATAGCAAGAGCAGGCGTAATTGAGCTGGCCGAGCGAGGCAATGTGCCGCAGGAGCGGGCGCAACTCATCTTGTCGAGTGAGGCGCTGGGGTGCAGCTGAGAAACCTCCACCTGGGGAGGTGGGGGAGGCTCGTTCGCGCCGCCTCTCCCTTCCAGTGCACCCCACGCCGTCTACTGGCGCAGGTATATGTGATGGTTGGACCAGGGCACCGCAGGACGTGTCTTCAGGTCAAACGGATTGTGGGACAAGGTCCAGAATGGAAAAGTCACCAAAAGGCTAAAAGTTCCACCGGACCCCGGGAGCCGGCCGCCTATGTCGAGTGAAGTGCTGGGGTGCAGCTGAGAAACCTCCACCTGGGGAGGTGGGGGAGGCTCGTTGGCGCCGCCTCTCCCTTCCAGTGCACCCCACGCCGTCTCCTGGCGCAGGTATATGTGATGGTTGGACCAGGGCACCGCAGGACGTGTCTTCAGGTCAAACGGATTGTGGGACAAGGTCCAGAATGGAAAAGTCACCAAAAGGCTAAAAGTTCCGCCGGACCCCGGGAGCCGGCCGCCTATGTCGAGTGAAGTGCTGGGGTGCAGCTGAGAAACCTCCACCTGGGGAGGTGGGGGAGGTTCGTTCGCGCCGCCTCTCCCTTCCAGTGCACCCCACGCCGTCTCCTGGCGCAGGTATATGTGATGGTTGGACCAGGGCACCGCAGGACGTGTCTTTAGGGGTGTAGCTGAGAAACCTCCACCTGGGGAGGTGGGGGAGGCTCGTTCGCGCCGCCTCTCCCTTCCAGTGCACCCCACGCCATCTCCTGGCGCAGGTATATGTGATGGTTGGACCAGGGCACCGCAGGATGTGTCTTTAGGTCAAACCCTCAAGTATGGCACCCAATATCCAGGACTTATGCCATTTGTGGATGGCAGTGACATCGAAGAATCTCAGGGACCAAGCATATCCAGAGTCCTCCCCGGGGTATTTGCACAATGGTCCTCCACCCCTAGGCCGCCAGCTATGCTACCTTGACAGGAACAGTGTCATGCATTTGGATCGATGTTGCAGCAGGCTGCCATGTAAATAGTTATTTAATGAAACGTTTTACCCTGTTACTTTGTTGGTGTGTTGTATATATTTATAATATTTGCATAGGGTTTGTCGTTATTTTGGGCGGGGTGGGCGGCGGAGCAAATTCACTGAAAAAACCATAGGTTATAGACCATATATAGTTAGGAATTAGCATTTAGAAAACCTTGAAAATTCACTGAAAAAACCATAGCTTATAGACCATATATAGTTAAATATCTCAAGTCCATCTGTGCACTCGATGGAGATACAGGTCGTCGATCAGAAAGTGTGCTGGCCACCTCTAATGGTAATAGCGTGGCCAGAGCTTTTGTCGATGCCTCTGCAAATTGCACAGGGTGCATTTGTTTGACATGCCGCACCATGGTATGTATGGAAAAGGAATATTTTTTTGTTGGATTTCCTCTTGAGAGAAGCGAGTCACATATCGTGCAGGTTACTTTTGGTGCATTTACTTTCTTTTGATCTTCAGGATAAGTGAAAAATTGCCAGATTAAAGATTCTTTTTTTCTTCTTAAAGGTAGTCGATCATTTTGTTCAGATTCGGAAGATGAATGAGATACGGTAGCCATTTCACCAAAGTCTTCCGAAAAATGTAGGACGTTGTTCTCTCTTGAGAGTAGAAAAGATAATGAGAGAAGTGGGTGGAGTGCTGCGTGTAAATTCCAGAATAGAAACTAGTAAGAACCAATTTGAAGTGTTGTTTTCATGTTGCAGCAGGCTGCCATGTAAATAGTTATTTAATAAAACGTTTTACCCTGTTACTTTGCTGGTGTGTTGTATTTATTTATAATATTTGCATAGGGTTTGTCGTTATTTTGGGCGGGGTGGGCGGCGGCGCCGAGCTATGTTGCAGCCATCATGGCGTCGAGCTCGGTTTCTCTCACTAGTTTCATATTTCTCATGAGAGGTTGTTCCAAATGTTTCTATTTTAGCGAGGTCAAAAAGAGATCCTATTAGTGGCCTACTGATTTTGCTCGATTCCTTTTGTTTTCTCTAACGATTTTTATTTTAAAGTTTGCTAGCACGATACAGCGGCTAGTTCACATTTTATATATATGTCTTTTTTATTAGGGGTGTCCTCCGGTGGAGTCGGACGATCTACCTCTAATAAACGGTAAGTGTTCCTCTGAAGGAATGCGTCTTGAAAGTGGCTGACTGTAATGTATGATATTTCACTCAGTGACTTTCAGGCCCATGCTGTTTCAAAACTGTGCATGTGTTTGAAGCAGGCGTAGGTATTGACGCAGCATAGAAACTACTAAGAACCAATTGGAAGTGTTGTTTTCAAGTCATATGACTTCACATGCGCGTCTCAGGACGTGTACGCGGTGATAGTATCTGGTCACGTACGCCATTTGGAAGTAGCGGTCTAATTCAGCGAAGTTTCAAAACGTGAAAGGGAGTAAATCCAAACACATCCGGATTTAATATATCTTCTGAGCTCGATTCAAGCATACAATTGTTAAAGTATAAAACCTTTAATATCTTTTTTAAAAAATACCAACGTGTGTACATTCGGTCACGCACGAAAGTTTAAAAAGACATTCGGCTCCATTTAATGAAAATTTTCATAATAATAAAAAAGAAGACTAGGTTTAGTGTCTTTGACGTAGTATAAGTTCTTTGATGGGTCTATGAAGAAATTTAATAAGTTGCAATTGTAAAGTTTTCACGAAATATATAGGCGGGTGCGCGCACACGGTCGCGCACGAACAAAAGCCAAAAAAGCGGAGATAAACCCCCTTTATAATATGCTCCTGGAGCTCTTTTTGGTAGAATGAGTTAGTTTTGAAAAGAACTTTTTTTTTTAAACAAGTTTTATGTTGTTTTTGATTTTTTAAACTTGCAACAACATTTTCATGTGTGACACAGGATCGAAATGAAATGAAGAAATTTATCTTTTCTCGGGGCATTTATGACTCTCAATTTTTAGTTTAGTAAGAATGAGGCTCTGCTCTCCGTACAGAAGAATTTCTCCACACTCGTTGCATTTCATGTGCACCTTTGCAAGATATGGTCTCAAGTCCATCACAGCACTCGATGGAGATACAGGTCGTCCACCAGAAGATGTGCTGGCCACCTCTGATGGTAATAGCGTGGCCAGGGCTCTTGTCGATGCCTTTGCAAATTCAACAGGGTGCACTTGTTTGACATGCCGCACCATGGTATGTATGGAAAAGGAATATTTTTTTCTTGGATTTCCTCTTGAGAGAACCGAATTGCATATCGTGCAGGTAACTTTTGGCGCATTTACTTTCTTTTGTTCTTCAGGATAAGTGAAAAATTGCCAAATAAAAGATTCATTTTTTCTTTTTAAAGGTAGTCGCTCATTTCCTTCAGATTCGGAAGATGAATGCGGGGCGGCAGCCATTTCAGCAAAGTCTTCCGAAGGGTGTTGAACATTGTTCTCTTTTGAGAGTAGAAAAGATAGTGAGAGAAGTGGGTGGAGTGCTCCGTGTAAATTGCAGAATAGAAACTACTAAGAACCAAATGGAAGTGTTGTTTTCAAGTCACATGACTTCACATGCGCGTCTCAGGACGTGTACGCGGTGATAGTATCTGGTCACGTACGCCATTTGGAAGTAGCGGTCTAATTCAGCGAAGTTTCAAAACGTGAAAAGGAGTAAATCCAAACACATCCGGATTTAATATATCTTCTGAGCTCGATTCAAGCATACAATTGTTAAAGTATAAAACCTTTTATAATTGTTTTTTTTAAATAACAAGGTGTGTACATTCGGTCACGCACAAAAGTTTATAAAGACATTCGGCTACATTTAATGAAAATTTTCATAATATTAAAAAAGAAGCCTAGGTTTAGTCTCTTTGACGTAGTATAAGTTCTTTGATGGGTCTATGAAGAAATTCAATAAGTTCAGATTGCAAAGTTTTCACGAAATATATAGGCGGGTGCGCGCAGTCGGTCACGCACGAAAGCCTGGAAATGCGCTATCCATTTTATTGAGAACTGTTGCCGAGAGTGCGCACACCGGGTCGCGCACGAAAGTTTAGAAAGGCTATTTTTATTTACAGACAAATTTTAATGCGTTAAAAAAAAGGCAAGGTACAGACTTTCTAATTCTGTATCGCTTTACAAGGAGTCTCTATGCAACTTGAACAGTGAAGAAAACGGCTTGTTTCCGAAAAAAAGATTTCCAGAACTTTATTGACAAAAGTATAGGTTGTATACATGAGATATTTCTGAATTAGCATTTTAAAAACCAATGAAATTCACTGAAAAAACCATAGGTTTTACACACGTTATAGTTAGGAAGTAGCATTTACAAAACCTATGAAATTCACTGAAAAAACCATAGGTTTGACACCAGTTATAGTTAGCTGGAAATTTTACTGATATAAAACCAATGAAATTCCACGTTATAGTTAGTTGGACTCACTATAACTTGCGCGTGTAATGCACTGCTGATGACGTCACATATTACATCACTCATGACATCACTGATGACACCATCCTTGTGACACAGGGACAGACCTCCTTTCACTGTAATCTAACCCTTGAAACGCATATTCAAAAATAGAAACTAAAATGTTAAAAAAATGGAGATACCCATACCAGTTACAACAACCAATTCAATAATTCCACGATCTATATACACATGCACTAATTCACCAACAGTTCTATATAGTCACTCATACATATATTCACTAATCATATGTAGTGATACACCTACACATCCTGTTACACACCGACAGTCATCCAAAAGTCATTCACACACATACTCACACATGCAAATAAACTATTGAACATCCATTTATTTGCATAAACAGCTATACACACACTACCACTTTACTTCTAAGGAAACGTACACATACTTACTCTCTTAAAAAATCACTTATAGAAACACATACTAATTTAAAGAGGAACTCTTACAATCCCTCACTCTCACATATAGTCACTTATATATATACATCAATATTCACATATACTACATTAAAACATATGTAGTTACTGATAAAGACACTAATAAGACAGTCATTCACTCACTAACACAGACATATGCACACTAATCCACCCATACAGTCCTGCACATATGCTGTCTTCAAAACACATACAAACAGAGACTCAGTCATTCATGCATCTATGTGTTACGTAATGCCCCCACCAAACCATACAGACACTCATACTGATACTAAAAAAAACATCTAATAACCTAAATACATACACATGTACCTACTCATCAACCCATGCAGCCACATATACACAAAGTGAAACACTAATACATATATTTAAATATTTAAGCATTACTCAGTAATATATGTATTCACTAAGATATTCAATAATATATACATATATAACACATATTTATTTTTCAGAAAGACACACATTCACTGGATGGTGTCATCAGTGATGTCATGAGTGATGTAATATGTGATGTCATCAGCAGTGCATTACACGCGCAAGTTATAGTGAGTCCAACTAACTATAACGTGGAATTTCATTGGTTTTATATCAGTATAATTTCCAGCTAACTATAACTGGTGTCAAACCTATGGTTTTTTCAGTGAATTTTATAGGTTTTGTAAATGCTACTTCCTAACTATAACGTGTGTAAAACCTATGGTTTTTTCAGTGAATATATATGTATATGTATATATATATATATATATGTATGTATGTATATATATATTCACTGAAAAAACCATAGGTTATAGACCATATATAGTTAGGAATTAGCATTTAAAAAACCTTATTTTACTCACACAAAACCATTGAAATTCCATATATAGTTAGTTGTACTAACTATATATCGCGCACCCGCAATCCACTGCTGATCATGTCACATATTACATCATTCATGACATGGTCAGTGACATCACTGATGACATCACTGATGACATCTCAAATGACATCACTGATGACATCACTGATGACATCTCAAATGACATCACTGATGACATCTCAAATGACATCACTGATGACATCTCATTTGACATTACTGATCACATCACTGATGACATCATTCATGTGATAATACGATGAACCTCTTCAGACTCTAATATAACCTTAGATACACTCAGTGTAAACACAGACTCACAGATTGTCACTCATCCATGAAGTTACACACACACCTAGTCAGTCATGCAAACAATCAATCACACCTCCATTTTACACACACACCTAGTCAGTCATGCAAACAATCAATCACACCTCCATTTTCCCAACTATACAGTTATACACACCTTACTTATTCAAACATATACTAAAACATATTTACTCTCTTATACATTCCTGGATACAAGTTCACAATGATGCATACAGCCACTCACACATTCACTGGCTCTTATGCACAGTTATTTATATATGTCAAGTCTCACATGTACTGTGTTTTACATATGTACTTACTTTGACATGTAGCACTGAGATATCCATTCACTCACCAATACACTGATGCACACAGTCAACCGCCCATACAGCTGTTTCCACATGCACTTTTGAACCCATACATCTAGTGAATCAACTGCTCACACATCTATGCACAGAGTCATACACCTCCCAGCCACCCAAACACACACTCAGTCTCCCATACAAATACTTGGGCAACCAATGAATAACCCATATAGTTACTCATATAGCTACTGAACAACACATGCAGCAGTTTTCAGAACAACAGACATAATGATGCACAAATTAAGACAGTTTAGTCACTAACCCATGCACTCAGTGAGACACATTTAATCACTCACTCATACAGTCAGTCATGCACCTACTAAATCCTTCATCCAGACACTTATACATCCACTCATTCTTAAATATGTAAGACATATTTTAACTTTACAGAAAAATACAGTCACTGGATGTTGTCATCAGTGATGTCATTTGAGATGTCATCAGTGATGTCATCAGTGATGTCATTTGAGATGTCATCAGTGATGTCATCAGTGATGTCACTGACCATGTCATGAATGATGTAATATGTGACATGATCAGCAGTGGATTGCGGGTGCGCGATATATAGTTAGTACAACTAACTATATATGGAATTTCAATGGTTTTGTGTGAGTAAAATAAGGTTTTTTAAATGCTAATTCCTAACTATATATGGTCTATAACCTATGGTTTTTTCAGTGAATTTTCAAGGTTTTGTAAATGCTAATTCCTAACTATATATGGTCTATAACCTATGGTTTTTTCAGTGAATATGGATTAACAGTATTCTGATGCAGTGTCATCCCGAACAAATTATCAAGTTCACACTCAGTTCATGAACAGCGTTACATGAAATGTTATGTCGCTTCAAGTTTAAGTTCACACTGTAAACACTTGAGTTGTTCTTAGATTATTGTGGTAACTGGGTTACATACTTATCTGTTTAAACAAACCTATTCAAATATGGCCGCCGCAATGTGGTTAAACATACTTCTGTGTGGACGAGTAGTCCTACCTTTATGTTATGTTATTTTGTTTACTTTAAAACGCGTGAAAGAAAAAACACTGTTACCCGTGACCAAAGTGCGGCTGCACCGAAACGCGTCGGGTGTTTTCTGGCATCCTGTGTGAATAAATAAACTTCACGCTTTATGGACTTGGGCTCGAGCTGACTTCTTTCCTAACCGACTGAGCAGCAGTGAGATTAATAGGGGGTCGCCTCCCCGCTCGAGCTCGCCGCCGCAAGTAGGCTGGGGGACTGGCGAACTTTGTTGACATAAATTCATCCTTTTGGAACATCCCCCTGCCCGCCCGTGAACTGTGGATTGTTGAACTTATCCGACACGTGATACTGACACCGACGTCTATCAGGCAAGCAACTGCTTCCCCGTTCTTTTACGGGTCCCTGACCGGCCGGCTGGCTGACATCGGCGGGCTTGCAAGCAGTGCCCTGACGCGGAGGTGCAGTTTGGAGACGTGAGTACTTTCAACTTAAGCAGCGGGAAGGCGGAACCAGCACAGAAGCGGCCGCTGCCGTGACTGAGGATAAGCGTGTGACAGCTTGATTGAGGGCTGTGTAATCTCACGGACGGTGGGATTACAACAAACAAACATGGATTTGCCGAATCGACAGGCTTCACGACGGGAAGCAGCGGAGACGCTGTTTGTCCCGTTATCAGGAGATTCAGCTATGAGTACAGCGAGTGGCACCATGGCTCGCGATAAGAATACCAAAAAAGAGCTTTGGGACAGGCTATGGAAGAGCGCGAAGCTGGAACAGGTGAAGTGGTGGGAGGCCACCACTTTGCAAAAATACGTGGACTGTAAACGGGTACCTCGAGGCTTGCGCATATTCATCACCCCCACGTTTGCTGACCCGGACCCTGAGCTAATAGAGGAATGGGTAGAGAACAATCACCACTGCTCCACAATCATGTTAAAATTACTTATCAAATACGCCGAGAAAGACACGGTGAGACTGTCAGAGGAGATTGAACAAATAATTGAACAACTGAAGGGTCACTATACTGACAGTGAGTTTGAAACTGAGATGAAGAAGCTGACGACAAGACTACAAAAAGCTGAAGACGAAATTAAATTAAAGAAACAAAGTAAGTTCCACCGCGACCAATTGGACTATGAGAGGGGCCAGATATTTACCTTTGGTAAAAAGTTTGACCATTTAAGAGAATTGAATAAGACAATATTGAATGCACCCGAAAAACAACAACCAAACCAAACTGCTGTAAATGGCGAAAATACTGATACAAACATGGTCGTTGAGAATGGGACAACGCCTTCAACCAGTGGTGGGATAACAACCACTGAAGGAGTAAAAAACAATATTTTAATAGAGTTCTCTCTCATGGCGCAAGGGAGACAAGGGCCTGTCAGCCCCAGCCCCAGATCTGTGGATTCACCAAATCAAGGTCGTGGAAGAGGCGCCAGAGGCGGCGGCAAAAAAGGCGCCAAAAGACAGGGATTGATCGATGCCTTCGTGGGAGTTACAACAAGAGGCAAGACGGCCAAAAAATGAAGAACACCAACACAGTGGTAAATCTTTCTAATTTAATTTTATCGTTTGACCAAATTGAAGTTCTTTCATTGGGATTGACATTTTGCCCATCCAGCCGTTTTAACTATGTGGACGGGAGGATTGATTTATTTCACTTTATACGAAAGTTGAAATTAAAGAAATGGTTTTGTAACAGAAAACCCTCTGGAGTGGCAACCTTAAGGGAGGATACTGGAGTTGCCATTGGTGATATTAGCCTTTTAAAAACTATGCATTGTTTGGGCTCTGAAACTGATGACACACCAAGTACTCTAGAATGTCTGTCTGATGAAGAACTGAACTATGACTATCCCAGTGGCAGTGGGTTTAAGTCAAAGTCTAGGTTTCTTCCACAAATTCATTGTGACAGTATTGATGTATTTGAAAAGGGTGTAATCACTGAATTTAAAAGGATAAACAAAATGCATAAATCTGATCATGACAATTTAACTAGACAACAGAGGAAGGCCTTGGTTGAACTGAAAAACAATAGGAGTATTGTAATAAAAATGTCTGACAAAGGCGGTAATGTTGTGGTATGGCCAATTGAAATGTACCTCGAGGAGGGTAAAAAACAGCTTGATGATCGTTCAAACTATGCAATTAGTTCTAAAAACCTCTACGAAAAGAACGGCTTGGAGTATCAGAAACAATTGTTGATATGGAAACAAGACAAGCTAATATCTGAAGAGGAATACAAATTTCTTAAATGTGATCACCCGAAACTTGCGGTTTTATACCTTCTACCCAAGTTACACAAAAATGCGAAAGTACCCCCTGGGAGACCCATTGTATCTGCGATTGGCAGCACATATGAAAGTACATCTAAATACATAGATCACTTTTTGAGGCCATATGTGGAACAACTCCCATCATATCTCCAGGACACACGAGACTTTTTGAAAATAATTGAACCCATACAGTGGGTGGACGACATGTGGCTTATGACATTAGATGTCAATAGCCTTTATACATGTATACCCCACAATCTAGGTGTGGAGGCTAACCAACATTTTTTGAAAAGCCGTGATGTCAAGTATTTGATGCACACTAACATGCTTGTGAAAATGATGTATGCCTGTCTTACCAGCAACTACTTCCTGTTTGATCACGTGGTCTATTGCCAGGCCAGGGGGACTGCGATGGGAACCTGCTTCGCCCCCAGCTACGCGGGTCTATACCTGGGCTGGTGGGAGGAGCAGGTGGCGAGTAAGATCACAGCCTTTACCCAGAACGTAGTCCTCTGGGCCAGATACATAGACGACGTGTTTTGTTTGTGGAGAGGCAGTAAGGAAGCGGCTGCACAATTTGTCACCGAACTGAATCAGAATGACTGCAATTTAACATTTACCAGTACCATTGACAAAAAATCCATTGAATTTTTAGATGTACTAGTGTCAGTTGATAACGGGAAGCTTAGTAGCAGGTTATATCGCAAACCGACGGCGGGCAATAGCCTGCTGCATGCGTCGAGTTGCCACCCGAAAAATTTGATCTGCAGTATACCATTCGGTGAACTATTGCGTGCTAAGAGAAACTGTAGCACAAACTCGGAGTTCAATGAGGAAATTTTGGTAATGAAGGAACGGTTCAGGGAGCGGGGCTATTCATCTAAAGTGGTTGAACAGGCTTGCAACAAAGTGAGAGGCATAGAGAGGAAGGAACTTCTCACCCCAAAACCGACAGGTGACAGTGAAGAAGAACTGATCAGATTCATTACTACATACTCTGACCAGACATGGCAGGTCAGGAAGAGTCTCAATAAATACTGGCATGTACTTCAGCTAGATGACACATTAAAGCAGGTTGTAGGGAAACAACCGATGATCACTTTTAGAAAATGTCCAGCTCTGAAAGACATGCTTTGCAGCAATATGGTAATTGACAGGAAGGAGAACAAAGCAATTAAAGGTTTCTTCACTTGCCAATCGTGTAAAGCCTGCAAGAACAGTGTTAACATGAAAGAAATCACACTATCTAGTAATGGCAAAATTTTCAATATTGAGAAACACCTCACATGCAAGTCAGACTTTTGTGTCTATGCATTGCAATGCCCATGTCCTTTGACATATATTGGCAGCACCAAGCACCCTGTGAAAAAACGGGTACTAGAACATATGAGGGCTATTACACATGAGGACAAGAACTACCCTATTGCAAAACACTTTAAGGATGTTCATGAGAAGAAACTAAGTTTACTGAAATTTTGTGCCCTAGATAGGATCCCGCCATCAGAACGGGGTGGTGATAGATTGAGACAATTAAGACGACTTGAATCAAGGTTCATAATTAAATATGACACTGTACATCCTTTGGGGTTGAATAAGGATGAGGAGCTATCTGTCCATCTAGCTTAAATAATTCCACAAAACTTGAACTCAGTAACTGAATCATGTAGAGATTTTGTGAACCTGTCTATGTACTTGTTTTTTAAAACAAATTGTGTGTATTTTAAAGTGATTACATATTTTATGTTTGTAGGAGACTCACATGTCGCCACGTTATAAGGATGGGAAACCACTGGCTGCTGAATTAATTGGACTGATTCAAGATAATGTACCCAACTTTACCTCATATTATTTGGAACTATGAACCATTAGATTGCCCACTTGGGCGGGACTTTGTGCGAACTAATTTACAGTGACTATGTATTTTCATTTAATTTAAATAGCCCACATGGGCATGATTGAAATGTGAGATACAAATCACATTCTGAGTATGAAAGCCCACTGGGGCGTGATGGATTAACAGTATTCTGATGCAGTGTCATCCCGAACGAATTATCAAGTTCACACTCAGTTCATGAACAGCGTTACATGAAATGTTATGTCGCTTCAAGTTTAAGTTCACACTGTAAACACTTGAGTTGTTCTTAGATTATTGTGGTAACTGGGTTACATACTTATCTGTTTAAACAAACCTATTCAAATATGGCCGCCGCAATGTGGTTAAACATACTTCTGTGTGGACGAGTAGTCCTACCTTTATGTTATGTTATTTTGTTTACTTTAAAACGCGTGAAAGAAAAAACACTGTTACCCATGACCAAGGTGCGGCTGCACCGAAACGCGTCGGGTGTTTTCTGGCATCCTGTGTGAATAAATAAACTTCACGCTTTATGGACTTGGGCTCGAGCTGACTTCTTTCCTAACCGACTGAGCAGCAGTGAGATTAATAGGGGGTCGCCTCCCCGCTCGAGCTCGCCGCCGCAAGTAGGCTGGGGGACTGGCGAACTTTGTTGACATATATATATATATATATATAACATTTCTATGGCAAAATGAAACCCCTTATTTTGTTCCTTTTCAAATTAAATGTATTAAGTGTTACCACTTTATTCCAATCAAGATGACTTCAGGTGTGCCATACTTTTGTCATAAGTAAGACTGTTAGCGTTCTAGTTGTTCTTTAAAACACTCTGGGACATTCTGTCACTGGGCTATAGTTGGGCTACATCTGGCTGATATTTGGGCTACATTTGTTTTTTTTTGTCTCTGGCGGCCATCATTGGGCTTCATTGGGCTTCATTGGGCTACATTGGGCTACATTTGGGCTCCAACATATATATAGCCCAATGTAGCCCAATATATATTTTTCAAAGTTAATTTTTGTAAAAACCACTGGAGCATATATCTTGAGACATAGCAAAGGCACATCGGGCTACCAGTCCCTACAATTTTGCCAAGTTTCGTGGAATCCATTCAGCCGTTCGAGCTAAAAGTGAGTCCAACCGCCCTATGGAAAACTCAATGTTAAAAACACGTTTTGGGACCCCCCTTTTTTCTCGGCCCCCGCTTGACGAAACCCCCCCAAATTTTCAGGGGCTGCTCAGAAACAAAATGTTCCATTTTCCAGAAAATTCCAGCCAATTCCGTCCTCAAGCGCCAAAGTTATTCAACAAGGAATTTTCAAAAATCCCATAGGAAAAAAATCCTAACTATATATACCTACTGGCGACCGCCAGTAGGTAATATATATATATATTATATATATATATATATATATATATACAACATTTCTATGGCAAAATGAAACCCCTTATTTTGTTCCTTTTCAAATTAAATGTATTAAGTGTTACCACTTCATTCCAATCAAGATGACTTCAGGTGTGCCATACTTTTGTCATAAGTAAGACTGTTAGCGTTCTAGTTGTTCTGTAAAATACTCTGGGACATTCTGTCACTGGGCTATAGTTGGGCTACATCTGGCTGATATTTGGGCTACATTTGTTTTTTTTTGTCTCTGGCGGCCATCTTTGGGCTACATTGGGCTTCATTGGGCTTCATTGGGCTACATTGGGCTACATTTGGGCTCCAACATATATATAGCCCAATGTAGCCCAATATATATTTTTCAAAGTTAATTTTCGTAAAAACCACTGGAGCATATATCTTGAGACATAGCAAAGGCACATCGGGCTACCAGTCCCTACAATTTTGCCAAGTTTCGTGGAAATCCATTCAGCCGTTCGAGCTAAAAGTGAGTCCAACCGCCCTATGGAAAACTCAATGTTAGAAACACGTTTTGGGACCCCCCTTTTTTCTCGGCCCCCACTTGACGAAACCCCCCCAAATTTTCAGGGGCTGCTCAGTAAACAAAATGTTCCATTTTCCAGAAAATTTCAGCCAATTCCATCCTCAAACGCCAAAGTTATTCAACATAGAATTTTCTAAAATCCCATAGGAAAAAAATCCTAACTATATATACCTACTGGCGACCGCCAGTAGGTAATATATGTATGTATATATATATATATATATATATATATATATATATATATATATATATATATATATATATATATATATATATGTATTACCTACTGGCGGTCGCCAGTAGGTAGTTATAGTTAGGACCTAGCTACCATAGGAAATCCGCAACATTCTATTGGGAATAACTGTGGTGCCGGTTGAGGAATTTGCGTGTAATTTTCCAAAACTTTGGCCAGCTCCGCTCCGCTCCGCTCCTTCCCTGAAAGATTCGGGTGGATTCGTGAAGTGGGGGGCTGAGAAAGAAGGGAGGTCCCAAAACGTGTTTTCCCCATGTTAATTTCCATAGGACAGTCTGACAAGTCTACAGCCCAAACGGCTGAACGGAATTATGAGAAATTTGGCAAAATTGTAGGGACTGGTATGCAGATGTGCCTTTGCTATATTTGGTGAAAAATGCTCCAGTGGTTTTTATGAAAATTAACTTCAAAAACACATATATATATCTATAGGCGCGCTACGAGCGCTCACCGGTGCACATACCGGGGAGCGCACCCGGCATGCTACGGGAGTGTGCGAGCGGAAAGCTGATCGGCTGTCGGGTGTCTGTCAACATTCTAAACAGTCCGGAGAGTCCGCCATCTTGTGTCTCAGTAGAATCGAGACACAAGAGGTGAAAAAGAAAGGGGGAAATAATTAAAAGGGGGCATGACTAGACACCCCCTGACCCCCTAAGTTTTCTGAGGGGGGCCTAGAAGGACCCTGAAGGGCAAAAAAACTTTTTTTTTTAAAGCGCTGGGTGCGTTCCCAGATGTGCTCTCCGGTACGCGCACCCTGAGCGCACCACGGGGAAAAATAGTGCAAGAAAATAGAGTAAAAAAATCATTTTGAGTGCTTAGAAGTAGGGTAGCTCTGAAAAGAGCTGTTGTGTTATGTGGGTGTTTTCTGTACCTACAAGTAGGTACCAATGCAGAGTCTTATATTCAAGAGGAAAACTCTATTCCCCTCATCTGTAAAATGCACACCATCTCTCCTAAAGATACCTTGCATGTTGTAACGCAAGTTGTTGTGGTACATGGAACCCATACCATAGTCTCTGAGAAAAGCAGAAACAGATTTATTGACATGTTTCCTTGCTTTCTCAATCTGTGGACAAAATTGGTTGGACCAGTTCCATTTTTGCCTTTGGCATATATTAGAAAATACCAAGGCAGTTTTTGGAAAAAGTGACATCAATTGCCAAAAGATGTCCTTTAAAAGCATTTCCAGACCTACCCCAGTCAAAGTGCCTAGGTAATTTCCACCACAGTGCACAATTATAAGGTCAGGGTGTGGAAGATGCATAAAGGATTTTACCAATGGTATCAATTGGTGGCATCTTAATCCTCTCTGTCCAATCCACACAATGTCCACATTTGGAAAATCAAGGTTGTAAATTCCTCTGTTGCTTGCAAATTCTTCACTCCAGAAGATAAAGCTATGACCCACAAACCAGACTTTCGGCATCTTGAGTGTAGATGTGCTTCTATTCAGATGAGTTGTGGAAATGAAATGGCAGTTTGATTATGATAAAAAGTGGGTGAGATTCAGTGCACTTGAAAAAACAAAAATTATTGGTGCTTTCTTACAAATCTCCACTGAAAATTAGGGTGCATGCTTTTTTTTTTAAAGAAGTTATTTCAATGGTTGAGAAAAAGTCATTTAAAGAAACATTGCATTTGATTAGCTAGTACATTGAGAGGTCAAACATCCTTGATGGATTCTTTTGCAACATAGTATGATGAACGTCTGAACTGTGTGCTGGGTTAGGAGGGAGTTACCATGGTTACAGGGAAATGAGCACTGGGGGGATGGGTGAATGTTATCTGAGTTTCAAAGTGTTCAAATGTACAACCAATTAAAATGTGCAGTTTGGTTTAGAATTTGTGTGGGAAGAATTTTCATTGGTTATGCAAAAGAATATGGGTCTGAAATGAGAAAGAATCTGTGCCATTATTCTGAGGCTTCAGTGAAGGAAGCATTATTCAGAGATTCTGCTTAAGAAAATCTGTTGAGTGTGACTGACACTGTTCTATATCTTCCAAAGCATTTTTAAAGGTGAGTAATGATTCTTTTATAAAAGATAGAGTGCTGTATGCACTATGGGGAAGATTAAGAAGCATTTTGTGCTTCTTTATTTTTACATTTTGTATCATGTTTTTTTGTAATGCTTTTTAAAAACTAGAATGGTGCATATTGGAAATGTATTTTGAAAATGAGTTAGGTTTCTGCTTTGTTTCTGTAGTGGTCATTTAAATGAGCTGTGTTTCGTGTCAAAAAAGATTTAGTATGGAAAATATTTTCTGGAAAAAAGTCTGCTTTTTCAATTTTGGTGAACTATCACACTGCCTTTCTGTTTGAAATAAGTGAAAACATGTTCACATTTTTCAGAAATGTCACCTGTGCTTGTAACAGTTTGCCTCAATCAGCTTAAAGAGTATTCTTTGCTTGAGTCTCACTTTACTCTGTGCCTGTGTGTTATCTGATATATGATTCATTTAATGAAGATGCACTGTTGTATGCATTATAGGGAAGATTAAGAAGCATATTGAGCTTCTTTATTCTTTTTTTGTAATGCTGTTTAAAAATTGTATACTGCATATTGGAAATGATTTTTGGAAATGAGTTAGGTTTCTGCTCTGCTTTGTAGTGGTCATTGAAATGGGCTGTGCTTTGTGTGAAAAACGATTTACTATAGAAAATGTTTCTTGGTAAAAAGGTATGCTTAGTTGATGTCTTTAGAAATATGGAAGAACATGTTTTTAAAGTCATGGTATATTACATGTAACATCCTGGTGATGTGCCTAAGATCACAATGAAGGATGAATCAAGCTTCACTCACAGTGTGATCTTAGGCACATGATCAGAATGTTAGATATACTGTACCATGTCTGTCTCTGCCAACAGTAAGTGTGTCTCTGCCTAAGATCACACTGATGGGTGAATCAAGCTTCACTCACAGTGTGATCTTAGGCACATGATCAGAATGTTACATATAATGTACCATGGCTGTCTCTGCCTACAGTAAGTGTGTCTCTGCCTAAGATCAGACTGATGGGTGAATCAAGCTTCACTCACAGTGTGATCTTAGGCACATGATCAGAAAGTTAGATATAATGTACCATGTCTGTCTCTGCCAACAGGAAGTGTGTCTCTGCCTAAGATCACACTGATGGGTGAATCAAGCTTCACTCACAGTGTGATCTTAGGCACATGATCAGAATTTTACATATAGTGTACCATGTCTGTCTCTGCAAAGAGTAAGTGTGTCTCTGCCTAAGATCAGACTGATGGGTGAATTAAGCTTCACTCACAGTGTGATCTCATGCACATAATCAGAAAGTTAGTTATAATGTACCATGTCTGTCTCTGCCAACAGTAAGTGTGTCTCTGCCTAACATCGGACTGATGGGTGAATCAAGCTTCATTCACAGTGTGATCTTAGGCACATGATCAGAATTTTAGATCTAATGTACCATGTCTGTCTCTGCCAACAGTAATTGTGTCTCTGCCTAAGATCAGACTGCCTAAGATCACACTGATGGGTGAATCAAGCTTCACTCACAGTGTGATCTTAGGCACATGATCAGAATGTTAGATATAATTTACCATGCCTCTCTCTGCTAACAGTAAGTGTGTCTCTGCCTAAGATCACACTAATGGGTGAATCAAGCTTCACTCACAGTGTGATCTTAGGCACATGATCAGAATGTTACATATAATATACCATGTCTGTCTCTGCAAACAGTAAGTGTGTCTCTGCCTAAGATCACACTGATGGGTGAATCAAGCTTCACTCACAGTGTGATATTAGGCACATGACCAGAATGTTAGATATAATGTACCATGTCTGTCTCTGCCAACAGTAAGTGTGTCTCTGCCTAAGATCAGACTGATGGGTGAATCAAGCTTCACTCACAGTGTGATCTTAGGCACATGATCAGAATGTTACATATAATGTACCATGTCTGTCTCTGCCAACAGTAAGTGTGTATCTGCCTAAGATCACACTGATGGGTGAATCAAGCTTCACTCACAGTGTGATCTTAGGCAGATAATCAGAATGTTAGATATTATATACCATGTCTGTCGCTGCCAACAGTAAGTGTGTCTCTGCCTAAGATCACACTGATGGGTGAATCAAGCTTCACTCACAGTGTGATTTTAGGCACATGATCAGAAAGTTAGATATAATGTACCATATCTGTCTCTGCCAACAGTAAGTGTGTCTCTGCCTAAGATTACACTGATGGGTGAATCAAGCTTCACTCACAGTGTGATCTTAGGCGCATGATCAGAATGTTACATATAATGTACCATGTCTGTCTCTGCCAACAGTAAGTGTGTCTCCGCCTAAGATCAGACTGATGGGTGAATCAAGCTTCACTCACAGTGTGATCTTAGGCACATGATCAGAAAGTTAGATATAATGTACCATGTCTGTCTCTGCCAACAGTAAGTGTGTCTCTGCCTAAGATCACACTGATGGGTGAATCAAGCTTCACTAACAGTGTGATCTTAGGCACATGATCAGAATGTTACATATAATGTACCATGTCTGTCTCTGCCAACAGTAAGTGTGTCTCTGCCTAAGATCACACTGATGGGTGAATCAAGCTTCACTCACAGTGTGATCTTAGGCACATGATCAGAATGTTACATATAATGTACCATGTCTGTCTCTGCCAACAGTAAGTGTGTCTCTGCCTAAGATCACACTGATGGGTGAATCAAGCTTCACTCACAGTGTGATCTTAGGCACATGATCAGAATGTTACATATAATTTACCATGTCTGTATCTTCCAACAGTAAGTGTGTCTCTGGCTAAGATCAGACTGATGGGTGAATCAAGCTTCACTCACAGTGTGATATTAGGCACATGATCAGAATGTTACATATAATGTACCATGTCTGTCTCTGCCAACAGTAAGTCTGTCTCTGCCTAAGATCACACTGATGGGTGAATCAAGCTTCACTCACAGTGTGATCTTAGGCACATGATCAGAATGTTACATATAATGTACCATGTCTGTCTCTGCCAACAGTAAGTGTGTCTCTGCCTAAGATCACACTGATGGGTGAATCAAGCTTCCCTCACAGTGTGACTTTAGGCACATGATCAGAAAGTTAGATATAATGTACCATGTCTGTCTCTGCCAACAGTAAGTGTGTCTCTGCCCAAGATCACACTGATGGGTGAATCAAGCTTCACTCACAGTGTGATCTTAGGCACATGATCAGAATGTTACATATAATGTACCATGTCTGTCTCTGCCAACCGTAAGTGTGTCTCTGCCTAACATCGGACTGATGGGTGAATCAAACTTCATTCACAGTGTGATCTTAGGCACATGATCAGAATGTTAGATATAATGTACCATGTCTGTCTCTGCCAACAGTAAGTGTGTCTCTGCCTAAGACCAGACTGATGGGTAAATCATTTTTGACACAAAACAAAGCTCATGTAATGTAAATCAGCTTTTTGTTCTATACTAGTGTTTACATCCTTTACTTATTGTAATTGCTATGTAATATGTTTGTAGTGGTCTATACTATGTTATTTTTTCTTTACCACAGATTATAATCATCTCTACAAAGGAAACATAATATGCCGTCTAAACAAAGACGTGAAAAACAATACAAAAAGACTTTAAGGTCTAAGGAAAGAAAAATACAAGACTCATCTAAAACAATATCTTCAGTGGAAAAAAATAATGCTCCTGGTAAGCAAACTAAAAATTTTCTCAGGAACTTATTGAAATGTCAAAAAATAAAAAATGTGACTTCAAACAAAAGTAAGACACCTTTAATTACAAAAAAGAAAGTATGTCCCTCCAAAAATGTTAGATCTCTAGAAGGAGATGATATTGTCTATGACAATAGACGTAGAAAACAGTTTATTGACATTCGTAGACGAATGTTTTATAACAGAATTATATCTAATTTATTAAAAAATGTAAAAAGGTATAAAAAACACCTGCTTTTTACAAGAAAAATAAAACATAGTTAAGATTGTGGATGAAGCATTTAAAGTGAAAAATAAGTTATATGGATTAGTAATGAATAGAATTCGTACACTAGATAAAGTAATCAGTGTGTTCAAATCAAAATGTAAGTGGAAGAGAGTAATTAATCGGACTAATTTTTGTGATGTTTTTTCTGGAGAATGGAAGCATAGTTCAAGTTGTGAGCCATTTTTTAATGAAGAAAGTTACTTTCAGGATAATGATTTGGTACATGCAGTTGGCACCAGTGGTCGAGCATATGAGGTGAAGGACGGTTGTCGGGTTGAAAAAGAAAAGATTGTGCCTAGAAACACAGAAGAGGTGTTAGCTGATGAAGTTTTAGGGAGATGTCCTAAGGCTGCAGTGTATACTTGGAATTGTAGTAGTATTTTTAGTGTGCGACAGGAATCAATTGATTTATTTTGCAGTTTCTTACGGACTTATACTAAGAAAAGTCTAAAGCAAAAATTGAAACATTTGCGAGAGTTAGATCCTTGTAGAGTGAGAGAAAAACAGGTTTGCAAGAGCATTCACTGGCTTGTCTTTCAAGAAAAGTATGTCAGAGTTTTTTTCATCATTTTAGGATGTTAGCAGTGCATCATAATAAAGTGAGGAAATTAGTGAGAAGGTTGTATTATGCAAAAAGTTCAGCACTTAAACTAAAACAGTTAAACAGTGCTCTTTTGCATGGAACTGAATTAGATGTGAAAAACATTTGTGAAGAAATTAAGTTTTGTTACTTTGGTGAAAAAGAGGTCAGTGCAGAAATTGATACAGTAATAGAAGGTAATGTAGAAGAGAACGTAGACATTTCAAGTACAGAAACATTTGAACATGAAATTACAAAGTTTAAGGTCAATTCAAGTGAAAGGCCTAATTTTACTTGTGTGTGTTGTCGACGAACTCATTATAAGCATCAAACTAGATTAGTTGATTTATATGTAAAAAGCAAAAAGATAAATAATAATGAGTGAAAGGATTTTGCAAAGTATTTGTTGGTAGAAAATTGTTTTGATTTGGGTTCAACGTATTTGTTAGACCTGTCAGCCTTGGGGTGGTCTCCCCTACATTTTTGCCCTTTTTGCCTCCCATTTTTATCCTATATTTTGTTGGACTTAGGACTCTGGGCGCCTCACCACTGCTAAACAGTGCTGAGGTGCAGGTGCTCTCCCCTAAAACCTCGTGAGGCTGGCATATCTGCCACAAGCCACTGCTACTGCAGTAAGGCTAATCCTCCATAGGCTAATATTGGGAACCTCTCCTTATGGAATAACTTCTGACAGGGACCTAATAAGTCTATCATGTTTGGTCTTGTTGGACTCGGGGCGGGGAACCCTTTCCAATGATATATAGGGTTTGGGCATTACTACGCTAGGGATCCCACTTTTATAAAGGGGACCTTTTCCTGCCTACACTTAGATTAGGCTGCAGACTCCCCCTCCCCTCTGCATACTGATAGCCTGCCTGGGTTGGGAGGTGGGAGTGGTGATTCACACATTCTTCCCTGGGATGAGCTGTGATGGGCTGCCCACTGTAGACTTAACGGCCTATCTCTCGTCACTGTGACAGCTAGGTCAGGGAAGGCAGGGATCATACCAGAACTCCCTGGACTCTTCCAGAAGCCCCTGCCCCCAGACCCTTCCAGAGTCTTCCACCACTTTCTAGCCCTTAGACTGAAAGATATATAAGGGAGGGTCCTGGCCTCACTCCTTTGTTACACTGCAGGACCTGGAAGAATCCCTGCTGGAGTGAGGACTGCTGCGCAGAAGGATTGCCATTGGAAAGGAGGCTGACTGCTCCAAGGAACTGCTGCCCCACAACCTACTGAGCTGCCCTACTGCCTGTTGATCCTGCCCTGCAAGAGGAGACTGCGAATACCACCACCAGAGTTTCTCCACAAAAAATCCCCAGGAAACTACCTTTCTTTGGACACATCATTTTAAGGACTGCCTGGGGACTACAACCTTTTTAAAGACTACCTCTGCAGAAGTAATAAAGCTCACAACAGTCTTATAAGTAAGTTGCCACTGCGAGGTTTTACTGTAAGAACTGTTCCGTGGGGGAGAAGTGCTTCAACTGTCTGGTGGAACTGAAGCGCTGTGCTCCTGCCATCCCTGCCACTGCCCGGGGACCTGATCGCGCTGGGAGAGCTGTATTTGACTTAGGAAGCGCTGTGGCAAGGGAGCGTTTTAGGGGCGTGAGATCACCGCCGCCGCCCGGGGCAGGAATGTGCTGAGAAGCGCTGTGCCGTAACTGAAGCGCTGTGAGAGGAAGCATTGTCTGGGCTTCAGGACCGCCCTCCCCACTGCTGCTGGCACGAGCGACCCACGAGCTGCCTGCCTCGGAAATTGACCCCAAATTCGCGCCGTGGTCCCGAGTAAAAGTGCGCCAGCATCACTCTTCAAAACACCTAGAGCTTCGGGAAGCAGTTGCCAGCTCTGTCCCGCCGACTAGGCATTCAAGACTGTCCCGGGATCTCCGCCACAGGCCCGGAGGCCGCTGACGTCACTCCCTGTGCTGCGCTGGGATTGGCCTTAACCCCCGAGATTCCCTCATCGTCATCGGAGATCCGGGCCGGGATTGGCTCCAGCCCTCCAGGAGTTCCGGTGCCGCACTCCCATTGGCTCTACCCCCAGTGCTCTCCCTCGTCCTGCCGGGGAGGAGAAGAGCGGAGCCTGTGGCCGGCCGGGGAGAGTGAAGACGGAGGAACTCTTCGCCGGTGCCTGCTCGCCCTATCTCCAGGTAAGAGCTTAGCACGTGCGCTAGGCTGCTGGTGACAGAACGGCATCAGGCAGGAGACCCTGGGGGCGGTAGAGTGAGGATTGCCGCATTACAGTCAGAGCCCTGTGAGGGGGCAAGGGGCCTAACGAGGACTTTGTCTTAGAAGTTGCGGGTTGGCCCATTTGAACTCGCTCTGCCCGGGACTGTGCTTGTCTGGCTGGGGAAGGCAGTCTCCCTTAACGGTGCGGGAATGCTGTAATTACCGGCAGCGCAGCAGTAGCAGCAAGTGGTTACCTCACCTAAGGAACTGTTTTTCCCTTGGAGAACTGTGTGCCTTCGGGGACCAGAGAGTGGCTTATTTTACTGTGTTGTTACCGGGAGTCCGTACACCGTTTTTGCTCTATTATTACCCCCCACCAAAGGGGACACTGTTAGAAGGACATTACCAATAGGAACTCTTGGCATATGTGACTTTTTGGTGATTGGATCAGGCCTGGGAGCTGACTTCATTTGTTATTAATCTTGCCTGGACACTGGCTTTATTTTATTACTGATCTGGCCTAGGAACGGTATTCACCTTACTATTGACCTCGCCTGGGAACCAGATTTATTTCACTATTGATTCTACCTGGAACTGAGATAAAGATATTCTTATTTTTATAATTCATTGGTGAAGTGTCTTTTTGTGTGTGTTTTGCTGTGTCATCATTGCTGGGTGTTGCACAAATACTTTACACATTGCCTCTGAAGTCACGCATTTGCTGCTCTGCGCCAAGCTACCAGGTCGGAAGCGGTGGTCCCTACTTGGACTAGGGTGCATACCCCTGCCAACTAGAGACCCCGGTTCTAACATTGGTGATCGAGCGGTGGGATAGGACTTGTGCTTGTGTAACACCACCCAGCGA